>NW_004949096.1:10299029-10303654 GCF_000317375.1 Microtus ochrogaster | reverse complement strand
AGTTTTTAATTCTTGAACTGTTTCCATTACCTGTTTGATTGTTTTTTCTTGGTTTCCCAGGGTATCATGTACGTATTTACTCATTTCTTCAAACTTTTTGTTATACTTCTCATCCATTTCTATAAGGGCGTTTTTTACATGTTGTTTAAGGGACTTTATTGCTTTCATAAAGTCATTTTTTCCACTTCTTCTGTGTTAGCGTGTTCAAATACTTCTGTTGTAAGATCATTGGGTTCTGGTGTTTTCATGTTGTTTTTCAGGTTGTTGGGTGAATTCTTGCCTTGGTGCCTGCCCATCTCTTCCTATTGATCCTCCCTAATGGGTCTTTTAAAACCGGATCAGTTTTCCCTGCTGGCCAAGGGTTCCACTTACAACTGCCCTCGCTGTTTCCTGGTTCCTGCTGCAGGCCAAGAACCCTCTTACCTCTGAAGGGTCTTCAGGATCAGGACCAGACTCCCTGTTTGCCAGTGACCTCGCCAACAAAAGGCCTACCTCTTTCATTGAATTGTAGTGGGGCGATCTGCTCTTGTTGTTGTGCTCCCGTCCCCGCCGCTTGTGTCTGTCGCTGTGCCGGTCCTCCAAAGCCTATTCCTGATTGCAGTGCCTCTCCACCACGACTGCCTATTATCTCATTTTTAATGAGATAATATTGAAAACAAAGCTAATTCCTAGAACTAAATAAAGGGATGTAGAAGGAAAATTGTGTCGCCTCGCAGAATACCTTCCATAGTATAAGCAAAATAATTATTGAACTCCTGGATGTTATCAGTCATTTTTTGTAGTTTTTCAGATCTTACCTGTCGTAAGGCAATTACAATGAATTGGAGTCAGTGTAATAAGTGTTATCAGCCAACGGGTGTTGCAGTTGCAGCCATGTGTCAAAAAGATGCTAGCATCAGTGAACAGCATATGTTCTTTACTTAGGAACTGAAAAATATGTTTTATTTAACAAATTAAGACCAGTCATTAAGGCAGTCAAATGATTCCAAGTGTTTCAGCCCAGGATAAAGAGAAAATACAAAATTTTCTGTGAGTGTGAGTTGCTGACTGTGTGCACCACAGGATCACAGGCAGCAGTGGTGTGGGCTGGCATGTACACAAAAAGGCAAGCCAGGGAGCATTGAGCAGCAGCCTGATGTGTCTGAGGACCAGCTAGAGCCACATGCAGTAGAGTCAGTAACCAATGTGCCATGCGGCTGGCAGACCATTCCCAAAAAGTGTTGACTGGTCTCCCCTGCCTCACTTTTGGATGCCAGATGATGGCAGAAGATATGGCATAATCCAACATTAGTTCAGAATTATGTATAATAAGGGTTATTTATTTAGGGGAGACTCAGAGATCGCAGTCCGCTGCACAAACAGGGAACAGGAACAGAGTCTAGCAGCTGGAAGCAAGAGAGTGAGTGTACACTTTACAGATGCATTAACAGTATAAGAGACCTCGCCCAAGTGGGCTGGTATCTTAAAGGCTGTTGGCTGAAGGAGCTGAAGGAGCTCCCACAGCAGTAACCTATGCTGTTTTCATAGTACCAATCTGTCATTTAAACTTGAGTTAATACTACAAGATGTAACTCATACTCATCATCTGACTTTATTCATTCTGACCAATTCCAGTTACTTAGAAAACTGCCTTAATTTAGATGAGCTTATTCCATCTTATTCAGCTGAAGGCTGATCCAGGTATTGTAATGTTGTAAGTTAAAGGAGGTACTAAGCAATATCTGTACAAACTTATGTCAGTGTAAGATCTATGATGAGTTAGGCACAGAAGATGCTGCAGAAATTTAATAGAATCAGATCATTAAAATGTACTTAATACAAGACTATCAAAAGTCCATATGGCCCCCTTGTCTGCATTGTGTTCATTTGCAGTTTTCTTTTTCTTTCTTTCTTTTTTTTTGTTTTTTTTCAAGATAGGGTTTCTTTCTATAACAGCCCTATCCTGTAGCTGTCCTGTAAATTGCTCTGTAGACCAGGCTGGCCTTGAACTCACAGAGCTCTGCCTATCTGTGCCTCAAAAGTCCTAGGATTAAAGGTGTGTGCCACTACTGCCTACTCAGTTGTGGTATTCTTGATGGGCTTGATTTGCTGTAAAGAGAGGCTTTTTAAGGGGTAGAAAATTAAACACAATTTTGATAAGCCTCAAGGAATCATATTATTTATTATTTACTCAAAATTATACACAATTCATTTAAGTCTTTCTGCATATATATATATATACATACATTGATGTGTATAATAGAAACAATAAAAAAGAGATGGTTTTGAATTGAAAGAGAGCAAGGATCAATATATAGAAGGGTTTTGATAGAACAAAGAACAAGAAGAAAAGTAATTGCATTGTAACTTCAAAAAAATAAAAGAAATAATAAAACTAAACATTTTAAAAATAAAAGTGAATGCTCCCCATAAAACCAGAAACAAGCCAAATGTTACAAAGCATGGGAAACCTCCCCATTCAAGACATCTGGTAACACCAACCAACAGTAACTATTGGTGCTATGGATGTAGCACTTGGTTGCCTTTCAGGGAATGAGGGCAGTCAAATATTGGTAAGATATACTTAAAAATACATGACTGAGCTAATTTGAACTAGACCTGACCTGAAAGCCTCCTCCTTGCAGTATGCATAGCTTTCATAGTACTATGCAAGCTACTAAGAGAGGAAAATTGATGTAGGAGTGTCTTCTGTTTTGTGTTGATTTCATTGGTTAAATAAAGAAGCTGCATTGGCCTTTTGATAGGGCAGCCTTTAGGTGGGTGGAGTAGACAGAACAGAATTCTGGGAGAATGAAAGCAGAGTTAGGCAGACACCATAATTCTCTTACCCAAGACGGACCACAGGTTAAGATCTTTCCTGGTAAGCTACCATCTAGTGGTGCTACACAGATTATTAGAAATGGGTTAATCAAGATGTGAGAATTAGCCAATAAGAGGCTAGAACTAATGGGCCAGGTGGTGTTTAAATGAATACAGTTTCCGTGTAATTATTTTGGGTGAAAACTAGCTGGGCAGCTGGGTGCAGAGAACGCAGCCCACTGCTCCCTTTATTACAAGAAATAATTAAGTAGTCTTACCTAACTGCAAAACATATGAATCACAAAAATGACCATCATGGCAATATGTTTATAAAAGTGCAAAAAATGGTACTCACATGCTGATAGCAACCAACAGTTGTCTAAGGAAGGAAATCAAACCTAGCCAGCTTCCTGTGACTACTGAGGTCATGAACATTAGAAAAAATTTACTGCCGCCCCAGTGCTAGTCCAGCATAAGCCTTTACTACAGTCAAAATCTTATCCTGAAACCCAAGATAAATGTAGATATTGAGTCATAAAAGGTATATTGGAGTATAAGCTTTTGGGTGAGAATGTAAAGTGATTATTATGAACAAGACATTTTTTAGATGAATTCACTATTTTATATGTTGATTTGGACAAAAGGGCTTTATGCACATTTCCAAAATTCTACAGATAATAATGATAGTAGATACAAAGTGAAAATAAAAAATGGATATAAAATGATTTTAAATTTCCATAATCCACTGTGCTAACATTACTATCCCATGATGACTGAAAGCTATACTAATTTATGGGTATAGAAATTCTAATTTATAATGCACTTTGACATTATATATATTTAGGAAATTGGACAAAGCAGTCATAGGACAACTGTAAGTAGAATGCTCAGTCATAAATGAAATGAGAATATGTGTATATCACATTCACAAGAGAAGGCAGAAAGCCATGATTGTGGAGGACTGGAGCAACAGTGTCATCCTGACATGGCAGAACCATTTTACTCAAGAACCCCCAGCAGCTATGGTTGCAGGACAAGAACTTTCCCAAAGCAAGCAACTAAACTATCTACGATGCATTTCAAGTTTCCATTTCTATCAGGAATTTTTGACAAATGGATGCTAGAAAGAGAAAGGTTCGTTTTTCTATGGATGTTGTCACTTTTGATTAACTATATTCCATTAGATGAACCAATATCCATCCATGCATACGTGGACAACAAAAATTTGACTCAGTGGGTAGTAAAAAAGAGAGAGAAGACACAAAGTTTTGATGTGGGAGATGAGTGAGGAGCTACAGTAGGATATATGAACATATGAAATTCTAAAAAAATAGATAAAATATAATTTTCAAAAGATAATATATAAGAAAATAACAGTGCAACCAGAAGAATAACTACATAAGAAGAATTAGATGAATTATATGACTGTGATGGATGGTTTTAGGTCAATTTGACAAAAGTTTAAGTCATTTGAGAGGACGGAACTTTAATTAAGAAAATACCTCCAAAAGATCAGGTCACAAGCAAACCTGTAGGTTAGTCTTTTAATTACCGTTTGATGGGACAGGGCCCAGCCCACTGTGGGATGTGCTATCTCTGGGCTGGAGGTTCTGTGGTCTACAAAAATTCAGAGAGTAAAATATAGGGTGCAAGCTAGTAATCAGCACTGCTCAGGGCCTCTGCATCATCTCCTGCCTTCAGGCTCCTGCTATGTCACATTTTGTTCCTGTCTTGACTTCTTTTGGCAATGGACTATGATATAAATCTGATCTTTTTTTATTTTTAATTCTTTTTTTTTATTGAGAAAAGGAAAAAAAAACAAGTTT
>NW_004949096.1:10289515-10298349 GCF_000317375.1 Microtus ochrogaster | reverse complement strand
TGCTCCCCTATCCAACCTTCCTTTATCCCAATCCTCCTTTTTCCCCAAGTTCCCCCCATCCTCCCCTTCTCCCTTATCTCTCCCTATCTCCCCTCCAAATAAACCCTTTCCTCCCCAACTTGCTTTTGATCGTGGTGTTCATTACAGCAATAGTAACTCTAACTAAGAGAACACCCATAGCAGTAACAGCATTCTCAAATCAGTTTACAGAAGTGTGATGGATTTAGAGTTAGAACCATCTAGTGTATATCCAATTTAATCACCAGTGTTTGTTTTCCAGCTTCATCATAGTTGACCAATTATTGCACATAATTTAGAGAGCTTTTAATTGATATGCTACATTATCTTAGTTAACATTCTTAAATAGATTATTTTTAAATAACTGGAATCTAGACATACTGCCAGAACTTTAAAAACGTTTTCAAAATCTGTGCAACTAATTCTTTTCCCAGGTTCCTCTTTCATTTAGAAATTGACACTGAGTAAACATCATATTTTTTCTTCTATAAGGCAGTTTTACTGACATTTAACATTTGATGCTACCAAATGAAAGTGATACACTAGTAATATCAAAATGGAAAAATCCAATCTCCAAATTCTACTTTAAATAAATAGAGCTTACAATCCCTTAGTGAGATGAATAAGCTTTTCTGCTTTATTGGCTTTGGACAAAGTTGTAGATATAAACATAGATTGGCTGATGCAGCAGAAATTTTGCAGTTTAGTAGGTTCTGAGATATTATATTGCACTTGCTAAAAGTACACTCAGAACATCTATGATTCATTTATGAGATTAAATATGCCCTGTAATTTTCATGGAATGCAGAAGACATATTTGTGTGTGCAGATATAATTTTACCTAGGTAAATGTCCATGAAGTCGTTTTATTCTCTCATGATTCCTTATTATGAAGATATCTCTTGTATAAACAGATGCTAACTTTTTCCTGCCTGAATCATTCAAGCAATATAAGTTGATATTTGCATCCATGGTGAAGAACTTGGCAAGTAGACTTGGATCATGCTGAATAGGTATTTTAATGATGTTTACAGAAAGACATTTTATGTTTATAATATAATGTTATGGGAGAGAGCAAAATACAAAATTGTATGCACAATGTTGTGATTTTAAAACATGAATTCAAGTTCTTCAGTAATTTCTTATGCCAAGAAGGAAAGTATAAGAACCCAACATTATTGGATATTTTGTAAATGTGCAATAAATTTATATAGGGGTAAAATCATAACTCTATATAATGAAACAATAATAGTTATTTCTATAATAGAGAATTGAGACTTTTTGAAAGTTTGTGCTTTAAATTTTTGCACCCTCTCTTTAAATATTCTCTCTCAACATGTATTATTATTTTACTTTAAAAAAATTGTTAAGGAAGTAACAGCAATATAAATTTGTTGCAGCATGTATGAATTTGTCAAATAATAAAGGTAATTGGTAGTAAAGAGGACACAAGATCTTTCTATCATAGATGAGGGTATGAATGTTTTAAGAAAGAAAGATAGAAAAGTGATAATCTTGGTCTTCTAAGGTTAGATCTGGAAGTGCAATGCTTCTGAGAAGAATACACAAAATTGCATTACTTTAGGTTGCCATGATAGAGGAGGACATTAAGATACCTTGAGAGACCCTGCTAAGTCAAGATCACCATGCAAAAAGGCAAGTGAATGTGTTTGTTTGTGTGTGCCTGTGTGCATGCGTGCGTGCATGTGTCTGTGTCCTACAGACCAGTTTCTCTGCTACTTGAATCTCTTCAACTGAGGACCCAACTGTTCTGGAACACAAAAATGCTGAGTATCTGTGATGCATAATAAAGTGACATCTTTCTATGCTTGAGTGAATTGCAGCTACCATGCCAGTCTCTGAATGACCAATGTTAATTGTGGAGGTATCTGAAAACACCACAACCAGCATAATACCAATCCTTGTGATGAAAGAAGGAAGTCTGGTACAACATGACTCAGTAGCCAATGTTGCATTAAACTTCTAGAATTTGACAATGAGCTATTTATTTTATCCATCTTAAGTAGAGTAAAATTTGACTAGAAGTTCCTGGTGGAAAATAATCACATGTGTGCAATAAAACTTAAGGCATAATTACATTGAAATGTTTTCAAAGTACATTTCAGCTATTCCATAAAATTGAGTTTCATAGATGGATTACATGTGTTATCTTAAGGACCTGTAGGAGGATCTGGTATTGTTTTTGTTGTTGTCATACATATAGTGCAGAGGTAACTTAGAATAGTAATCACCTCCAATCCTGCTTCTTAAGGTATAAGAGAAACTCTTGGTCATACAGATAACACAAAGATTGCCCAGCTATAAGCCACATCCATTTCCAGCCTTCTAGGCTGAAAACAGTGTACATACTTCTTCATTAAAAGAGAAAACCTTGAGGGTTTAACAATCTTGGTTTCCCTATTACTTATCTGTGAGCACAAGGATCTCATGCATTTTGCAATTATATATCAGGAATATTATAACAAATCAGATGTAACCATTCAAAAATTTATAATTAACAAATTATATTCAGAATAAAATTATAAATACTTGAAGTACATTGTGTACTTGAAAATAGCTTAATTTTTGAACTTTCTAGTTTGTTATTCCTACCAAATTTATGACATTGCATTTTAATTGTAATGTTACATTTTATAGTGATAACCTAGTGAACTCACTAAAATAATTATTTTTATCAAAATAATTAATAATTGTGAGTCAGCAAGATTTTGATAGTTTCACACAAGATGAAATATTTGTGGCCTGGGTGATATCTCAGTGACTAAAGTATTTCCTATTTAAGTTGGATCAGTGTTACAATCTCTAGAACCCATGCAACATGTTTCAAGCAAACTCTTGAGTTGCTTGAGAGACATCGTTTTAATGAATACAATGGAAAAGTGAAAGCGGATCATTCTCAATATCAATATCAAGCACACACACATACATGCATACTCACATACACACATGCACACACACAATACACATACATACAGAACACGGAAGAACAATATTATTAACCTTTTAGGCCTATTATCAGGATGAAAATACAGAGGAGAGAATGAAAGGATAGCACGTAGAGGGAACCTGATCTTGTGTGGGATTCAAAGACTTAACAAGAACTCTTATAATGACTAATATAAACTAGCATTTGTAACTGCAGGGGCACACACAAAGTGTTTCATGGTAAAAACACTTTACATTATACCTCTGTTACATCCACTTAAAATTCAGTGTAACTCCTCTAATAGCCCCTTAGGTCCCACGAAAAATACTTCACTACCCAGCCCAGTGGAATCTAATTTCATCTAAGCTTGCAGGAAATTAATTTTAATGCCTTATCATGCAGTCTTCATGCTGACAAAATCCATACTGAAGTTAATGAGACAGGGGGTCTCAAAGGAAGGTTTGAGATTTTTAAATTCTGTTCAAATAGCAAGAGTTCAAAGACCTGGCTTCATAAGTTCCTCTTTACCAACCTTTATAAGAAGATGACAAAAATTACAGTTGACTTCACTCTTGATATGGGGCTTTCTATGTATCTGAACCTATATATATTGGATGCATCCATCTTTGAAGTGTCATTCAGAAAGGTTTTTGGACCCCAAGAATACTCAATGGAATATCTATTTTCTCACGACTTCATCCCTGCTCTCCTCTGCCAACCTTTGGTATATTTTTACTCCTCTCATAATTTTGCTTTTTCAGACTATTGTGTAGTTGTAATCATGTAATCATACTCTTAAAATTCTTATTTAACTTAGTAATGAGATTCCTACATTGTATTTCATGACTTAATGTTTTGTTTCCACTTAGCACCAAATAATATTCCATTAACTAGATATACAGCAGCTTATTTATGTAATAATAAACATATTGTATCTAAGTTATAGCAATTATTAACTTCCTATTATATATTGGGGCAGGAAAGATTGATCATTGGTTAAAAGGATCTCCATTTCTTGCAGAGGTCCAAGATTTGTTTCTTACTGGCATATGGAAGAGCAAATCATCTATAAATTCAGTTCACCTCTTGTCTCTGTGGGCACTTGCATGTACATGATATGCTTATATACAGGCAGCTAAAACATACACATGAAATAGAAATAAATTAAACAATGTTTCTATAATAAGACACAGTTTTTTTGGTCTGGTCACGACTTTTTCATTTCTTTGGGTAAACACCAAAACATGTGAATGTTCCCTGCTTTATGTGTTAAGAGTGAAATAGTCTAGTCAGCTATTACTAAACTGCCCAGAAGTCTATATGAGGGAATTTCTGTTGCAGAATGCCTTTCTTGATTAATATTCTAGGCTTAGTAACAGTGAGAAGGCCAAGATTTCTCTGAAAATTCAAAGGAGAATAGTGTGTCTGTGTCTCTGAGTGTGTGTGTATTGTGTATGCAAAAGAGTGGCTTCTGTGATATTTAATATAAAGGGAAACAATTTATTGTGCTGAAATGGAAACATGTGTGAAAGAAAATTGTGAGGAGATAAAAATTCATAGAAATATATTATATTGCCAGGCGATGGTGGCGCATGCCTTTAATCCCAGCACTCGGGAGGCAGAGGCAGGCGGATATCTGTGAGTTCGAGACCAGCCTGGTCTACAGAGCTAGTTCCAGGATAGGCTCCAAAGCCACAGAGAAACCCTGTCTCGAACCCCCCCCCCAAAAAAGAAAAGAAATATATTATATTTAAACCTAATGATTTGAGCAAACAATTTTAATGTAATTGCTCTAAATAATAAAAGGAAAAATATTAGAATTTTCAAAGAGACAAGATAACATTACTATTTACAAAGAAATAATTATGTATTGAAAAATGTCAAGATCCTAATAGCAAAATGATAGAAAAATATAGTGTGAGAAGCATTACTTTATTCAAAGGAGCTAAAGAGGTTATATTACTTACACTAGAGTAAATACAGAGTAGAAGGAAATTTTAAGGGAAAGCATTGTATTTTCATGATGATGACAAAATTTATCAGGACTTTAACAAATATATACAATTTTCTATCTAATAACAGTAGTTCAGATTTCATTAAATAATATCTTACAGATCTATAAGGAGAAACAAATATATGATTAAACATACCAAAAATTTTTAAGTACTTTTTAATTTATAATTACAATTTTTAGTATTATGAGTAGCTAGGAAATTAGCAAGAAAGCAAATCTAATTACCAGTTATATCAATCAACTTGAATAGCAGATATTTATGTAACTTCAGTAAAAAATAAATAAACTCATAATTTATTCAACCACACGTGTACTATTTGCCATCTTTAGAATATTCAGGTCTATAAAACATATTGGTTAGTATGTTTTTTATTTTTTATTTTTTCCATTCAAAAATTTACATTTCCTCCCCTCTTCCCATTCACCTCCCACTTCCCCACTCACCCTCCTCCCTCACCCTCCCTCCTTAAGAGAGGGCAAGGAACCCTGTCCTTTGGGAAGTCAAAGGCCCTCCCCCCTACATCCAGGCCTAGGAAGCTTTGCATCCAAATAGACTAGGGTCCCAAAAAGCCAGTACATGCAGTAGAAACAAGTCCCAGTGCCTTTATCAATGGCTTCTCAGTCAGCCTCCACTGTCAGTCACATCCAGAGAGTTCGGTTTGATTGCATGCTCATTCAGTCACGGTCCAGCTGGATTTGGTGAGCTCCCATTAGAACAGGCACACTGTCTCAGTGGGTGGACCAACTCCGCGAGGTCCAGACTTCCTTGCTCATCTTCTCCTTCCTTCAGCTCTTCAACTGGACCTTTGGAGCCCAGTCCGTTGCTCTGATGAGGGTCTCTGTCTCTATCTCCATCTGGAGGAAGATTCTTTGGTGATATTCGAGATAAACATCATTGTGATAGTGGGGCAGTTCAGGCACCCTCTGTTCTGCTGCCCAAGGACCTAGCTGGGGACATCCCCGTGAACACCTGGGATCCGCTCAAGAGCCAAGTCTCTTGTCAATCCTATAATGGCTCTTTTAATGTAGATACCTTCTTCCCTGCTCCTATATCTGCCCTTCCTCCATCTCCACCCTCCCACTCCTCCAAGCACTCTCCAGTCTTTCCCTTTTTCCTTCTCTCTCCCCCTTTCCCCTTCCCCTATCCTATCTCCCCACCTCCACCCCCATGCTCCCAACTTTTGCCCAGAGATCTTGTTTGCTTCCAATTTCCAGGAGGATCTATATATGTTTTTCTTTGGGTTCACCTTGCTATTTGGCTTCTCTAGGCTTGCAAACTATAGGCTTAATGTCCTTTGTTTATGGCTAGAGTCCACTAATGAGTGAGTATATACCATATTCATCTTTTTGGTCTAGATTATCTCATTCAGGATAGTGTTTTCTATTTTCATCAATTTGCACGCAAAATTCAAGATGTCATTGTTTTTTACTGCTGAGCATTACTCTAATGTGTATATATTCCACACTTTCTTTATCCATCCTTCCATTGAGGGGAATCTAGGTTGTTTCCAGGTTCTGACTATTACAAATAATGCTGATATGAACATAGTTGAACAAATGCTTTTGTGATATGATTGCACATCTCTTGGGTATATTCCCAAGAGTGGTATTGCTGGATCCTGAGGTAGATTGATTCCCAATTTTCTGAGAAACCGCCACCCACACAGATTTCCAAAGTTTGCATTCCCACCAACAATGGATGAGTGCCCCCATTACTCCACATGCTCTCCAGCATAGGCTAGCATTGGTGTTTTTTGATTTTAGCCATTCTGACAGGTGTAAGATGGTATCACAAAGTTGTTTTGATTTGCATTTCCCTGATCACTAGGAGGTTGAGCATGACCTTAAGTGTCTTTTGGCCATTTGAACTTCGTCTGATGAGAATTCTCTTTTCAGTACAGTACCCCATTTTTTAATTAAGTTAATTAGAATTTTCATGTCCAGTTTCTTGAGTTCTTTATATATTTTGGAGATCAGACCTTTGTCTTTTGCGGGGTTGGTGAAGATCCATTTCAGTAACTCTGATGATAACTTTGTGACAATTAAGATCAAAAGTCAGTAAATATAATTTTAAATTGTGCAACAACTACAACACACTATGACCAGGTGGTATTTGTTCCATCAGTACTAAAAATAAATGATCCTTCACCATATTAACACAATCAAAAGAAAAAAACTTGATTATATGAATTGTTTTAAAAAAGGTTGCATAAGCCAGTTCTTCCTAAAACTCAGCTAGCATCACATTTAACAGTAAAAGACAGAAGAGCAAAGAAGTCTGTTTTCACTAGTTACTAAACTCAGCGCTAGACTGAGAACTCCATGGAATAAAGAAATTCCATCCAAGGTTGTGTCTTCCCCATTGAGAAAGACTGTTGTATGCAACAGGTACTTTATTAACGCTCATGAATGAAAGAATGCCTAAAAACATTCTGTTAGTTCTAAAGCACAGCAGAAGACTTTCACAAAATAGTGTGGGAATATATAAGGGAAAAAGATTCAAGATAATTATAACAAAACTGAACAAATACTGAGATATTTTGACTCTCTCCATGTGCTTGTTTTGCAGAACATATGTGTAATGATGACTATAAAAAGATTAATTAGCTTTTAAAATGTGTGATTAATTAGAGGAGCTAAGTGTATGTTTAAAGAATGTATTAACACATTATTTATGAAATGAAGCTATCTAATAGCAACAGCAAGAAAGTGCAACTCATGGAAAAGATGTTTTCAAAACGTTTCTGAATCACAAGCTGGTAAACTAATTCTGACAGCCATCACAAGAGTTTTGTTTAATGCTGAATTTATTCCCACATTCAGAATTATTTAACCAAGAAGGTAATATAACCACTTTTTGTTTATTTGCAAATATACACTGTCATAGTTACTTCTACCTTTGATACTTTCCCATTGATGTGATAAGATACCATAACCAAGAAACCTTATAGAAGAATGCGCATATTAGGGGCTTATAGTTTCAGAGGGATTTAGAGGGCACCCTCATAGCAGGGAGAATTACAGCAGACTTTCTGGGACCACCAATTTCCAAATCATGACAGAGACTTATTATTACAATCAACCTTATTTTACGTTTGTTTCCCTAGTTCTTATAACTTACTTAACCTATTTTTCTTCATTTACATTTTGCCTCAGAGATTTTTACATTTGTTTTGTTATATGTCCTACTCCCTGTCTGTTTGTCTGGTGGCTACATTTTTTTTCCTCATTCGCTCTCATCTCCCTCTTGTTCTCTCTTCCTACTTATTCTTTCTGCCTACCTGAATAATCACACAGAAACTACATTAATTACAACACTGGACAATGGCTCAGGTATTCCCAGCTAGTTCTTAATTCTTAAATTACCACATTTCTATTAATGTATGGATCCTGTGGTTTATGGGTAATTATTCTGTCATGTTTCTCCTTTGGCAACTACATGGCATCTCTTTGATTCCACGTACTCTATATCTCTGGTCAGATTTCCCTCCTGGCTTTACTTTATTAAGTCACTGGCCAAAACATCTTTATTCATGAACCAATAAAAGCAATATATATACACAGAAGGACCTCCCACATCAGTCAGGGGCCGTGGGCAGGCAAAGTAGCACATCTTTGCATTATTAAACAAATGCAGCATAAAAAAATATAATACAACTTTACACAGTTAAAGTAATATTCTAAACAGAGAATGGCTTTAGGCAGGCATGGTACTAGAGTAGTAGCTATGAGATCACATCTTGAGACATCACCATCAGGCAAAGAGAGATAATTGGAAATAATGTTGGCTTTTGAAACCTCAAAACTCACCCCTGACACACTTCCTCCACCAAGGCCATAACTCAATTCTTTTTT
>NW_004949096.1:10275739-10288555 GCF_000317375.1 Microtus ochrogaster | reverse complement strand
TATTTTAGCCATTCTGACAGGTGTAAGATGATATCTCAAAGTTGTTTTGATTTGCACTTCCCTGATCGCTAAGGAGGTTGAGCATGACCCAATTCTTAATCCTTCCAAAAGAGTTCCATCTATGGGGGAACAAATTTTTTAATCTATGGGGACAGTCCTCATTCAAACCACCTCGTATAGACATATTTATTGTACTAAGATATTAAAGGAGAATATATATAATTATACAGATAAAACAGTAAAGCATTAATTAATATGCAAAATATTAAAAAGCATATATTAAAAATAATATAAACGCATTAATATATTGCAAAAAGCTTAACTATTTTTCTTAAGTGTGCTTCCATAACATACATAGATTACCAACACATTTATTTGATTAGATGAGCAGTATTCACTACTACCTAGCTGTAAATTCCCAGTGTTTGTGGTAGATATAAATTTCAGCTATTATGTCTAGATAGGAAAGCAAACTGAATTTTCTATAAATGGGATGCATCATTATGAAGTTCAAAATTCCTAACTGGGAAACCCTTTCCTCATTTTTAAAGTGTCATGCCTTATGTTTTCATGCGTATAAGTATTCACAAAGGAAGCCACAAATTGTAAGGTGAGAAATTAGGAATATTGTATCATCAGTATTGTATCTTCAGTGTGACTTTATAACAAAATGAGGCAAGGCTACATAGCTATAGGGAGCTCAAAATACCTCATTTATTTCTGCAAAGGTGATTTAGAAGTGATGACATCTCCACATACATGTATTTACAAAGGCTCACTCCTGTACAATTTACTGGCTGAAATTAGTGTCAAATATGGGCTTTGAAAGAGCAAAATCTGGTGATGGGAAATGTTTACACTCCATTCCTCTTTGTAAATTCACAAATGAAGTAGCCTGTCCTCTGCAGGAGAAATATACTTAGCACTGGGAAATAGATTGCTCTATTCTCTCACCATTGCCTTAAATGACCTTTGACACATTCACTATACATGAAAATCATGTTATATTCTTCAAGATATTGAGGGGATTGAGATTATTGCCAGCCTCTCTGCTCTCAAATACCCCAAGTATGTTAGTGTCATTTGGCTTTCACTGTAAAAAAAAATGTGGCACAGAAAAGGAAGGCAGGAGAGATCAACTAAAGCTAAGACCTTTTGGCTTATCTTACATCCCAGCACCTGCACACTGCTCCTGCATAAAGAGTCTTAAAACCTTAACAGAAATGAGGCACAGAATCTCATTATTCATTTATTTGTAACATTGTCAGTTCAACTAAGATAAAGCTTAAATGCAAAATTTCACTGTTACTATTTCTGGTGAAACAAATTCTACCTAATTTACCTCTTAAGGAAGAGGAGCAGGGTTCACAATACATTACAGAAAACAAAGATTGGAATTTTGAAATATTGTATTCCACTCATGACATCTGATTGAATTGGGGTAAAACAGAAAATTCATGTTTAAAATTAGTATGTATGATAAAAGTGTGACTTATTTAAGTTTTTTTCTAAAAACTGCACTCATTCATGAACAGTGCATATCTCTGGCTGCAACTAGAAATTACATTAGTTTATGAAAATGACAGTAGTAGGTCCTCTTCTAGGGTCTAACACTTCTTAGTTCACAGGTAGTTGGTTAGATTTATAGCATCAGACTCTGTTTCAGCTAGGCATTTGACTGTTATACCAAGTTCCAGTATTAAACCTCAGGGTTTATCTCACTGGGATGGTTCATAGATTTTACAGCTCGTTAGGACTATTGGTAGCTTTCTTTCTTGGTATCCTTCATATCACCATCCAATAATACCATGGAAGCTAGTTATCAAGGAGTTTTCCAGTAAGTTCCAGCTCAATTCCTCCAATAGGCTCTAAAGTCTGTGATGTCTTTGGAAAGAGTCTATATTGTTTTTGGAGTATGTTGGATCCTTCCACCACCGCCCACCACCAAACAACAGCTGGAAAAGATGATTCTTATGCCTGACTCTGGTGGAATTTGTTAGATAGTTTATGGTTCTTGGGGAAAATAATTATCACCCCATTTGTCATAACTCCACAGTATGAGTGTGTGCGTGTTTCCAGATTATTTAGCTATTTCAAACACACTATTATTTATCCCTCCCTTCTTTCTCCCATCTAAACAACCCTCTCTTACTCCTTCCTTGATAGAGTGCCCTGATTCTCCCCTTCATAGCAGCTGTATCCACTGTGACCTTCTCTATAACTTCTCTTATCCCATAGTTTTTAAAAATTTTCTGGCATCTGAAATGACTTCAGGTTATAACACAAATCTAAAGATTCAGAACCAGGATTAATACATTAGAGGGAACATGTGACATTTATCTTTTGGGCCAGGGTTACATCATTCAGGGTCATATTTTCCAGTTCTAGTCATTTGCTTGCAAATTTCATGATTTCCTCTCTCTTTACAGCTGAATAGGAGTCCATTGTGTGTATGCACCACATTTCCATTATCCATTCATCCACTATCCTTTCATTAGATGAAGGACTTCTAGGTTGTTTCCCTTATAAGCTATTGTGAATAAAATTGCAGGGAGCATGGCTGAGCATGTACCTATAAAAATTCATTAACATTAAAATTTAAAATAAAATTTTCAATGAAAAAATTCATTGTTTAAAATGTGTGTGGTTTAGTTATCTATTGTTAGGTACCTATTGGTTAAACTCTTCAACCCTTGAAATAAAACAAGCTCAAAGAAAAATCTAAAGACTGGTAATGAAATCTTCATTTCAAGGTCAATTCATTGGAGCTTTCAAATGAAATTGTTTAAAAATGTCCTGAATGTTATTTTTGATCAATCCCATCACTGTGCATTTATAGTAAAAAGGAATAAAATCAATAGTCTGAGAAAACTATTTGTGCTCCCATGTTTATTCATTCACTATCCATAATACTCAAGGACTATGGAAAATAAAAAATTCTATCAGTTGAATGTATAAAGAAATTAAGGTACGTACATCACAAAAAGAATGAAACCCTGCCATTTGTAACTACATAATAAAAACAATAGATAATTAAACTAAGTGAAATTAGCTAGGCTCTGAAAGATAAGATTTTACTTGCAAATGGAATATTCAAAAATTGATTTTATATAAGTTGAGTTTTCAATGATATTTGCTTAATCCTGGAAAAAGGAAGGCTGACCAGTAGGTACTGAGTAACAACTAGATGAAAGTAGATATGTTATGCAAAATATTGACTATAATATACTAAAATATTGACTATAGATGTCTTAATAAACTATACATTTCCAACAGATAGAACCAATTTTGAATATTCTTATCTTAAAGAAACAGTAAATACCTTATTCATAGATATATTTGTCATTATTTAAATAGTACACAATATATTTGTTATTATTTAAATGGCACACAACATATGCATGGATTAAAGCAGATTCTTGAGATGGGTCATGGAGTGAAGCCTATAGTCAATGCACAACAAGAAACATTTCTGGCTAAGTATTAGATGTGTGAGAGAACTTTTCAACAATGTCCTTTCTAGACAAGATAATTATTATTATTTCTGTATGATAGATTTTATAATAGTGTAGAGATTAAATTTAAAAAATTAAATTAAAAAGGAAACCTTTAAACATAATTTTAAATCACTGAACCTCTTGGCTTCTTTATCTTGGCTGTTTTGCAGGTGTTGATATTGATGATTTTTTATCAAAAAGAAAATTGTATCACAGGTTTTCTTTTCTTTTCTTTCATTTTATTGATTTTATATCTATCTATTATCTATCTGTCATCTATCTATCTATCTATCTATCTATCTATCTATCTATCTATCTATCTATCATCTATCCAGAGAAAGTCTCTTTTAGTAGTCATGGTGGGCCTAGAGCTATCAATGTAGATAAGGCTCACATCATATTCACAGAGAGTCACCTCTCTCTGCCTCCAGAGTTCTTGTACCACAAAACCTGGCAAAGAGGACTGGATGATGGATGGACTGGGCAATTAGCCTGTCGGGTATTTTAATCATTATATTCTCTCATCCTAAAAGGGGTATATATGCAATTTTGTTGGAATTAATGTTTCTGCAGGTATCTGGATGAGAAATTGATCATATATTTGATTTTTAGTAAACCAATATGCAAGTACCCTGAAAATAACCAGTAATAAAGGCACAGTATCCACTTCTATCATTGTAGCTATCCTTGTTCCTGGGAAAATTAACCATTTTTCTTTTGCTTTTTCAGGTCCTTAAATGCTACATAATATGCATATGATTTTCCTAAGGAAAAAAAGCTGTGTGATTTATCAATAAAAGTTTAATAGATCAACGATCAAAAAATGATTTCACAGAAACTTCTAAATACAAATAATTTAAAGATTTAAAGAAAGATCTACATTATATATTATATTGTAAATAGATTTTTACAAATATTATGCAAATTTAATAAGTAACCATGGCATTAGACAAATACTTTGAATCTTATACTTAATGTTGAGCAAAGTAAAAGTAAGGATATTTCTTCACTAATAATAGGAGGGGGATTTGCATTTTTCCACTTTGATGGTATTATTAACTTTCACATAATTTATGTTCCAGAATCCATATGTACCATAAAAATAGTAACTACAAAACAGTACTCTAACTGAAATTTTTTCTTTGATTCTAGGTACTTATATAGTTTTCTTGGAAACAGAACATTTAAATTCAAATGTATTTGATGATGAGAACAGATCTGTAAAATGAATGCCTTACTGAATATTTAAGGAGTGTGTTTGATGGAATATCTTCATGTTATGGAATGGAAAAATTATAACAGAGATTGTTCTTCATTTATAAAACGTTTAGTAGTATTTAGACTGCAAATGTTCTCTGAAATATTTTTAGGTCTAATGATTTTCACCAAAATACTATCAGCTTAATAATAAGTTTCAAAATAAACTAAGTAAAGTTCACCGATAGTATAATTTTATTTATCACAAATTACTGGTTTCAAGACTTAGGCAGGTACTGACTAAATGGAAAGAAACCTGCACTTTCTAACAACCACTGACTTAGAAGAATCTGTTACCTCAACTTTCCTACTAGTATACTGGGGATCAGGATAATTTCTATACTCTATTGTTAATATTTAATGAAAAACAGAAAAATTACTTTTTAACTCCAATAAAACTGTTTTTTTTCAATAGACACACACATAACTTTTTGATATATGTGATTTTTTTGTTTGGGATTTGTAAAGAAAATTAATCACACATGAATTTTTTATTAACTGGATTATTAGAGTGCCAAATCATGATTGAGGTGTTTATTATTGTATTTCAACTATTTCAGATAGCATATCATTCTATAGTCAACATGCTGCTTTAAAACTGCTGATCAACAAACCATGGATTCCGACCATGGATTAACGACCTTGTTAATAAACTAATCTAAATGCATGCCTCTGGGCATCTTCTAAAGAAGACAGTTCTGAGAAAGCTAGCAGAAGAAAAGAGAAGCCTTGAATAATGCATGTGTTATTCCCTCCTATCGCCCTGCCTTCTGCTTGTAATGATATGTTTTGATAGTTGTAAATACCAGGGATTTGTGGATGAAAGATATTTCCTGCCTTAAGGTATTTTTACCAATTCTGAGATATGACATATCATTGTATCATCCCAATAGCAAAACAGGTGAATTCTGTTAAATCTTAAGCTGAAAAATGGTAATGATTACATATAAGCTTTAGTAGGAATATATTTTGCAAAATTATAACTGCATTAATAATTTTGAGCAACAGCATGTTTGTGAGACACATGAGATCTGTGACAGATATTAAATATCCATTAGCTTTTAAACAGGGGTATAATGATTGTCAAAGTATTCATGCCTTATGCTGGACACCTTATAAAGATTTGAATGGTTCTTATTTCATGGTTCACCTAGGTCTTCAGGTTTTGATCATCCTCTCCACGTTAGGGAAATTAATCAGTATTCATCACAGAAGAACCAAACAAAGCTCATTGTCTTCAGTTTGCCTTAGCCAAACACAGCAAAACTGGATGTTTCCAGAAACACGTAGCTTCATACATATAATGATACTAGTGTGGACCTTACATTAACGTAGTTCTGTCGGAGTATATCCATGTCATAAAATTGTCATTGTATGAAACTATTCCTGGGTGTTTGTGAACACACTTTTATTCAGCTCATCTATGAGAACTATAGCAAACCAAAGTAAGTGTACCATCAAATTTGAACTTGATGAATTAGTGAGTTTTCTTGGGATTTCTTACTGAAGTGTGTTGAAGGATTAATTACAAGGAACAGAAGTGGCTCAAAGACAGCTGCATCACAGAAGCCCATCCCAACCTAGGTTACATCTCATTAAAGTTTAGATATCACTCTATTGGGAGAATGCCCTTCTAGACAGCTCAAGTATTCTGAATGTCTTAAGCTCAGTTGGTTTACTTGTGTCTTTCTGCAGTTATTACTGCAGACAGAAGCTTTGGAAGTAGTGGTGTACTAATCGTGTCAGGATCAGAAACTTCTGGACTTGTACCTTACTTCCTGGGTTTAAGGAGCTTCCCTGCAGTATGAAATGCCTTACCCCTTTTAGAACATACTGAGTCTTGCTAAGATCTCTAAGACAGAAGATTTTAGTCTTGTAGGAAACTACTAGATAACATTGACTTGTCCTTATCTAATGCTGTATTCTTTTCCACAAATTAGTCGCCTATCTTAAACAGTGGTGAGTGATCACATTCTAAAGTGATGTTAAGTAAAAGATAATCACACAGACCCAGAAACATCCATAAAGTAACAAGGGGAGTTCTAAGGGGACACATGAATCTTCATGGAGAAATAGAATAGATTTTGAGGGAAGAGTGGGAGATAGTGGGAAAGGGAACAGGTGGGAGGAGGTAGATGGGGGAGGAAGGAGGGAAAGAGTATGATGAGCAGTGACTGGAATTGGATGGCACTTAGGGACAATGTGGAAACCTTGTGAAGTGGCCTCCAGCACAGAGCAGACTCATTCCCAGAGACAAATCATGGATGTTCAGAGACCCAAGCTCTAATCCCAGAGCCTGCATGAGTCTGAGATCAGTCCTCTGTATATATGATATGGTTGTTAGCTTGGTGATTTTGTGAGACTCCTAATGGTGGCATGTGGGGATGTTCCTCACTCTTTTGCCTGCTCTTGGCACCCTTTTCCTCCTAATGAGTTGCCTCACCCAGTCCTGAACTGAAGATTTGTGTCTAGTCTTATTGTCTCTTGTTTTGCCATGCTCAGTTGATATCCATGGTACATATGCCCTTTTCTGAAAGGAACAAGAGGAGGAGTGGATCTGGGGGTAGACTCCTCTGAGTGTTTGTCCAACAAACATGGCTGTGCTGCCATTAAAACAAAGCGATTAACAACTTATACTGGAGAGGTTGTTGGGTAAAAGGAACACTTCTGCATTGCTGGTGGGAATGCAAGCTGGTATGGCCCCTTTGGATGTCAGTGTGGTGATTTCTCAGAAAATTGGGAAACAACCTTTCTCAAGACCCAGTAATACCACTTTGTGTTCAATTGTGCCACAAGGACATGTGCTCAGCTATGTTCATAGCAGTTTTGTTTGTCATAGCCAGAACCTGGAAACAACCTAAATGCCCCTCGACTGAAGAATGGATAAGGAAAATGTGGTACATTTATACAATGGAGTACTACACAGCAGAAAAAATAATGACATTGTGAATTTTGCAGCAAAGTGGATGGAGCTAGAAACCATTATTTTGAGTGAGGTAACCCAGGTACAGAAAGACAATTATCACATATAGTCACTCATAAGTGGTTTTTAAGCATAAAGCAAAGAAAACCAGCCTACAAACCACAATTCCAGGACCTTGGGGGAGGGTTGAAGAGGGTAGGAGAGAGGCAAGGAGGCGAGCAGAAAAAAAAAGGTAGAGCTCAATACAAATCAATAAAAATAGAAAAAAAAAGAAAAACTAAAAGTAAATGAAAATAAAACTATCAAATGAGATGCTGGTTAGAAGCTATATAGTTATGCATTTTTACTGTGAACGATGGTGTCCAATATTTTATTATATTCTTTGAAATAGAAACAAGTAACAAGTGTAGGAGGAGGACCCCGGGGCCACTCGTTTGTCCCGACCACCCAGAACCAAAATAATCAAACAAAAATTGTATTAATTAAATCACTGTGTGGCCCATTAGCTCTAGCTTCTTATTGGCTAACTCTTATATTAATTTAACCCATTTTTATTAATCTGTATATCGCCACATGGCAGTGGTTTACTGGGTAAAATTCGCAGTGTCTGTATCTGGTGACTTCATGGCATCTCTCTGACTCTGCTTTCTTCCTCCCAGAATTCAGTTCTGTCTTACCTACCTACCTAATTTCTGCCCTATCAACAGGTCAAGGCAGTTTCTTTATTAACCAATGAAAGATATAAATAGACAAGAGGACCTCCTACACCCTACACCAAACAAGTTCTTCCTGCATTAAGGGTTGAAACACAGGCTGTGGGTAATAGTAAGTGAAAATACCTTGGGGTATATTTAGAGTTTATGAAATCCAGTCTTCTTACTAGACTCCTTGGATAGTGACAGAATATCTTCATTGTAGCCACATAGACCAGCTTGGTTTTTCATTACCTTCATGAGTGAACAACAAAGTATCATATATAATATAAATTATTTTGGCCCCCAGATTCCATGTGTCACTTCCAAAGATTCCTCCATGCTTAAGGCATATTATAGTATTTCCCACTGCTAACATTTAACCTTTCATACCCTTTTACTTAAGATTCATGCTCTTATCAGTCAAATTAAACTCCTATGTAATTCTTTTACAGACATTTTATGCCTATACCCTAGTAATATAGGAGCTAGTTAAGTTTCTCCCACACAAAGTTGTTAACCCTGTAAGTAGTTTACTAATCATAGTTGAATTTTTAATTCATTTGACTCATTTCTTTTAATTTTGTCATATGTATTTTAGATTATAGTACCCATGGTGATATGCTTTTCCCCACTGCAAACACGAGGCTTATCATGCATTAGTATTGAATAAATATTGTTCACTAAATTGGTGAGAAGATTCACAGACTTAGAACTAAAATTCACTATTGATTTTCTACTCCATCTTCTTCATTGTTATTCATCTTTAAGACCTTGAAGTATATCTTAGCACACTCAATCTGTGGCCTTCCTTATTACCAACAGTTCAGTTTTATTCTTGTTTCTTTGACCTCTGTTTCTCATTAGCTGTGATTTTGCTCCAAGGCCTAAGTGAAAAAAAAAAATCTCTCTTTAGAAAAATGTTTTAACTTACCGAAAATATTCTCACTAAGAAACTATTTTCTGAATATTTTTATAACATTATTTACTTTATACTTTTATGACTCAGTGACTTTATAAAACTGTTCTAAGATGAGGAATGTAAAATATGTTTCCTTTTAATTAATATGTTAGTTTATTGTTTGTCTCTTCTACATTTATAAGGAACAGGGGATTTGAGCAGAGTGGTTGACATAGAAACAAAACAAACTATGGATTTCAACTTAATCCTAGGTTGATTACTAGGTAACCATATAGAGAATAGAAATAAAGGTCATCATATAAATGATAATGAAAGCCACAAGAATAATCAGTTAACAGCATTGTCTCTCAGTTCTCTTAAATATAAATCGGGAGCATTTTTATATTATATACGAAAGGAACAGTCATCCAGTATGAGCATAGGTAAATATAGGTTATTAAGATACTCAGAGAAAAGTCAAGATACTGAAGGACAAAAAAAAATCAACTTTCTCCTTAAGAAGTTTCTCAGTCAAATGGTACAGAATCTACCACAGATACCCATAAATGATGAAAAGCTTTGCACAAAGACTAGTATTTAAAAAATAAATCTTGGATTTTCAGGCAACATCCCCACTAAAAACTGTCAAATACAAAGTGGATCTGCATGAGCTTATTTTATCACAGGTGAAAGCCATTTTTACAAAAATGAATAGTATATTAACAGGTGAAATTTTTAACTAGGTAATTCCTTGAAATGAAAACAAAACAGGAAAAATTCTTCATTATATACTAGAAATCTCATTGTATCCATTCACCAGACAACTGATGCATCTTAATGTACCGTAAAATCACAAGCATTGAAATCTGAATTCAGATGTTATATCAATTTTCTTCAAATATTTGAAATTTTTGGTGATTTAAATATTCTTCATCGATCCTAAGGAACTTGAAGGTGTAAGATAAACATATTAAGAATGAAAATAGATCCATATCTATCACCATGTACAAAACTCGAGTCCAAATGGATTAAAGACCTCAATATCAATCTGAACACACTGAACCTGATAGAAGAAAAAGTGGAAAGTACTCTACAACACATGGGCACAGGAGACAACTTCCTACATATAACCTCAGTAGCACAGACATTAAGGACAACATTAAATAAATGGAACCTCCTAAAACTGAGAAGCTTTTGTAAAGCAAAGGATACTGTCATTAAGACAAAAAAGGCAACCTACTGACTGGAAGAAGATCTTCACCAACCCCCCAACAGACAAAGCTCTGATTTCCAAAATATATAAAGAACTCAAGAAACTAGACCTTAAAATGCTAATTAACCCAATTAAAAAATTGGGCACTGAACTGAACAGAGAATTCTCAACAGAAGAAGTTCAAATGGCCAAAAGACACTTAAGGTCATGCTCAACCTCCTTAGCAATCAGGGAAATGCAAATCAAAACAACTTTAAGATACCATCTTACACCTCTCAGAATGGCTAAAATCAAAAACACCAATGATAGCCTTTACTGGAGAGGCTGTGGAGGAAGGGGAACACTCATCCATTGCTGGTGGGAATGCAAACATGTGCAACCACTTTGGAAACTGTGTGGCTGTTTCTTAGCAAATTCGGGATCAACCTACCCCATAATCCAGCAATACCACTCTTGGGAATATACCCAAGAGATGCTTTATCATTTCCCTGCATTCTCTCAGTTAAAATTTGGAGTTTGGGCCATCATATAAAGAATGAAGCAGTATGTCCAGTTGAACAGCTGTAAGCTTGATTTCATGGAAAGAAGGAAGGGTGATGCTCTGTCAAGGATGATGATGTGACCAACACTAGCTAAAGCCCCTTTATAATTCACCAGTACTATTGCAGGAAAACTGGGTTCCTAGAAGACATACTTTGTGAATAAAAGAGCTGCTATTTTTTACGATATTGTGAGAAATAAATTCAGTTGGGAATATTGTATTCAGCAGTGAAGAAATTTAGCAATGTATCTTCAACGCCAAAGAAAAGACAGGACATGAACACCATGAATAATCTTCTTGTACACTGACTGAACCACATGCAAATGTCAATGATACCTCTTAAATAATTCTTCTGAATTTGCATAAATTGCAAATATGTGGTCCAAAACCTGCGGCCACCAAAGCTGATAATCTGAGTTCAAACCTCATGCACACATGGTGGAAGGAAGGATATAACACATTTAAGTTGTCTTCTTAAATTTACATGAACGCTGTGTCATGTAATCTCTATAACCCCACACAGAAAATAATTATTTCAATATTTTAAAGTAGTATATTTCACATACCTTAATTTTGTGAGGGAATCACTTTTGTCACTCTTAAGTAATTCCTAACACACTAACTAGTCACACAGGAGCTCTACCTGATCCTTGAAGCCATTGGTCTATTTTTAAGGTATTACTCTATGAAATAAGACATTTCATAGAGATAAAATTATGCAATATATGGACATTTCTCTGAATTCTTTTGCTCGTAATGCTGTTATTGTTCAGTCATGTTATAATAAGCAATAGTACCTCATAACTTTGGTGATAAAAGTCCATTCACTAATGAACTATATGCTTCTTACTGATTCATAGGTTCATATGTATTTGGACTATTTCTACTTTTGCTTATTCTCAATAATGAGAATAATTCCAATTATATTTTTGTCCATAAATAAGTCTAAAATATAATGCACATATAAATATTTATATATTTATATAATATATAAACTTATAATATCAAAATTAATCTGTACTTATTTGCTTAACAGCTGTGCTATTTAATGAAATGGCTTCAAATACACACCAGCAATAAGCCATGACTCTCAATCTTTAAATATGTTTCTCATTACTTATTCTATAATTGATGGAAGCTAGAGAATGGAGCCAATAAGTGTGGCAGACTAAAGTCCTCATGCAATAGCCAACCTATTCAAAGCATCAGACAATTTATCTTCTAAAGGAAAATTAAGAAGAATCGCATGAGTACGGTGTTTAGTCCCAAGGGGAAATCACACACGGTAAAAACTTGTTTTTTAATTGAGGGATAAAAGAATAACAGCTGAAGTAAACTCACTTCAATTTGTGACAACTGGGAAGAAGACAAAAACCCATTCCAAAACAATTCTGTGCTTTGAAGAAATCAAAATCACAAAATTATTTTCTTGGAATTTTCTGAGAAGTACTCAAAGTTCTCACATGACTCCATTTTGGACTGTATTCTGACATTATGCCAAGGGCAAATACCTATAGAAGATGGACAGAGAGATAAGGTATAAAAATGTGATAGACAAATTGATGAATAAATGATAGCTGTACAAGTATCTGTATACAGTTGTGTCTGTGTATGCTTTTCTGTTTCTTTATCCAATTAATAATAAATAATTTTGTGTAGTGTCTGTTAATATTTTAGGTATTTTCCAGTTCTCTTAATATTATTATTCTTTTTCCATTAGATGTGCTAGACCATAAATAGCATGTTAACTTGCAATAAGTTAGTTCCCATTATTACTCAATGTTTCCTGTGT
>NW_004949096.1:10262031-10275639 GCF_000317375.1 Microtus ochrogaster | reverse complement strand
AGAGCTAGTTCCAGGACAGGCTCCAAAGCCACAGAGAAACCCTGTCTCGAAAAAACCAAAAAAAAAAAAAAAATTCACTCCTACATAATACCTCTTTCCTCTTTTGTACTATCTTGTATAGTAAATGGCATGTTTATACAATATAAAGAAATACTAAAGGCTTAGGAACCTAAGTTATAAACTCTCAGCTACTTTGCTAGTTGCTGAGAAGCATAAGTAATCTTAGATCACATCTACTCAGTGTTATGCTCAAATCCTGGATCTTCCTCTTATATCTGATATGACAATGAACAAGGTTTTTGAACTTTCTTTATCTTGTGTTCTTGTAGTACAAACAGGAATACAATTCTTGCAATCAGAGTTCTAGGCCAATATATTTACACGAGAGATATAAAATATAAATCTCAAATCACATAGACTGTTTTCACAGTCTCTATATTCTATTATATGAAATAAAATATTAAAAATAGTTAATTTTTTATCTAATGTTTCATTCATGACAACAAACTCTTAGGCAAAATTGTCATTCATAATTTCTGATATTCATATTTTTGGAAACTATGCATAACAAAACATTTGAATTTGAAATTTAATTTTAATTCCCAGACTTCTTGTGAATGTCTTTCTCACTTGAGAAAGAAAATATCCTTAAATTTCATTGGGTCCAGACTATGTTTCACCTTTGATTTGGGGCATCTGAGAATTCTTCCAGAGATTAGGATTCTGCAAAGGGCAGTTTTATTACTCCTCTGTGGTAAGCAAGGAATTAGAGAGTTACTTGAGGGCAGCGGTTAAAGCTGTGCTGACTTATTTTTCTAAACTCTGAGAACATAAGCAGACAAGTTCTTGCTAGTGTGTCCGTGGAGTCAGACTTTTGCATTTTCACCTCGCATCTCTAACCTCATGCAACTGACACACAGCAAGGGAAATTTTGCTAGACTGGAAATCATTTGTCGACACTGTCTTTCTGTTGTGATACTCGTCAGATGAACAACATTGTGCACTAAGTTCTAATTCGGCAGCACTCCCAGTACCTTTGGAACAGTGTCTGAACCCTCCCAGAATTGGACCTAGACTACAATTAGCACCAAAGCAAATTTCAATTTTAATTTTTGTATTTCTTAAAAGTAACATTCTCTCTGGAGAGAGAATATGAGAAAATCATTGTAGTCCAATTCCTTTGCACTTAAGAACTTGGTCTCTGAGATCTGACAGCTTGAAGGGGACTCTCAAAAATAATGACCTCCAACAGACTCTAAATTTTTTTCTCTATAGTATACAAAGAAATTCCACAACTTATTTATATTTGGGCACTCTTATAAATTTCATGGAAAACTGCTGCCAAAAGTGAATGTTGTATTTTCCCCACACCCCCGGTTTTCCATTCCAACTAGAATATCTACTTAGAGGATAATTTTGACAATGAGAAAGAAGGAATAATGTAGATGAAATATCTTCAACAAGTAGCCCTGGATCCCTGGGGAAGGCCACGCAAGGTATTTTACATAGCTATACACTGTATTCAGATCCTTCAGAATTGTACTGACCAATTTTATTTGGCACTAAAATCAGACTATCTAGCCTGCTATTATTACTAGGCTACCAAGAAGGTGCTTACAAAGTCATGAGTCTTTGTACTAATGCCGTTGTGAACTGTAACTTTAGTTTTAGGAGAAAACACAACACACTTGATATGATGAAAGGCATGCTTTCATGCTTCCTTTTCTTCTTCTTTGAAACTTTAGATCCTTTTATATCCTCTGAGATGTTTGAGTGATGGAGAAAAAGAGTTACATTTTTATACATAAATAGACAGTAACACTGTAAAGTAAAGGAGAGAAATGGAATGTTAAAATATAAACCGTTAGCCATTCTGACAGGTGTAAGATGATATCTCAAAGAAGCCAAGGACAATGGCACAGGGTTTTGACCCTACTTCATGTTCTGGCTCCGTGGGAGCCTAGCCTGTTTGGTTGTTCACCTTCCTAGACATGGACAGAGGGGGGCAGACCTTGGACTTTCCACAGGGCAGGGAACCCTGACTGCTCTATGGACTGGAGAGGGAGGGGGAGAGGAGCTAGGGGAAGAGGGAGAAGGGTGGGAGGAGGGGGAGGGAAATGGGAGGCTGGGAAGAGACAGATTCTTTTTTTTTTCCTTTTCTCAATAGAAAAACAATGTAAAAAAAAAAGAAAGACATATACTGAATATAAAATAGATGATCAGGATTTTGGACACTAGTGTCCATAAGATTCTGACTCTATAGAGTTGTACTACTGATATCATAAGCTTTAGGATTCCCACAAAGTATTACTGCAAATATCTTGATGAAATATTAAAATGGAATTATTCTAAAAAAATATAAATGGTTAAAACTGACATTCCAAGGAGTTTTAAGAATAATTTTACTTTTTTATTGTGCTGTTTTTAACTTAAAATCCAAGTGATTATTTAATTACAGGTGGAAATAGATTTTTTTTAGAGAATATATTACATGTGTTACTTGTTCAACTATTTCAATAGTACCAGATATCTTATTTTGTTGTGGTAATTATGGACAGTAAATATAAGTAAAATAAAAGGAATTAACAAAGTTCATACAGTTAATTAATATTTGAGCCCGGATTTGAAATCCAGCTTGCTGGAACTTTAGATTTGTGCCAGATTCTAGAAGCAAAGTGTTTTAAATAATGGATTTGGCTGCTCCCCCAAAATGGAGGGGCTCCCTGAAAACTGTCTTCAGGAGGAGAAGTACCATGAGAGATGGACGTCTAATAAATATGCTTATGAGGCTTATGAAATCATTTGGCTGACGATAGTACCATAAACTATTTGTTGAATATTGAATAAATAAAAATACAAGGAGATTTTGATTTGTTAAATTTACACAGCATAATTACCATCACCTCTTAATCTACCTTTTAACTTTGACTCATACTTAAAGCTTCTAAGTAATTTTGGGGAGATTTCAAGTGGAGGGACCCTCAATTGACACAAATGTCTTAATCTGGACTGAGTGCATCCCAAGTTTTTAAAGTCACGCTTGACTCTGCCAAAGATGAGTGAATTAGGGGTCTTTGGAGGGTTTTTCTAGCAAATACTGAGGACTCATTCAGGGCCTCCTCTATCAGGAAATGGTTGCCTTGCTCCTGACATTGACATATTTATTGCATATTGTTTAAGTTATACATGAAAAAACTTGGCATTAGCAAGTAAAATGTATGTGGGATTTTCTATAAAATAATTAAAACATAAACTGGTATGTAAGGACATACAGATGTCTGATAGTGACATCTAAATATAAAAACCAAATATGTGTTGATCCATTTTCTGTTAGTCTATCCTCCGTGGAAATTATTCAGAACTATTTCCTATTTTCAGTTCAGTTTATAGGCTTGGTTGGTTTTTGCTATAAACTTTTGGAAAGTGGATGAGATAAGGAAAATAATGTCAACCACTGTACATGGTGTCCTTAAAAAATAAATTGCCTGTCTTTGTGACCTAGGTCACAAGTATAGTCAAATAGTTCAAACCGTGTTCAAATATAATCACAAAAAAAAAAACCAGACTGAGTTGAATCCTGCAATGTCAATACTAACTACTTATTTTGCACAGGTCAATAACCAAGCAAAATGTCTGTGTTCTTAACTGTGTCATGATGCAACAGAAATATATTTTAACAAAAAATTGTTATATAAATTATATAAAATTGATACACATCAGCCCTCACTCACATATTGCTAAAGTATTAGCTTCCCCTAGAGGTGTTGAGAGGGGTAAATAAACTTTTTCTCAAAGACTGATTCACAGGTTTACCCAAACATAAAGTCATTCCATGAAGACTTTAGGCACAGAGAAGTGAATTCTAGTATTCTAATCAATGAAATTCTTCCACTAGCTTTTTGGAGACAAAGAAAACCTGTTATGAAGAAGGTAGATTTAAGTTAAAGGTGACTTCAAAATGGCTCTCTTTTGAATAATCTGAGGGAAAAAGATTTTCTCTATCTTGATTTAAACCTTGGGAGAAGGAAAGATGAGCAGAAGTCTCTCATATTTGTATCTCCAGTTTGTGAAACCTGGTAGAGAAAAATCAATTTAGGAATGCTATTAATCTTTATAAATAATACAAAAACATCACATTATTTATGAATACCATATAATATGCAGTATGTGAATTGATATATTTGTATCAACTCTAAGTGTATATTATCACTACTTGCTGTACCAGGATTCACTCATGACATGTGTTTTTCTGCACACCTTTAATGCTAGCACTCAGGAGGCAGAGGCACATGTGAGGCCTGATTGGTCTACAAAGTGAGCACCAGGATAGTCAGGCTGTTACAAAGAGAAACCTTTTCTCATCCCCCCACCAAGAAAAAAAAAGAAAAGAAAATGAAAAAAAAGTAATTGATCTTACTGACTTAAAAAAAATCATTTCTGTTAAGAGATTTAAATATACTGAATTTGATAATCTAATTTCATGCAGTGTTCTTTTAGTTTAAGGAAATCACTGTACAGTGAGTTTAATGATTAGAATACTTCCTAAATAAGGTATGCAAAATATAATACCATCCTATAATATTTATATTATGTGACACTATTACAATAATTGATTTGGATATGTTTAATTGATATATATTTCAAAATCTTTTGTGATATTGTCAGAGAAAGGTAGCAGAAATGTGAGAATTTGCGTGTTAGCTCTGCTAGTTTGTAGCTGAATGATTCATTCTTAGCTAAGGACTTTGATGTCTCTGAAAGCCCTCAGTTATCAGCTTGACTGGATCTTGTTTAAACTAGAAGGCCATTCCCTGGGTTATCCTCTGAGAGATTTCATTGATTAGATTACTTGATTTGAAAAAAATCACACTAAATATGAGTAGAACCTCTGTTGGCAGCTGAGATAAAGGATCTGAAAGCAGGAAAACTTGACTTATTCTTGATGGGAAGTTACTCTATCTGGTTGCTGCCACTAAAGATTTCTTAACTGATATTAGAATTAAAGTTTTGGGGTTTCCAACATGAACTGAGACCATCAGTTGTTCATGAATATCTCAGTTTCTACAATACTAGAGTGGGTCTTTGAAGCATCCACACTTACAGACAACAGAGTATTCATCCCCAGACCCACACACCATGGTCTGAGACAGCCACTGTTAGACTGCTCTGAGCATCGTGCAAACCAACTTAATAAATACCCAAATCATCTAGTTGTCTCTATATCATCAATCTGTCTGTTTGTCTGTCTGTCTGCCTATCTATCTATCTATGTATCATCTTCTTTCTATCAGTTACCACCTTTTTTTCTCTAGAGAACCCTAAGATAGTATCTATTATATCTCTGAAAAATATTGCTTTTATTTTGCTTTACAACAATTTCTAAGACCGAGAGCACAATGTTAGAGCAACTAGCAATGTGTGACATAGACCTGAAATTTGATAATAGCACTACTACTTTCCACTTTCCTTCTGATGACGTATTTATTACAATCTGAACAAGTACGATGCTTGACAATATGGCCATTAGTTGAGGGTTTATTAACCAGCCAAACATCAAGTACATGAATTCTGGGTTTTACTTTTGTTATTATTTTGTGTTCATTGGCTCGTGTTTATTTAATAGGACTTAATAATATAGTGACAATTTCAGGACATTCTGAAATTCACTTACTTACCACTCTGAGCTTCATGCTAGTGTTATCATTTTCACCCAATATCTTATTCCTTGAAAAATATCTGGCCTTCTTTGAAAATAAAACAACCACTCTCAACATTATTGCTTTTTTATCAGGGAGGAGACAATTATTACTGTGTGTTTTTACAAAATAGTAAATGATACGAATAGAGAGAATTTAAAGATTAGTATGTAACTCAAAAGTTCACACACACAATAAGAGAAAATTTGTAATGGTGCATGACAAAAATCTAACAAGAAAATATAAAGTCAATGTAATTTTACATTTAAATTTGTAATCATCTTGAATTCAACTTGCATTCATCAAGATGTCTTTTAATGAAACATCCTACAACTAATTAGAGTTAGAAACCTTGTTCAAGTATAAGTAATAGAAAAATGTGATTGATATTTCATTTCTTTATCATGAATTTTTCCTATAAGGTAATTGCATTTCTAATTATCTGCATATATTATTTGATTAGAAAAATTAATAATCATATAGTATTATAATTGTGACATTTGCTTTTTTTGAACTATAAAAACTAATAAATATAAATGTCAACCTAATATAATTTTTAAGGATGGTCATGGGTCTGGAGGCAATGACTATATTACCTCTTCTTTATTATTTATTAATTAATTTACCTATTATTTTGATTTTTTAGATAAAGCTTCTGTGCAGTCCTGTCTTGAAACTAGAGCTGTAGACCAGGATGCCTAATATTATTTTTAATAGGAAGATGACTCTTACAATTAAGTGCCTTTTTAAGCAGGTGATAGGTAGAGATTTTGAAAGCAAACAATATTAATAACTAGAGCATCAGACTTTTTTCTTCTCTGTAGAAACTCTGTAACTGAACGTTCAGTTAAAGATTGAGAAATATATTTAAGCACCGTATTTCATGGGAAAAATAAACTACTTCAGAGATTTCTCTGCCTTCAAGTCCTAACTATGCTTTATAACTCCATGGGGTCCACTTCACTGGGAAAGGCTAACACTTCTGAAGAAGCATCTCTTTCTGTACTTAGAATTTATTTATGAATAGACAGTGTGTGGTGCTCGAGGTAAATTTCTGTCAATAAAAATTGACTATGTTCCCATCACCTGTGTGTACTTATGACCCTAGACCTAAATAAAATATAACTTGTATTTTTGATGCCATAGCAGTGAACTAGGATTTTTCTCATACAGAAGGTGTTGTACAGGCAGGCAGCTGCACCCTTGATGGACATTTAGAGCACATGATGTACTAGCCAATGAGTGCAATATCCTAGACAATTGAGACATGCCCCTGTGCGCTCAGCTGAAGCCTCCTCAAAAGACATGGCCACAAATAACCACAGCTTGAGTTAGATATGAAAGGAGCTTTGGCAGAAAAATAAACAATGTTGTGGTAAATGTGAAAGAAAAAAAGTGAAAATATATCTCTAGGGAGAACAGATAAGAAATTTTATTGAAAGCTTCTAAGTAACTTTGGGGAGATTTCAAGTGGAGGGACCCTCAATTGACACAAATGTCTTGATCTGGCCTGAGTGCATCCTAAGTTTTTAAAGTCACACTTGACTCTGCCAAAGATGAGTGGATTAGGGGTCATTGGAGGGTTTTTCTAGCAAATACTGAGGACTCATTCAGGGCCTCCTCTATCAGGAAATGGTTGCCTTGCTCCTGATTCTCTCTGGATCTTCACAGTTTTGCAAAGCAGCTGAACTTTATTCTCCTTTTATGTTTCTGTGTGTTCACACATGAGTACATTTTGAACTATTAACTGCTATTGAGTAGATATAACTGCAAACACAAGGTGTATTTATATATATATATATATATATATATATATATATATATAATAAAAATACATCCTTTGGGAATAATAAATGTTTTGACATCCTAAGTGGATGCACTCTATTTTTTAATTATTTATTAATTTTGATTCCAATCATGGGTCCCTGTCCCTCCCCCTCCCACACCAGCTACCTTCTCCCAACCTAACCCCAGCCACTCTTCAGAAAGATAAGGTGTGCCATAGGGAATCAACACAGCCTGACACATTCAGTTGAGGCAGGACCCCTGCCCTTCTGCATCAAGGCTAAGCAAGGCATCCTATCATATGGGATGAGCTCTAAAACATCAGCTTGTGCATCAGGGATAGATCCTGGTCCCACTACCACGATACTAGATGTAAAGCAAAGGATAACCAGAATAAAATACACAGCTCCAGAGAAACTAAGTAACAAAGAAGACCCTAAGAGGGACTCATGGATCACCCTGGGAAAGAAAATAGATAATACCTCCTGGGTAAACTGAGGGTGTGGAGGTGGTAAAGCAAAGGGGGTGGTCGAGTTGGGGGGCGGGGAGAATGGAGTGGGAAAGCAATGCCGTGGATATCTTGAGAGACAGAGCCATTATGAGGTTAGAGAGAAAACTGGTGCTAGGGAAATTCCCAGGAATCCACGAGATTACCTCAGTTAAGACTCTTTTCAATGGTGGAGGGAGTAAGTGAACTGGCCTTCCTCTGTAATCATATTGGTGATTACCCCAGTTGTCATCACAGACGCTTCATAGAGTAACTGATAGAAGCAGATGCTAAGATCTGCAGCTAAGCAATTTCTTTTCTTTAGTGAGACAATCCCTCTTTTCAGTCCAGTTTTAGAATTGTCAATAAATTGTTATGATGTCTCTTACAGTGGCTATCCTCATACAGTTTTGCAAGTATGGATACATTTTTTTTCACAAAAAGGGAGAATTTTAGAAAATTCAACTCACTGCTGCTAACAGCATTAGGATGAATTAGCAGCTACTGGAGTAAGCAAATGAAATGTGAACTTTTTTCCTTTTAAGATAATACAACAAGTCATGACAGAAACAACAATGAATAGTCAATATTCTTGACCTCATAATTTATCAATAACTATATTATTCTAGGTATTTAATGGGGAAGTGTAATAGTTACATTTTCTCCAATAAGGTCCATATTCTGCTCATCTGGTAATAAGAATCCCCCATCCCTCAGACTTTCATAACTGAAATGTCAGTATGCTTAACAGAAAGGAAAGATCTCCTTGAGCTCTTTCTTTCTCACTGTTGCAGTAACTAGCAGCATTTGAGACAGTTTAGACTTAAAAGACACAGCTTAAAGTGAACTAATACTTCTACATAACAAGAGAACCATCAGTAGAGTGGAAAGTCCATAAATAGTAGAATATATTACAGATTGTTGATTTGACATGATATACTTCAGGTTTAAAATTCTAACTATCATCTTCTTACTGTCAATATCTGTATTTGTGAGAAAAATATAGTTCATGATAGAAAAATGTTGACAGATTTTTTTTTCCCTGCCTGGTACCATAGTCGTTCAGTCCCAAAGAAATACACAGAGGCCTATATTAATTATAAACTGGTTGGTCTATTAGCTCAGGCTCCTTATTAACTAACTCTTACATCTTTTTTTAAACTTATTTATTTATTTTTTCTTGGAAAAAAAATTTCCGCTTCCTCCTATCCTCCCATTTCCCTCCCCTTCCTCCCACTCCACTCCCCCTCCCCCCATTCCTTTCTCCCTCCCTCTCCAGACAGAAGAGCAGTCAGGTGGAAAGTCCAAGGTCCTCCCCCCTCCATCTAGGTCTAGGAAGGTGAGCATCCAAACTGGCTAGGCTCCCACAAAGCCAGAACATGAAGTAGGATCAAAACCCAGTGCCATTGTCTTTGGCTTCTCATCAGTCCTCATTGTTCAGAGAGTCCGGTTTTATCCCATGCTTTTTCAGTTCCAGTCCAGCTGGCCTTGGTGAGCTCCCAATAGATCAGCCCCACTGTCTCAGTGGGTGGGTGCACCTCTCGTGGTCCTGACTTCCATGCTCATGTTCTCTTTTCTATTCATTTTATTAAGACAAGAGCTCATGAGATTCAAGGTGTTATATGAATCCCATATACCCAGAGATCTACTTGGCTTTCTAATCTTTTTGCCTTTACTTTTTAACAGACATGTGTTTCATCATAGTTACTTATAAGATACTGAGGATCAATATAATAGTCACATGGTGTAGGACAATTCAATATTCTGTCCATTATGTTTCAAATAAATGCTGCTTGGCCATTAGCCAGGCAGGATGTACAGGTGGGATAACCAGACAGGAAGTACATGTGGGGCAAGGAGAACAGGAGTACTCTGGGAAGAAGGAAGCTGTCCCTGCAGTCCTGTCCAGACCACCGAAGAAGCAGGATGTGACCTAACCCACTGAAAAAGGTACCAAGCCATGTGGCTAACATAGATAAGAATAATGGGTTAATGTAAGTTAAGAGCTAATAAGAAGCCTGAGCTAATGGGCCAATCTGTTTATAACTTATGTAGACCTCTGTGTAATTTCTTTGGGGGCATACTGGCTGTAGGAACTAGGCAGGACAGAAACCCCGACAAGCAGGCCCTCATGTTTTAGTCACATGCATGGAAAGCAGGCACTTTCCCAACAGCCTACACTTTTAGATGCTATTTTTTAATATTTTATTGTGATTCTCATTTCAAGTGAACCAACCAAGTATTGTAAATTGAAGCCATTTGCTAAAATATATACAGAAAGATATGGACAAAATCAGATTTAGATCTTCTCAGTCCAAATATCATACTTCTACTCCCCAATTGATGTTAAATACATCTAACTTGAGTCTGATCATTTTGGCTAAAGAATGAATATTTGGAACAGCATTGGTCATTAAAGGAGAAAGTGAAAGGGAAAAGTACAGTTGAGAAACTCCCACTTTACTGATTGGCTTTAGCTCAGTATTCCTTGGCCACTGCAACAATTTAAATTTCATATTAATTTTCAAAATGGTATTTTATTTACTATTTATAAATGCATATGATCTATTTGGAGAAAGTTGAAGTCTCATTCTTCCCTAAATTTTATTTCATTTTTTCTATGCCAGACAATTTAAATTTATTGTGGATTATATCGAGGCTGTCATTGGAAAAGTGTGTGATGGTTATTGGACATGTAGAGTACCAAAGATTAATAATAGTGTCAGCACTAATCTAAATGATATAGCGATACAGTTCTGCATCATCAATCCTAAACTGTAAGTCTGTTTCTAATGCTACATTACAGAGATTTGACTCCTATTACCATGTCTTTATTATATCTACCAATAAATGGAAACAATTGCATAAACCTATTCGTGTCCACTGAATTTAACATTTTGACTTGTCCATTTCATGGACAGATGATTAAGCAGTTAATAGACTTTATTTAATCTGGTAGTCAGCCAAATACTATTGGAAAACAAGTATAATACAGGGCTTACAGAGGAGTGAATTTTAAAGATGAAGGAGATAATGGGTACCAGGTGGGCATTTGTCTAGGACCATACTATGATAAAATGACAGTTTAACCAGATCTGAACATAAAGGCCTATTATTTTGAATGTGATATTATGGCAAGAGGAGTGAGAAAGATAAAATACTAATAATTAAATGTATTAGATTCTTTCACTTTCTAACCAAACACATAGCACTTTTACAGTGTATGAATTTTAACATGGTTTTATGATATGTGAGTTTTTGGTGGTTGATCATCATTTGCATGTCCTCTTAATTGGTTATCTAGTAATTCTAGGCTAAGAGAAGTCTATAAAATTCCAGTAAATGAAAAAAAAATTCTAGTAAATGTTTTAAATTTGTTAGAGCCCATAAGCCCACAGTGAATGCATACCTGACAGACCAACAGACAACCCACGGGAAGTGTATATATATATATATATATATATATATATATATATATATATCCACATGGAACAACCCATTTTGCAGAGCTGTGAGAACACTGGTGTTCTGGAAAAGTAACTGTTGTATCTGTGGAAACCTTGTGAAGACATGATTCTTAACTTTGAAATGAGACTCATTCCCAGAACACCTCAACAGAGCCTGTGGAGTAAGTAAGGGCATTCACTCTTTGTTCAAAAAGTTAAATTTACATAGAGTCTATTCCACAAAATTACCTGCTAACAGCCCACATAGCAATTTCTGTAGAAGACAGGCATTATGCAGGAATGCAGCATGCCTCACCTTTGCTAACAAACAAATTTGGGTGTCCCCAAAGCTGGTTGTCACAAAGGAGATTAGATGAGGAGAATGGGTGACAGAAATTATGTAAGATAAATGGATTATCTGATTTGCTTTGGTATGTTTTCCTAATTACTATTTACAGTTTATGAAGTACTTTGTGTTTGGACATACTTTATAGGCAGCAATTAACCACATAAGTAAGATAATTGTGACCATTACTCTTACTATAATATGCTTGTAAATTTAACAAGCAAAATTAACTCCTTTTAGCTTATCTGCATGTGTGTATGTAAATGTGAGTTCTGTGTGCATACATGCATGTATTGAAATATGGCATATTCCTGATGTTATAATTACATTATGGAATAAATATAAAAGTCATGTCCCAGTAAGTTTTGTGACAACTCAACTGAAACGAGAGAAATATGATCAACAGGAAATCTAGAAATTTTGGAACATTGTATTGTGACAATCAGTGACAGTTTTCATAATATGTTAAAAAATTATAGAGGAATATATCATCTGAATAGGTGGCACTTAAGTATAAACCCTCATTGTCAATGTATGACTGATTAAGCATAGATTTTTTTAGGATTTTTGCCTAAGAAATAGTGTTACACTATAACACTTTAGTATAGAAAAAATTTCATTTCCTGCTTAAGAAATAGTCATAAACAATTGAATATATAAATAGATTATAAAATGAATGATAAACATATTTAGTAATGTTTTTGTGATTTTAGATAAAAGAATAATTATTCCTAGACTAGAACAGACAACATTTAAAAATGTTATGTTTCTTTATTACCAAATGTTGTTTTAATCACTTTGATGCTACTAATGCCTTCACTTCTCAAAACATCCATTCAGGTGGGGACTAGTTAGTGTCTCTATTTATAATTAGGGTCACAAGGCACAGATGGGTATCCTATGTTGGCATGAGTGTTCCAGGATCTAACTCTCTGCACTTTACTCAGTTATGAGTCTCTGAATTTGCTCTCAGCTACAATAGGAAGCTTCTCTGGTGGCTGAGGAAGACACTAATCTATGAGTATAACAGAATATTATAAAGAGCCATTGTATTGCTTTTTTTTCAGTTAGCAGAGCAGTACTATTTCCTTACCTGTCTAGTCTCAGGTTCTTGGCTGCTGAGCATTGGAAGCCGTGGGTTCCATCTCATGGAATTGGCCATTACACTGATTAGATATTGGTTGGTTACTCCAACAACTTTTGTGCCGCTAATGCTGCCTCATATCTTGCCAGCAGGACACCATTGTGGATAACTGGTTTGTGTTTCCCTTTCTTCTCTGGTAGTGTGCAGAGTACCTTCCAGTACTATGTACATTTATCAGCAGCAGTGACAATTACTTGATAGTAGTTACTGAATAAAAATACTTTAGAATGCTAAATAGTATGGAATAGAATATAAGTTATTACCGTGAAAAACTAATTTTATACTACTCAAAGTGATGTTTAGATTTGAGAAGGACCCCTCTAGAATCAAATACTAATACTTTGGTCTGGAGAGATGGCTCTATGTTTAAGAAAACTGACTGTTTTTACAGAGGATCTAGATTCAAGTCCTTGCACACAAACTCTGGCATACAACAATATATAATTACTGACTGAGGTGACTCTATTACCCTGTGGACATCCAACTCTGGCCCCCACCAACAAAAGGCATGCACAGGGTGCTTATATGCATATAAGCAGAACAAAATTCTCATACACATTAAAAATCAATAAAGAAAACACCACCGATATTCTTTATCAAATTAGAAAACAAAAAAAGAGCCACTTCTAAAATTTGAAGTAAGTCTTTTTTTTTAATTTATTTATTTATTGAGGATTTCCGCCTCCTCCTCGCCACCGCCCCCC
>NW_004949096.1:10253008-10260410 GCF_000317375.1 Microtus ochrogaster | reverse complement strand
TGGGACCTCCTGAGACTGAGAAGCTTCTGTAAAGCAAAGGACACTGTCACTAAGACAAAAAGGCAACCCACTGACTGGGAGAAGATCTTCACCAACCCTGCAACTGACAAAGGTCTGATCTCAAAAATATATAAAGAACTCATGAAGTAAGTCTTAAGGATCCCAGACAGCTGCACAAATGTTGAGCCAAAAGTATAAAGCTGAAGAAACAGAGTATCTGTTCTCGATACACGGGGCAAAAGAAACTCATATGACATTAAAATGAGCACATGTGAATGGACCTGAACACAGGAATCAGGTTGAAGTCTAGAAGCCAGCAATATCTGACAGAAACACCAAGAATATTCACTAGAGAGCAGTCTCCTTAATAAATGCATTTAAAAATCTTAATGCCAATTGTAAACAAATGAAACTAGATCCGCGCCTCTCAATTGTGTCGCCTGTAACCACCCACAACTCCAGTGGCAAGCAAACTGACACTGTCTTCTGACCTCTGCAGACACAGGTATACATATGTTTTACATATATACATGGAGTGAAACAGCATACACATAAAATAATACAAATAAATTAATAATTCAAATTATTGTAATAGTTATATTAAATGTGATAGTCAATATAGATAAATTTGTCTTTATTACACTAAACACTTAAAATGATGACATCATTAAGATGAAAAGATGATGACTCCACAGTTAAAGAAGGATACTACTCTAGAGGTCCTAAGTTTGGATCACAGAACCCACAACAGGTGATTTGTAAGCACTTGCAACTCCAGTTCTATGCTACGTTTGTTCTCCAGGGCCTCTTCACTGATGTTCAAAACAACCCCACACAGACACATATATAAATACATAATTAAAAATAAAAATACCAAAAACCAAGTACTCTACTTAGCTATTTAAGTATTACAATCTTTCAAACTACTTTACCATTTTTACAACCAATAGCATTTTAATTGAGCAAGTTCATTGAATGATTGATTTACTTTAACATTTCCTTTCATATTTATTTGTGTGGCACACATGTGTATATGTGTTCACATGTGTGTACACATGTGTGTGAGTGCTTGTGAACAGTGCATATATGTGCATTTATTTGTGTGTGTTAGTGTCTGTGTATGTTCATGAACAAGCATGTGGAGATCAAAAGAAAAATTTTAGCAGTCAGTTCTCCTCTTTATTTTACCATGTGCATTCCAACAGGTCCTCAGGTTTGGTCGCCAGTGCCTCTGTTCAATGAACCATCTCTAGGCACTCACATTGAATTCAAACTGATCAGTTCCCAATGTGTCCTCTCTTGACTCAGCAGCATCAGTGTCATCTAGACACTTGGAGAAACACATCCCTGTGTTCCATACTAGGTATCCTTTGTGAGAATGTCTCATGTAGGGTTCCCATATCTGTTTAGCTGGTAACTCAAGAGGTTGTTATCAAGTGTTAAATTTGGTGAATCATTGATTGAAATAGAAAGATAATTGGTATAGACTTAGGATTGCCTAAAGCAACTGTGCAATCTAGAGTAGTTGTTGCCCAGGGCTCTAATAGGCCTACTGAGGCTTTATTTCCCACGGGGTCTTCACCACAAATACTAATGGTTCTTCTTGAAATATAAGAGAATCTATATTGGAGGCGGGTAGTATTTGTTTTTTTAAATTAGTTATGAGTACTCTTTACATAGCAAGAATAGTAACATTTGTCATAGGTGTTTCAGTTAATTAAAAATGTTTATGTATAAAAACGAGCAGTTATAGATAATGCATTAATAGTTCAGACAATCATGTTCTAAAGAATTAATATTTATTTACCATACAGAAAGGTAGCTACATTTTGCTAATATTGAACTTTATTATGCTTTTGCAATAATTCCTGAACTAAATAGCTGACAGACTTAACTTTGTAATTCCCCTCCGAACTTGTGTGTCAGAGCTCTAACCTTCAGTGTGATAATAGTTAGATTTGGATGTTGGGCTTTGGGCTGTAATTAGACTTAGATGAGTTTGTGAGGATAAATCCCTTATGATGGGATTAGTTGCTGCATGAGAAGGAGTCAGACAAATCTCTCAATCTTTCCATGCACACACCCTGAGGAAAGGCAAAGCTGCATGAGTATAGAGCACAAACAAGACTATCCATCAGCCAGAAAAGGGCTCTGAACAGGAATCCCATTTACTGACACCTTGATCTCAGATTTGCAGCCTGTAGGCCTGTGGGAAATAAGTATCTGTTATTTAAGCCACCTAGTCCATGACATTTTGATATCGTAGTCTAAATTGACTATGACAACTCTATACACTGTTCCTGTGTCTGAGGTCAAAGTGGAAACTCTGCAGCATGCAGCACCCAACATATGAATTCAGAGAAGGTTTCTGACTGTTCTGCCCAGACACTGTTCCTTTGGAATGTTTCATGACCTTTTATTTTATAACACAGCCTATTAACTAATCATTAAATGACTTCATCACACCTTGGGTTTGCTTTCCAGAATTAATTATGCTAATAATCAAAATAAGGACATTGATGTAACAAGAGGTCTGTCAGAATAGTGTCAATGATTTTTCACTCCCAAGTTTAATAAATGCATTTCTCTATTTGTTGGAAAATGGTACCTTCATAAAGTGTTTTCCTCCTATTCCTATAAAGAGAACAATGAGCCATAAATAGTTCTAATTATAAAAACTAAAACCAGGAATCTCCTATATCTGCTGTGAAATGACAGCTGTCACCGAGAGGGGAGGGCTCCTGCAGTAGAACACTAGCTCATTAAGTGATATACCTGACATTTTAGAAGGAAAAATGCCAATGTTAATTTGTCAAATTAAAATCCACAAGGATCTTTTCGAACACAATCCAGTTTCCCAAGATTTAAGGTGGTTCCTGGAAATAAATGAATCAGCGACCCTTTTCCGTGTGTCATCCAGTCCCACTCGAGCATGGCAAGTGAATGTTTTCATCCTTGAGATTGTTCTACTCAGAGCAGGTTCTCAAAAATGTTTATTAAATAAAATTAAATCATTGACTGAAAATGATGAGAAGCCAAACTAGAATTGGGTAGTGATCAGTACAAGGTATGAATTTGGAAGGACTGTTTATCTGAAGAATTTTTGCTATTAAATATGGAACCATATTTATAATATTTTAATATTAATAGTGGTTATAGAAGATAATTTTTGTCAATGCCATAGAATCTTAGTTTTTAGCTAAACCTTTTCTCTCAAAAATAGTTATGAGAAAAAAGTTGCATTTACAAACAACATGATACACTGGGAATGTCAACATATGAATAAATAGTTTTAAGATAACAGGATTAGTATGCTCATAGAACAAGAAAAAACTTTAAAAAAGTGATAATATAATATATTCATCAGTATTGCTATAGGATAGGGTCATTTCAGGTTCCCTATCCTCAGCTGCCCAAGGAACTAACTGGGGACATCGTCTTGGGCTCCTGGGAACCGCTCTAGGTTCAAGTCTCTTGCCAACCCTAAGGTGGCTCCCTTAACTAAGATTTGTGCTTCCCTGCTCCCCTATCCAAACTTCCTTTATCCCTATCATCCTGTTTCCCCAAGTTCCCCCCCATTCTCCCCTTCTCACTTTTATCTCCCCATCTCCCCTTACCCCCATCCCACCCCACCCCCAAGATCCCAATTTTTTCCCCGGCAATTTTGTCTACTTCCCATAGCCAGGAGGATAACTATATGTTTTTCTATGGGTTCACCTTCTTATTTAGCTTCTTTAGGATCACCAATTATAGACTCCGTGACCTTTATTTATGGCTAGAAACCAATTATGAGTGAGTACATCCCCTGTTCATCTTTTTATGTCTGGGTTACCTCACTCAGGATAGTGAGAACCTTCATCTAGTGATGGATGGAGATAGAGACAGAGACCTACACTGGAGCATCGGACTGAGCTCCCAAGGTCCCAATGAGGAGCAGAAGTCAGGAACACGAGGGGTGCACCCACCCACTGAGACAGTGGGGCTGATCTATTGGGAGCTCACCAAGGCCAGCTGGACTGTGACTGAAAAGCATGGGATAAAACTGGACTTTCTGAACATGGTGAACAATGAGGGCTGATGAGAAGCCAAGGACAATGGCACGGGGTTTTGATCCTACTTCATGTTCTGCCTTTGTGGGAGCCTAGCCAGTTTGGATGTTCACCTTCCTAGACATGGACGGAGGGGGGAGGACCTTGGACTTTCCACAGGGCAGGGAACCCTGACTGCTCTTTGGACTGGAGAGGGAGGGGGAGAGGAGTGGGGGAAGGGGGAGAAGGGTGGGAGGAGGGGGAGGGAAAAGGAGACTGGGAGGAGGCGGAAACTTTTTTTTCTTTATCTCAATAAATTTTTTTTAAAAAGTGATAATGTTTGAATAATATATAACTGACATGTGTCAACATGAAACTAAACACTAGAGATATTTCAGTGAACAAAATATTTTAAAGCCAAATAAATAAATACATGCTCATAATGATATACAGCAACTGGTAAAAGAGATGGATAATATATTCATTAAATATGTCAACAATTAAGTTATGCAATATGTTCAAATGGACATTAATTATTAATAAAATTCCAAAATTATGTTTTATATAAATACATTTAAAATAGAGCACAAATAAGTCACATCTAGTTAAGGTATCCTGAACCATAAAATACAATGTCAGTCATTAACAAATACAATAGATGGTGAAATGACCATGTGTTTTGATTTATTTTTTTACTTGGTACCATAAGAAAATACCTTAAATGGGTAAAAAATATAAATTCATAAAAATAGAACTCAAAGACTAGGATATGAACTCCTAGAATTGTTATCTGCTGAGGCTATGTCTCTCCTTGTTGCTATGACCACACAGGCACTGCATTTTAAATACTGGGATTTTTACTCCTAGAATTGCTATCTGCTGAGGCTATGTCTCTCCTTGTTGCTATGACCACACAGACACTGCATTCTAATGGTCCAAGGTCTCTTTGGTAAGGTTCATAAAAACAGAGACTTCCTCACAACACTTTCCAAGAGTCCATTGTCCCAAATATCACTATATGGCCATAAATCCCAATGTGAATTTTGGATGGGTACAAGCATTCAAGGCAATGCACTCTTGTCACCTAATAGCAATTCATTTATGCCACTAGAAATAGCATCTCTTTGAAAGCATATTTCAGCTAGATATAATACAAATAGAAAGATTCATAGTCATAATTTTATGGTTAAGGTGCTAAAGTGCTGAGATGAAAGATTAAATTGTTTCTCTGAAGTAAGATAGATGTGATGATAATACATAGTTCTGATGAAGTTAGGGGCAAAGTGGTTTGTGAGTATATCTGTTTCCGGAATCTGTAATTGGTTATTCAGCCTTTTCATAGTTGAGAAAGTTCTTAGCTCAGAAGAAGGTGGCTGGATAGGATTTGCCTGGAAGGTTGCAGTACTGGGTCTCAGGCCTGCAAATTTCCCTCCAATCAGTGTTAGCAGATCTACAGTAAGTATGAACATCATGGTAGGTAGCAAAAGAATGTGGAAAAGGATTATGATTTAATTGCTAGATTAAAAATTGATCTCTGGCAAATTAAAATTATGTGATGCTATCTGTTAAATTTATATTGCATATAAATAGGACATCCTTTCTCTTCTTTTCCTCCTGCATTTTGACAAATACAATATAGATCAGAGCAGGCTAGTCTGACTGAACTCAAACCTCATGGAACTTTTGTAGTAAGTCAAACTTTAATAAGTCTTACATAGTTAGGACATCATGATTTAACAATGGAGTCATAAACGCTATTGTGAACACAAAACCACATAATAGAATTTGGGGTTGGTCCTAAGGTAATTCATCCCACAAATCAAAGTTTTGAATCAATAAATGAAATTATATATTGTGACTGAATGAGCCTATGCTTGGCCATGCTGACGTTTATTTATGTCCTGAGGTCACCCCAAACAAAATTAGTAGTTTAGGTCATGACATTTACACCCTTAAGGTAATTAATTTTCTTATTGAACTAATAGACTAAGTTTCACATCTTATGTATTTATTACTTTCTTTTCACAGGAAAGTCAATTTCACTGATTAGAAGTAATTGGCAATAAAAATCTGGGGTAGCCATTTATTCATTTCCTTATTCAGAGATAAGAGATTATTTTATATATGCTAAAAAGACAAAGGGACAGTTTGTGATTATATATTGTCATTTTAAATTGGTGTTTGGGGTGACATTTTAGCAATGTTTTAAAGGAAGAGAGTTATGCCAAGACTGGAGAAGTGAATTTTGGACCAAAAAGCTCTCACATAATGACAGCCATCTATCATGGTTAGAGTGCAATAGATTCTGCAGGAAGAGAAGATCATCAAGGACCACATTGGAAGGATTTTGTGGATGATATTTGATTTATATTTACATGTAAAATTTGTAAATTGGCACACAAAGCAATCTTGTGGTACAAATGGTGAGAACAGTTATTCACATTCAAAGTCCATCCTCACCATGATACAATTCCACCAACAAGACCACACCAATTCCAACAAGGCCACTGTTCCTAATAGTATCACTCTGCTTGGAGGCCATTTTCTTTCAACACCACAAATGAGTTAAATCTTTTCGAGTAACTGGCCAAAAGTGCCCCCATGGTCCCTCCAAAGTGTCACAGATTATTGAAAATTTATGATTAGATTTCTAGAGTTGCTAAAAGTAAGACATAGTGGCTCTCACAGCACATCTCTGCCAGACAAAATGTCTGATAAAATAATTTCTTAAATAAACATCAATTTAATGCATTTGCAAATATAAATCAAATTGAAGTTGCTTGACAATAAAACATATGGGATTGTCTTTTTGGAAATAAATAGATGACAATATATTTGAACATTAAAAATATTTTGGAGAAAAATAAAGGAATTTGGACTATAATCTCAAAGAAGAACAGATTGTCACAAAATGGCATGTGTCAATAAGTAATTCTCCAATAGTTACATGTAAAAAATAAGAAAAATAGCGTTTATCATCCTGAATAAACAAGTGAATAAATGGACTGATCTTGTACTAGAGGACTTACATTTATAACTTTTCTATGTTTACTTGATGATTTTACTGCATAATTAAGAAGCCATCAAATTCTGTTTTGGTCATGAACATATATGAAAAAGAAGTTTTCTTAAAAAAAGGAAAAAAAAAATAATAGGCTATGCCACAGCAAAGTACAGAGGTTGCAAAGAGGATGAACAAGCAAAGTTAAATGTGAAGGTAGCTGTTTTCTATCCTTGGTTTAAAATGCCAAGTCTTGCTAGTAAATAAGCTAATATCAAAAAGACTAGTGATTCGAGACCAGCCTGGTCTACAGAGCTAGTTCCAGGACAGGCTCCAAAGCCACAGAGAAACCCTGTCTCGAAAAACCAAAAAA
>NW_004949096.1:10250724-10251433 GCF_000317375.1 Microtus ochrogaster | reverse complement strand
AAAAAAAAAATTAAACAGTAGAAACAGTTAAAAAAAAAAGAAAACAAAGACAAATTATGACAAAGCTTGGGGCTGAGGCAGAAGAATCACAGAAAGAGGAATCTATTGCTATAATTCTATGTGAAGAAGGATTTCTGCTATTAGGGGCTAGAAAAAAAGACAGAATCCCAAAGTTAACATCTGACATAAAAAGTAGGATTATATAATGTAAACAAATAACAATGGGGTGTAGCAAAATAAAAAATAACTTTATTTTTTAAAGTAATGCATTGCTTATTTTCCTTAGCTTATCAAAGGTGGAGTAAGGGGAAAGAGAAAAAGGGAGAGAGAAGAGAGAGTTAAACTTACTAAAATGAGAAAGTAAAGTACTAGTGGGACTTCAGGATGGTCTGGAAACTGAATATGCTTGTTGCTAATCTAATATCCTGAGTTCATCTCTAGGACCAACATAGTGGAAGAAAGGAACCCACTCCAGAATACTGTCTTCTGACCAGAGAACTTGTACCAGGACACACCTCACACCTGTGACACATAAAATAAGGCAATGATGGAACTTTAAAAAATACTTCCATTATTACAGATTTAAAGAAACAAAATGTAGGTGAAGTCTGTGGAGAACATGCTGTGGGAACTCCTTCAACCAGTAGCTTTTAAGATACCAATCCACTTGGGAATAGTCTCTTGTACTATAAATGTAGATGTAAAGCTT
>NW_004949096.1:10234492-10250624 GCF_000317375.1 Microtus ochrogaster | reverse complement strand
TCTCTCTCTCTCTCTCTCTCTCTCTCTCTCTCTCTCTCTCTCTTTCTCTCTTCCCCAAGCTGCTGGATTTGATTCTCATTCCTCACTTGTGCAGAGGACTGTGATCAGTAAGTTTTCTACCCCAGAATATAGAACTCTTTATTAAACACAATTCTGAACTAGTGTAGGACAATTTTCTACCATCCATCAACATCTGGTGACCACATGAATACCAACTCCATGCTTATGGGAAGCAGGCCAAAATGTCCATGTCACAGGTCTCCCACTCCAACCTCCTGGCAGCCGCCATGGAGCCAGCCACCAGGTCAGACATGCTGAATCTTTCCCAGTGAGCCACCACTTTGTGGTACTATACACATTATTAGAAATGGGTTAATCAAGATATGACAGTTAGCCAAGAAGAGGATAGATATAATGGGCCAGGCAGTGTTTAAAAGAATACAGTTTCCATGTTATTATTTCCCGTGCTAAGCTAGCCATGGGGAGCCAGGCAGGACAAAAAGCAGGCCTGCTTGCCTCATCACTACACATGGTAAATTCAAGAAAAAGAATTGAATCATATACTAGTGTTAAACAAGGTGAAAGAAAACCCTTTATTGACTTTTTACAAAGATTAACAAAGGCTGTACAACTAGGAGTAACAGATCCAGAATCTAGGTAAGTACTTATTGAATCTCTGATGTTTGAAAATGCCAGCTTAGAATGCAAAAAGATACCTGGGCCATGAAAGGTTAGATAAGCATCAACGGATAAATGGATCCTGCATACAATAAATGTAGAGACATTTGACTATAATACTGAGGCATGTTGTAAAAAGAAAAATTCAAAGTTTCTGTCTCATATCAGGAGCCATCTGGTATGGGACAGAGAGAATGAAATTAGGAGAAACTTTTATTCTCTCCATACCTATTTTTGTCTCTATTGTACCTTTCATTGAATATATGTCTATATGAATAATGTTTAAGTTTTCCACAATAAACAATAAATTTTCCTCCAGTATTTTTGAAGTTTCCAGGAATAAGATGGGACCCCACAACAGTGATTCCACTTGGTTGATACAATGCCATGATGTTGATAGTGCTTCTTTAAAATCAGTTTTGGATACAAGATGTTCAAGATTCTCCTACTTGGTTATCTGAAATGTTGTACCTTCTTATAACATTAGAACTTCAGAAAATCCCTATGAATTACTCAGAGACTATTTGCAAGATAGTAACCTTAAAACATAACCATTATTTTAGTTTTGCAGGATCCCATAGAAAGAATATCATCCCCATGACATATGGAAGTCATTCTAGAAGATGATGTCTCTTCTTCCAACAAAGTTTGTCTCCAGGGTTAGGAATATCAATTAGAGGTTGATTATATCTGGTATCTGGCATAGGGTTGGGAGTTGAAGCAGAAATTATGTAGACTCAGGAATCTCCTTTGGAAAAAATAAAGGAAATTGAATTGGATAACGGGTAGATTAGTGTGAGCTTATTCACACTATAATAATAATGAGTAATAGAATGAATACTTGTGAGATATTATTTATAGACAATTTACATTGGTATAGATTCTTGTATGAATTAATTTGTGGTGTTGAAAGAAAATGGCCTTCAAACAGAGTGATACTATTAGGAACTGTGGCCTTGTTGGAATTGGTGTGGTCTTGTTGGTGGAACTGTATCACTGTGGGAATGGACTTTGAAGTCTCATGCTTGCTCATGCCATGCCCAGTGTCCTAGACCACTTACTGTTGCCTGTGAATCAAGATGTAAGAACTCCCAGCTACTTCTCAAGCACCACATCTGCCTGCATTCTCCCCTGCTTCCTGCCATGATGATAATAGACTAAACATGTGAAGCATAAGTGAGCCATCACAATTAAGTGTTTATAAGAGTTGCCATAATCATGGTATCTCTTCAAAGGAATAGAAACCATAATTAAGTGACCATTCCTGGTAATGGAGGTTTTACTTATGAGCATAAGAAATCTATTTGCAGCATAGCTTTACGCATTATATGGTAACTCCATTAAAATTTTCTCATATGTGCATGTATTTTAGGAAGCTTCAACAGTAGTAGGTTATAATAAGAGTCCTTTAGTGTTAGCTGTTTATCCCCATAATTCTTCATTTATCCTTCTCCATATACCATTTCCTATTTAATCATCTTACTCTAGTTTGAACTATATCACACTATAATACCACACTTCATTTCCCATTCCTTGAAAAACCCTTGTCCCCTCTTGCCCCTTACTAGCTTCATACCTTCTGGTTATTCACATCTTAAGCTTTAAAAATGATGTCCACATGATGTGATTGATATGTATTTTCTGATATTTAAAAAGATTTTGTTGTTTCATATGTAGTTGTTTACTGATCAGAAAACATTACCTCATAATTTAAATATTTCATAATTTTAAAAATATTAAGATGGATTCCAAAATGCACTTTCTCTCTCTTACCATAAGAAGTGCTAGACCAACTGAAAACCAACATGAAAAAAGAATGGTATTGTAGCTAAATGCAGTAGTTTATATCTGTAACTCCAACACTCATGAGGAGATGGTCAGAAGACTACAGTTGATTCAGTGACATCCTGAACTAACACTGGGTTCCAGGAAATCCAGAAGTAGAGTGCATTAGATTTCACGGTATGACCAACACTCATTTTGGAACATTAAAATGTTCAATGATATGATTTAACCTTTCATATTTATAATAGCTATGGTCCTGGAGCATAGATCTAAGTGATTCATTATAAATAAGTCCCTGCTGTCTAGAAATTGTTGTCCACTTCACTGCCATAATGAGCCACTGTTATTCAGCAGAACCTGCTATCTCAGAAGACCTCCCCATCTCAAATGTTCATCCTCACTATGAAAATATAGGCCAACTGAGAGGTATTATGATATTGTTTTTATTTCTTTGCAGATATGAGAGGTGCATCATGTATTCATGTGTTTACACACAATGTGAGGGCACATGCAGAAGCCAGAGGAACAGTCTGGTGCTGTTATATATCATTTTCTGTCTTTTTGCCTTGGGAAAAGTCTCTCAGTGAAACTGAAACCCAACTACTCAAGGCCATCCCAGAATTTCTGCCTGCTTCTTTCTTTTTCTGACCCACAATTCTGAGGTTACAGACGTGATACAATGTCCAACTTTTTATGTGTGTGCTAGGATCTCAGATTCAGGTTCTCATTCTTGCACAGCAAATATACCCCTCTGTTTAATTGACTACCAAGTCCTATATTTTTATTTTCACTATTCAACAATTTATGTTCATCTATATGTACCCACAAAAGCATAAACTCATATATACTCTTTCCTAAGAATGTTAATTTATATAACAAAAAATTTAACACACTGATATATTTCTAAAATTTATTAAAAGGGAAAATTGCTCCCATAGCACTCAGCAAACAGTAACTTTTTAAATTTTTTTTATTAAAAATTTCCACCTCCTCCCTTTTCCTTCCCCTTCCCTCCACTCCCCACACTCCACTCCCCTCCTCTCCCTCTCCAGTCCAAAGAGCAGTCAGGGTTCCCTGCCCTATGGGCAGTCCAAGGTCCTCCCCACTCCATCCAGGTCTAGGAAGGTGAGCATCCAAACAGGCTAGGCTCCCCCAAAGCCAGTACGTGCAGTAGGATCAAAACTCAGTGCCATTGTCCTTGGCTTCTCAGCAGCCCTCATTGTCCACCATATTCAGTCACGTTTTGAAGCTTATTGAACACCTTACTAGTGCTTTCACTATTAGAAATCACTAGACTTTATTTCTGAAGATTTCTAGCAATGTAGTGACTGTAGAATCAATTCTAGGTGTGACACTAACCATCCATATTCTCGAAAGTATCAAACTCTGCATTCTGTTTTTATTGATCAGTGCCTGTGGTGGACTCAATGCTAACTTCATTTAGTAAAATTGCATAGCATGTCTTCATTTGAATTTGTATCCACATAAATTTACTCTATTTTAGAATATCATTTCTTTACAAGAGTGGTAGTTTATTCCTAGTTCTTTTCATTTCAAGTCATTAGAAGTTACATAGAGAAAAGGAAGAAAGAGAGAGAACTAATGAAAGAAGGAAAGAAGGAAGGAGGAGGGAGGGAGGGAGGGAGGGAGGGAAGGAAGGAAGGAAGGAAGGAAGGAAGGAAGGAAGGAAGGAAGGAAGGAAGGAAGGAAGGAAGGAAGGAAGGAAGGAAGGAAGGAAGGAAGGAAGGGGGAGGAAGAAAAGTACCAGAAAAGACAGTGTTAGCTTTAACTGCAGATAATTGTTTCAAATGAAAAATATTTATCTATACAATTGCATTTGCATCATCTATATCTGATTCTGATTTTTAAACTAAAAGTCAGATGTAGAATATATGCAAATGTACATAATTTTCTGATATTCTCTTTTACTCATGTAATTGCAGGAATAGCCAATTGTCTCCTTCTTTTTTGGACATGTTTGTTTTGTCCATGTCTTAGTATTCTTTTGAGAGTGAGGAAGGTACAGACTCTAGCACATTGAAAATGTATTATAGACAATTACTGTTTGTATTTTTTTTATAATTGGCAATTCTGCTTTGTCCCTTCAGTTATAGATTTTTGGTAAGAATTGATGGACTAAATCAATGTCTCTTTTTATTTTCATGTTATAATTTTAAATGTTGAAAAGTTACATAGAAAAATCTTCAATGATCAAAATATTCAAGAAAATATTAAAAATCTAGTGCACAGTGAAGCTCCAAGAATTCCAATCAATTGAAAAGCATAAAACATATGCTTCAAATTCTAATAAACTTTAGTGTCCTTCACCTGTCTGGAAATAGCCACTCCAAATGATTGCTTTGTACATAATCCCAGTTTTATTATCTGGACATATTAAAGAGTTTACAGATTTACATATTGAAGCCTCAGCCTCAGGCTTTTGTGACTTATTGCTATGTCATGGCTCATATGCTTTCTTCAATTCTGTGTTTCCCGGAGATACAACTAATCAAGTCATAAGCTATCTGTCACTTGGCTATCACCATTCGAGGGATTCAGAACCAGGGGTCAGGTTTGCTCTTCAAGGACTTCTGCTATGAAGGCATCTTTAAGGCATCATCAATCACTTGTTTTTATAGATTTTTTTGTTATAACTTTCAAACAGACTTTACATACTTCTTAATCATTGGTTTATTATTTTCTTCAAGCTTGCTTATCAGGAACAATAATCTAAGAAACACTACATTTAAAAGGAAATATGAATTGATCTTTGTAAATTAATTAAACCTTTACTAGGAAAAGTATATAATTTTATATTAGTTCTGTATTATATTTTATCTGTATGTATTCCCTAACATTAATGAAACTCCCAATGATCTGAAAAAACAGCTTATTACAAAGTCAGTTGTGAAAATACTGTTTTTTCAACTTTATAGATATTTCCAAGAAAGAGAAATGCTGAGCTTATACAAAATCTAGCACAAATTATCATCTATTGCTACTTTTCTCTGCTCCTTAAAATATTGGTTATCCAAGATATGTTGGAATATTATTAGGATAGATTATCAGAATGTTTTAATTTTCTTTTTATTTAATTATTTTCATATAATATGTTTTTATCACTCTTTCCCATTCCACAACTTCTCCCATTACCTCCCTGTCTCCCCCTAAACTAATTTTATGTCCACTTTCAAAAAAAATCATAAAAATATAAAAGCAACACCTATAAGACAAAAATTAAAAGCCCAAACTGAAGGAAGCCAAAAGCACATCTCACCCCATCCCTCAAAGAAAACAATGCAACTATTTTTTGTTAGCCAAATACTTCCACACCTCGAGCCTTCCCTCAAGATTGGTTGACAAATCCAGTGACATTTCATTGGAGAAAACTGAATTTTCCCTTTGCTAGGAGGCAAATCAATTGCAAATAGCTTCTTGCTAAAAGATAGGCGCCCACATCTATTCCCTCCACACATCTTTCTGTGCTGGGACTTTATGTAACTTGAACCTCTGCAGGTTTTCTGTTCTGAGTTCATATATGCATCTTCCAGTTGTGTCTGGAAGACATTGCTTCTTTGGAAGTATCCATCATTTCTTGCTCTTACAATCCTTTTACCTCCTTGCCTACATAGATTGTGCAGTCTTGAGAGGATGCATTTGATAAAGATATCCTGTTTTACTCTGCACATTGTCCAGTTATGTGCCTTTGTTAATTCCATCTACTACAAGAGGAAGTCTCTCTGATAACAACCAAACATCATACATGGGTATAGCAGAAAGTCTTTAGGAGTTATTTAACTATATTCCTCTAGCAGAACAGTAGTAATTTCCCCTAGACCCAGGACCTATCCAGTCTCAGGTTCTTTACCATTTCAGTAGTGTCACATATGGGTTCCATATCATGGAGTGAACTTTAAGTCCAATAAAAAAGTAATAGACTATTCCCATAGCTGAACAATTATGGTTGTTGTCTTTATTATTTTTCAGTGTAAAATTCACAAGATTGACTCACACAATTCACTCAAATTATTCAAATGTATTTTCCAAAATTAAGGTTTAGATATTTAATACTGTTAACCTTCAGAAAATCTGAGAGATAAGCTATGTAAAACTAATATAAATAGATTCCAGTTATTGTTACTTCCATTTTAATATGATGGGAAGCTTTTTCCCTAGGCCAAAGATAGAGATGGGTAGTATTTATTTTCTTAGTTTCTATTCTTTCTTACATAAAATAAGTCATTACAATCATAATATTTAGTTTTAGGTATCACTTTAAATTCCTTTCTCAGTGTTTCATGAGAAAGGAAAACAAAATAATTAAATATGACATTGCAAGGCTGTTCATGTATAAAACTACAGTGTCAAGATCAGAACAAGAAGTAGCAAACATCTTACATTAAAGCATGGTGTGTAATGAAAGATACTTTGGCTGCTTTATTCTTGAAAAATGAGTTATCTCATAAGAATGTCAATATTTTCACTAGCAAATAAAAAACTGACTAAACTGAAAATGTCAGGATGAGATAGGAATCACTGTCTCATTACCAACTACATCACAATGCCTTTCCTGTCCTCACCACATATAGGCCTCACAATAATTCCATATTGGAAATTATGGACCCATTTTCTGTAGGGAACAAAACTATAAAAATAAAGTGCAGTAACTTGCCAAAGATTGTTGAAAAAAAATCGAGAGTCAGTATTTTATAGTATGCTTTTCCTGACTCCAAATTCTATTATGTTCACAATTATACTGAATTACCTCTCCACTTCAGATGCAAAAGTTCAGTGTTCGAAGGCTGAACTATTCTACCTGAGAAAGTTGCATTGAAATGACCTCATTGTGTAGCACTTGAAGAGAGTACTTTCTCATTAATTAAGGAAAATTCCCTTTTGGCAAGAGCAGTCCCCATTGTAATGAAAGCGCAGCACTGTTCTGCAATTTAATCTGGACGCTTTTAGCTCTGAGGGCAAGGATAGAAGCAACTCTGAGCTATTACTTATGCCAACCTCAGTCCTGCAACAATTATCCAACAGGGATGGCATGTTCTTATATCTAGCTGCCAGAATAAAAGTCGTGGTTCTATTGTTCATCTGCGGATAGTTACTTCAAAACCCTGTTTATAGCTGTACATCTACCATGGAGGTGATGAAAGTTCATATTGAATTTTTATTACTAACAAGTATAAAGGGAAATTGTCCAAGTATTTACCCAATAGCTTTATAGATAACTGTAGACATAAGGTGTCAAAACATCTCCTTGCCATCTGCTGCTGTCACTTGTACTGCAGATGTCAGCGGGCAATATATCCAAAAGGTTTCTAATAGGGGCTTTTACATGCTGTCACCATATTATATTATTATTAATTGCATTGAATGTATTTGGCAGAATAATGCAGTGAAACTCTACGTGTGTGTTCCTGGCCACCCAGTACAAAAGTAAGCATTGAGGTTCACAGTCTTATCTGTTTCTCTTTTGATTATCTGCCATATCTGTGACAGAAACTGTCTAGCATATGCTATTAGCATTTAATTAGTATGTGTGATAAGGAGTTTTTAACTTATTTTGTTCTATATTGTGTCTTAAGAAATCCATTGATGTTATTGTCTGTGAGTGAGGAAAATAAGATTTCTACTCTCAAAATTTTCAGTTCTCTGAATATGTGGCTTTATATGTTTGAAGGATTATTTTAAATTATGCATAACATACTTAGCTGAGCAATATTACCATGCTCCATTATAATCCTGTTAATGAGATGCAGAAGATGAAAAGTCTGAAAAAGAAATATGTTTAAATTCTGTTTGTCTTAAAAGCTATATGAACACAAGAAAATAATTCCCTGACTGAGGAATAAACACTATATAAACAAACCAGCAATTCTCTGAAATATAACAAAATATGAGAGTATAAATATAAGCAAATACTTTCATATCACTTTCTAATATTCTTCCCACATTCTACACACAAATACACACATTTTATCTCAAAATTTACTAATCTCTTTTTCAATTATCTACTCTCAAAAATTATTATAACTACTTACCATGGCCCTATATTTCTTTGATAAAATGCTTTAAATATCAGTTTTTAGATTATGATTTCTGATATTGGTTTTAAAATATCTAATAAATAAAAATAATTAACTAATTTTATGTCAGAATTAAATTTTATTCAATACATATATGTATACATACTTCTTATATAATTATCATTGTAGGATTATTTTTCATTTAAAGTATACTAGTTTTGATCCATTTTTGTGTTTATACAAAGAATATATTTACTCTGAAATCATTGTATTCTATTCCAATGACTTAATACCACCCTGTGTGTCTATTCTTTCCCTACACTGAATATTCTTTACCCATTCCTCTACCATTAAATTTATGTTTATGCTTATTTTTACATAGCTATATAGCTATTTTTGTTTTCTATTCTGACATGTAAAGGTTGGATTTTTTTTTCTCATGCTAAGAGTATGTTCAACCACTGACTATGAGTTTCTTTGTTCCTTCTCAGCCTGATGGCCTTCAGTCTAAGAGGGCAAAGGGTCAGAAGCAGCAACAGAAAGCTTTCAACATGGTCCACAAACATGAACAGAAAAGGCCAGGACACTGTCTTATGGTGAAACAGCTCAGCTTTATCCAAAGTATAAGAAACATATAGAATTAGGGAGCCTGGTGACAAACCCTAATTTGCATCAATTCATTAATTAGAAAGATCCTATCACAAGCTTTGTATGTGGCAGTAGGTCCTATACCAGAGCTCCCAGAACAAGATTTCTTAGCAAAAATCTGTGCCAAGGGTCAAGCTAAAGATGAATCAGACATGTGGCTTAGAGACAGCTTTCAGAGAAGGTCAGTCCTCTAGGTCCAGGGACATTCTCCAGATAATGGCAGTACAGAGCAGGAAACATTGCTGGAGGGAGTGAGGTTCTATGTTGCCCAGCTATTGATATAAGCTTCCAGGTTGTAGGAGACTGCAACCTCTACTAGTCAGCAATAAAAATATGTTTAGTTTTATACATAAAACTGTATGGCTATTTTTATTATTTTCTTTTCTGAAATTTATATATTGGATCTTATTGTTTTTGTTCTCATGCTATGTATGTTCATTATTGATTAATTTTACTAAGATAATGTTTTCCAAGTTGTAAAAACATGAGGGAATTAATATCAAAATATGATGAGCAAGATTTTTAGACATTGCAAATGGATAATTCAATACTATGTGACAAGTAAAGTTAATCCAACAAGACACATATCCTTTAGGAATAAACTTGCACCGATAAGTATATGACCACTGCAACTTCAAGCTCAAACTGAAAACCCATTTTACAGAATTCTAATAACAGTCTTATAGAAGTCAGAGGCATAAAATGTTTCACCCCATGTCCCATGTGAAAACTTACAGAGTGCAGTAAAGATCTTTTTTGAAATGTTATTAAAAATTATTTTATATGTGTGTGTATGAGGAGGGGAGTTGAGGAGGGGAGGGAGATAGGAGAGGGAAGAAGATGGCAAAGGTTCAAGAGAAGCTAGAATTAAAAGATTAAAGGATATTTTTGTATAACTTCTTAGCATGAAATAATGGATGATTACCTACTGTTTTGCTTTCATATATAAAGTTGCTATCACAACTGGACAGTCCATCAAAGCAGCCTTAGTCTACCTTTGTGACAAGTGAGTTAATATTTCTCACAGAAGGACACATAAATTGGGCGCGGAGAGATGGCTCAGTGGTTAAGGCCACTGAATATTCTTCTTAGGACCAGGGTTCAATTCCCAGTACCCACATGGCAGGTAACAACTGTCTATAACTCCAGTTCCAGAGGGTCATATACCCTCACACAAACATACATACAGGAAAAACAAAGATGCACATACAATAAAAATGAAAGTTAAAAAATATATTAAGAAACAAGTTTTTTTAAGATATTTATTTATTTATTATACAATATTCTGTCTGCTTGTATGCTTGCAGGCCAGAAGAGGGCGCCAGACCTCATTACAGATGGTTGTGAGCCACCATGTGGTTGCTGGGAATTGAACTCAGGACCTTTGGAAGAGCAGGCAATGCTCTTAACCACTGAGCCATCTCTCCAGCCCCTAAGAATCAAGTTTTTTATTTTAGTCATTCTGACAGGTGTAAGATGTTATCTTAAAGTTGTCTTCATTTGCATTTCCCTGATGACTAAGGAAATTGAGTGTGACCTTAAGTGTCTTTTGACCATTTGAACTCCTTCTGTTGAGAATTCTCTGTTCAGCTCAGTGGCCCATTTTATAGTTGGGTTGATTAACCTTTTATGGTCTACCTTTGTCAGTTGCGGGGTTGGTGAAGATCTTCTCCCAGTCAGTGGGTTGCCTTTTTGTCTTAGTGACAGTGTCCTTTGCTTTACAGAAGCTTCTCAGTCTCAGGAGGTCCCATTTATTCAAAGATGCCCTTAATGTTTGTGCTGCTGGGGTTATATGTAGGAAGTGGTCTCCTGTGCCCATGTGTTGTAGCTAAATTAAAAAAACACCAATGATAGCCTTTGCTGGAGAGGTCGTAGAGAAAGGGGTACTCTCATCCATTGCTGCTAGGAATGCAAATTTGTGCAACCACTTTGGAAAGCAGTGTGGCGGTTTCTCAGGAAATTCGGGATCAACCTACCCCTGGACCTAGCAATACCACTCTTGGGAATATACCCAAGAGAGGCCTTATCATACAACAAAAGTATATGCTCAACTATGTTCATAGCATCATTGTTTGTAATAGCCAGAACCTGGAAACAACCTAGATGCCCTTCAATGGAAGAATGGATGAAGAAAATATGGAATATATACATATTAGAATACTACTCAACAGTAAAAAACAAGGACATCTTGAATTTTGCATGTAAATGGATGGAAATAGAAAACACTATCCTGAGTGAGGTAAGCCAGACCCAAAAAGAGGAACATGGGATGTACTCACTCATATTTGGTTTCTAGCCATAAACAAAGGACATTGAGCCTATAGTTAGTGATCCTAGAGAAGCTAAATAAGGAGAACCCAAAGAAAAACATATAGGCATCCTCCTGAATGTTGACCTTCATCAGGCGATGAAAGGAGACGGAGATCCACGTTGGAGCACCGGACAGAAATCTTAAGGTCCAAGTCAGGAACAGAAGGAGAGAGAGCGCAAGCAAGGAACTCAGGACTGCAAGGGGTGCACCCACACACGGAGACAACGGGGATATTCTATTGGGAACTCGCCAAGGCCAGCTGGCCTGGGTCTGAAAAGGCCTGGGATGAGGCCGGACTGGCTGAACATAGTGGACAATGGGGACTACTGAGAACTCAAGAACAATGGCAATGGGTCTCTGATCCTACTGCACGTAATGGCTTTGTGGGAGCCTAAGCAGCTTGGATGCTCACCTTACTAGAAATGAATGGAGGTGGGGGTTCCTTGGACTTCCCACAGGGCAGGGAACCCTGATTGTTCTTCAGGCTGAGGAGGGAGAGGGACTTGATTGGGGGAGGGGGAGGGAAATGGGAGGCAGGGGAGGGGAAGAGACGGAGATCTTTAATAAATAAATAAATTAAAAAAAAAACATTCTGCCTTATGTGTGCTGTGCAATGATTCTACAACAAAACTACAGCCTCAGCATCTTTGACAGTATTCATGTGACTGTTCCTGTCCCCTTCATTTGGATTCAAAATGAAAAGCAGGAAGTTCCTTTTATTTTTCTGCACTTGCTGGGCTCCACCTCCTCACATTGTAGTTGATTACTTTCTTGGTTTTGTGTGTGTGTTTGTTTGTTTGCTTCTTCTATTCATTTCTTTTTAATTCTACGAGTACATGGAAAACTTTCAAAGACACTCAGGAATTAGCTATATTTGGGAGGTAAGGCGCCTATCTATGTGATATATAGTAATCCTCTTTAAAATCTGTAACATTATATTTAATTGTCTTTCTTTTTATTCATAATTTTTATGACAGATACAAGTTATATTGTTTATGGCATGCATATCTTTGGGGCCATACATTTTTTGCCTACTACACTCTCCAAAATTCTCTAAATAGACAACAATCTGTGATTAGAACACCAGGAAAAGACATATGTACCAAAGAAAGGCGTGTAAAGACAATAAATAGCAAGAGTCTAAGAAGAGGAATCAGTAGATTCCATTAAGGTTTTACATCTATTTTTGAGCTCTGTGTTAGTTAATGACATCAGTTAATTTGAAGATAAGTTAGATAACATGAAGAAGGTTTCATTTTCAGATGTCATCATTATGTTGACAAGATCTGTTTAATACCCTTTTCAAGAGATGATTTATACAAGAGAAATGTTATAACGTGTTTCCATTGTACGAAAGATGGCTCATGATGCTGTCTTTGGAATGAGCTCTTCTCCTTTAATATAGTATAAATGATAAAGGAAGAAATGTATCATAGTCAATGATGAATTCACTTGGGATTTTGATACAGGGACAAAGCTTTTAAAAGACAGACTTTTCTGTAATGCTGAAAATGGTTAGAACAGAACTGTTTTATTGAATTTTGGTGATGATAGAAATGTTCATATTGCCACAGTCCCAAATAGAAATCAGTAACATGGGTACTGGTTGAAGATAAGAAGTATGACTTGTATATCAAAGGAATAAGTGTCTCATTGCATTCGATTGCTTTTCTCTATAGATATGAGTATTGAACCCAGAGCCTCACACATGCTATGCAAGCTCCCTATCACTGGGCAACCACTAACTCTATTTGACTTTATTCTTGTAAAGCCTTCTGGAAATGGTAGTTACTATATTGTCTACTATGATAAAGGGCCCATTCCTTTGTATTATCTCACAGAGCAACCTCAAGAAAGGTGTTTTGTTACTACTTGGCTCTTTTATTACAAACACATGCACTTTAATGCAAATTATAGCCTGCATGTCTTAGCTTAGAAATAGAACAATTCTAAAACTGTATATAGCTTACCGGTGTAGCTCTTGTAATAAGTAGAAACCTTGACAGTACATATTATTTTTCCTCTACTTCTACAAAGATGAGAGTAATAACTAGGTGCTAATATGCATAATTTCCTTCATTGTAGCAACATCATGTGAATTAGGTTTGATTCCTTGTACAAATGTATTCTCTGTTCTGTTTGACTTTTATAAAAATTTTCAAACACAGAACTTTAAAAAGAATAGTATGTTTGAACACTGTCTGCTTTTCTTAAACATCAATTCCAGCTTCAAGGTATTCACATCTTTACTTCAACTCATTTCATGAACCAGGTTGATGAAAATTCTTACCATAAATGATGGTCAAACATTCCTATTTAAGATAATAAGTGAATATTTAAAAAGCTGAATAATTTCCTTTTCTTTTTTGTCTTATTCTACAAACTGCACATGTGTGTTGTTTTGCTTCATGTAAGCTTTGATTTAATGCTAAAACTTCAAATGTATACCAATCTAATTTTACATTTCTAAAATGAAGCATTATTCAGAAAATACCTTTTAAAAATTGATATTGTTGCCACCCACCTTATTTTATCTACTTTGAGTAACAATTTTTATACTAAAAATTTATACTTCCATTAAAAATACAGAGACATAGTACTGAGGAGATGGCTCAGTTGCAGAGTGGCCACTTAAGAACCTAATTTTGATCCTGAGCATCTCTGTAAAACCCTGAACATGGCAGTGAATGTTTATAAACTCAGGTCTATGAAGATAGAGGCAGATGGATCACTGAGCTTTATTGGTCAACTAGTCTTAACTGCAGAGATGACCTCCAGATTCAGTGAGAGATCATGTATCCAAAAATAAAGAGCGGGGATTGATGGATAACTTGGCATTTGAAACGGCTTGCTATACTTCCAGAATACCTGAATTCAATTCCTAGAATCCACTTCAGTTTTACCACGAGTGGTTCAGAGGATCCTTTTCTGACCTTTGAAGTTCACCATGTCCATGTGGCTCTTCATTGTGCTGATAAGTTAATTCATTATCAAGGCCCATATTGATAAATATGGGGTGTTCCTGTTTGACATTTACTATTGCAACATCATTTTATAATTAATACTATTCTAAACCCTCATATTTTTGCTTGATGGAAACTTCTCTGCATTTTGGGACCAAACAGAAAAGCTCCAAACGCTATGTGTTATAAAAAAAAATTTTATTATGCTAGGCAGTGCTGACATATACCTTTAATTTCAGCATTTGTGAGGCAGAGGCAGGTGGTACTCTATGAATTCAAGGCCACCAAAGTCTAAAAAGTGAGTTCCAGGACATCCAGGGGTGTTAAACAGAGAAAGCCTTTCTTGAAAAGTCAGAACAATGACAAGAACAAAACAAACAAACAAACAAAAACCAAAAAAACACCAACAAAAATAACATATTCTGAAAATATTAACTAAGAAAAACATCATCTGGGCTGGAGAGATGGCTCAGTGGTTAACAGCACTCATTGTTTTCCTGGAGGGTCAAAGTTCACAACTGCTTTATTCTCCATTTCCAGGAAACTCAATGCCCTCTTCTACCCTACCTGAGTGCCTCCCATATGCCCAAACCCATAAACATTAAACAAGCTATCAATCTTAAGGTAAAATAGATGGATATTCTAACATATCTCTATACATATTCAAGCGCAGATTAACAAATTTGTCTACCTATTTTTGACAGTGACTTTTTTCCTTAATAATAAAATTTTAAAAAATCATATAAAATGTATACTATGTTTCACGTATTTGACAAGTCCCAAATAGACTATTTTTATATTGTACATGTACATATAAGGATTACTGTCTTTCTATTACTAGAAACCATCAATAAGGGTAGGAAAATTTGAACCTATGTGTTGTAAGGACCAGGGCCATTCGTTCATCCTGGCTGCCCAGAATCAAATTAATCACGCAGTAATTGTATTAATTAAATTACTGCTTGGCCCATTAACTCTAGCTTCTTATTGGCTAACTCTCCCATCTTAACCCATCTCCATTAATCTGAGCATCATCCACAAGGTCATGGCCTACCAGCAAAGTTTCAGCACATCTATCTCTGGTGGCTTCACGGTGGCTCCCTCTCTGCCTTCCTTCTCCCAGTATTCAGTCCAGTGCCCCACCCACCCGCCTACCTAAGTTCTGCCCTATCAACAGGCCATGTCAGTTTCTTTATTCATTAATGATAATCACAGCACACAGAGGGGACTCCCACATCACCTGTATCATTTTCATCATTTTCACCTGTATAGTTGGGCCATGTTTACTTAAGATACAGCCAACTGTAATGCAAGTATAGAATATAAGAATTTCCTGTGTCTTAACTAAAAGTGAGAAAAAATTCAACTTTTCACATGGTTTGTCTTCTTTCTTCTTTCATTTCTTTCTTTCTCTTCCTAATACTTTCATCTGTCTTTTTGTAGAATTTACCCATTCTTTTTTTCTTTATAGACCAAAAGTTAAGTTCCAAAAATTGTCAGATAATCAGTATTTAAAACTCGTTTCTACTTGTGCAGGGGTCTTGAAAGCATTTCCTGCACCTATTTATGTTGGGCAACATACTGCAACTCCAGGAACAGGGAATTCAATGACCTCTTCTGGCCTCCATGCCCAATTCAACACACCTGTGAATACACACACACACACACACACACACACACACACACACACACACACAGAGAGAGAGAGAGAGAGA
>NW_004949096.1:10221540-10234388 GCF_000317375.1 Microtus ochrogaster | reverse complement strand
CTGGCATTCAGGACACCTTTTGAAAGAACTATGACCCTTTAGAGTATACGTGCCTAATTAAAAACCATTTTGTTTTAGTAGACATAGCCCATTAATCTCTTATCTAAAGTCATCTAAAAGTGATAGCTCAAGAAAAGTGATTTATCATTATGTACTTGGTCACACATCAGATTTTTCTATAGTGTGTAGCTAAGATCTACGTCTATCAAACACTGTATTATCAATTTAGACTTTATGCCACAGTTTTAATGCACTTATATTCTTTACAAATCTAAGTAAATTGATTATTCATGCTTCAGGAGTAGAAAGACCTACTCCAAGATCAGAGGTCACAGGAAACTTAATATTTAGCTTTTAGAACAAGACAACCACTACTTTTATCAACTCTTGTAAAGTGTTATGCAAAGAATTTGGCTGAACAGCATATTTGAGGCTCTTTTCTCATCAGTAAAATAGGAATGATTGATGTCTATTATGTGACTCAATTTCACAGTAAAGTGTGGCTGTCACTAATAAATATAAGGAGACATAAGTTCATTTTGCAGGGGAAGGTTAAAATGTCTACCTGACATTTGAGTTATAAATTACACCTCCTTTTCCTCAAGCTATATAACATATTCTTAAAACCTTATAATTCAGAACAGAATTATATCCAAAAAGATCAAATAATGTTTTACAATGATTGATTGATAACTAAGAAAAATAATTTCAAAGCTGTGAAAATTTGTGACTTTATAATTCTTCCTGCATTGAAATGGCTTAGTATTAAAAGAAAGGTGGCATGAGTTATAATGATTTCTTGGAAAAGCAATAAAAGCATCAGTCAATAGTTTATATGTCATAAGAAGTGACGTTTTAAAAACATACATATCTAGCATCCTTCATTTTAGATTGAGTTTTTGCTTAGCTTATACTTCCTCAAAGAGGCCATGAAATAAACATGCAAAAAAAAAGAACATAGATATGCTGTGAGACACAGACTTAGATGTCAGTTCTGTAAGTAATAATGCCTGCAAAGAAAAGCTATTTTCTATAAATAAGAGAAAATGTGTATCCCAAATGATAAAATATTAACAACATGAGCTGATAGATATAAGTGTTTCTTGTAAGCAAGCTGATCAGGAAGGAAGGCCTGACTTTTGTCAACTCCAAAGTTTACTCCCACCTTTCTGAATAATGTTTTTCTACTTCATAATAAAACCAGTTGACATGAAAACTTCTCCCTTTGAATATACTAAGTATAAAATGCAGTAGTGAATTAAGAGATTATGCTGCAAATTTATTTAGTATTTACATGCTGTACAACATGCTGCAGTGCCCCTTTCTTATTAATAACACCCCTCCTTCACTTTATTGCAGGTATCATTCCATTTTCTGCGTATATGGGTATGATTACATTAGATGCATTAGAGAACTGGCAGCATACAGTGTGGGTCTTTTTATGTCTGGCTCATTTCACTGAGCTTAATGTCATCCCAGTTCATTCACTTCAGTGCAATGGCTGGATTCCCTGCTGTTTGAACTCAGAATATCCACAAGAAATTTTCAGGTCCATATTCATAAGGAATATGAATATAATATAAATTTCTACCAATTAAAGAATGGGAAAAGTACACGTTATATAGGTATAAAATGGAATTTTTTAATTCTTAAATTAAAATAGATGAGGGAAAAAGTTATGCAAAGAATTAAAACGAGGCAGAGATAAAATGGTGAATTAACAGGAAAGATTTCTTCTTAAAGTTTGACTGAAATGAATCCTTATCTAAAAGAATGACCCAGCTCAAATAATGCAGCATCTACCCATTTGTTTTAACCTTTCTACAGAATTCAATGACTGGGGATCAAAAATAAAAATGATTCCATAAAAGTCTGCACTTTCCATAGCATAACACTAACTAAATTGTTGTGAAAATCTTAGGCACATAAACTGTAGAAGTAAGCTAAAGTTTCAAAGGTTGGCTATTGAAAACTGAGCAGGACAGTCCTCTAGCTATGCAATTCTGGGTTCAAACAGATTTTTCTTTTGCTCTCTTTCTTTTTCTCTCTGTCTCTTTCTTTCTTTCTTTCTTTCTTTCTTCCTTCCTTCCTTCCTTCCTTCTTTCCTTTTTTTCTTTCTTTCCTACAAAAACATTGATGTATTGGTGTGTAAAGATTTGCCACTCATATTTGTTTAATAAAATGCTCATTGGCCAGCAAGAAGTATAGGTAGGTCAACCAGACTGGGATATTTCTGGGAAGAGGAAAAGCAGAGAGCCAGTCACAAACAGCTGCAGAGGAAGCAAGATGAGAATCCCTCACTAAGAAATGTTACCAAGCAATATGAAAAATAGGCAAGAATTATTGATGATTTTAAGCCATAACAGCTAGTTAGTATAATAAGTTTGAGCAATGATTCAAACAGTTTATAATTACTATAAACCTCTGTGAATTTATTTGGGAATGAATGGCTGTGGGGACTGGATGGAACAGAAACTTCTGTATATTATGAAAAAAGGATTATTTTTTAATCAAGCTCTGGTAAATTATATGACAGATGCTTTTTAATTTAGATGAGGATCACCAACCAATCAGACTCACCAAAACTGATGTTCAAGCTTTTTGAGGAGCATACTCTCCTTAAAAAGCATCTTGAGAGGCTATGTAGTAGTTCTTAAAGGGAATAAAAACATGGAGGAATTGAAAAGACTTTAATATTGTTTCCAACTTAAATTAGGAAGAAACTCATTGATTTTAGAAAAAAATAGGAAAGTACTGTTGGGAATATGATTAGCAGAAGAGTAAATGATGGGCTCTTGTAAGTGTGCACACCTATTCATAATCACCATAACAGCAGAGATTAAGGATACATAATTCAGGATTCTCCCTCCAAATGGATTTTTTAAAAATTACTGAAAGTAAAGGTGGCTTAATAATTAAAATATTTGCCATACAGTCTGAGGACATGATCTCCATTTTCCAGAAAACTGAATCCCAGAAGTTTGCTTAGGCTTCCATATTCTCACCATGGCACACATGCACCTACAAATATACATACAATTCATACAAAATAATTATGTATTTAATAAAAATATAATATTGAGACATGTCAACTTGTTTATAGTGTGAGAGCAGATTCTGTAGTAATCTAGGGAAGCATACCATGCATGTGCCGTGGCGGCAGTGGATTATTTGTTCTAATAAATGTCCTACTGTATGGTACATTTTGAGAAAGTAAATTCATATAGATGACAGATGTTTAACAAGAAAGTCTGGAATTGAGAAAATCTTACACAATGACTTAATGATTGAAAGCTGTAGAAAGCTGGGGCCCAAACACTGTAGAAATAGAAAGAAACTATTGTGCTTGATTCAAAATAGATGTTGCCTTATTATCTTATACAGTTAGAGTTATATATTTAAAATTACTTTAGTGACTATTACTATGTGTTTATGGTAGCTTTTCTGACAGATCCAAAATATCGTTAACAAAGCAGTGTGGCAATAGTTGGTACTTTTGCAAGTACAGTAAGTTTTCGTTCCTCAACATCAGGTCTGTGCCACTGTGGACTATCAGTGCTCTGTCTGTGAACAACTAAATGTGAGAACCTTCATACTTACTCTGTATGAACATATACAGATAGGTAAACAGGTTATCATTCAATGAAAATGTGTTTATTTCCGTGACAGCTTTTACACTATTGGGTGATTGAGGCATGTTTAAGTTCGGCTTCCATTTTTTTTTATAGTCAGCATACTTTATTTTATTTTATTTTTATTATTACAAATTTTTACCTCCTCCCCCCCTCCAATTTCTCTCCCCCTCCCTCTCCAATCCAAAGAGCAGTCAGGGTTCCCTGCCCTGGGTAAGTCCAAGGACTTCCCCCCTCCATCACACAATATACCCAAACCTTTGGGACACTATAAAAGCAGTGCTAAGAGGAAAGTTCATAGCTCTAAGTGCCCACATAAAGAAAACGGAGAAAACTCACATTAGAGAATTAACAGCACAGTTGAAAGTTATAGAAAAAAAAAAAAGCAGACTCACCCAGGAGGAGCAGAAGATTTGAAATAATCAAACTGAGGGCTGAAATCAAGAAAATAGAAACACAGAAAACAATTCAAAGAATCAATGAAACAAGGAGCTGGTTCTTTGAGAAAGTAAACAAGACCGGCTTCCAAATTTGAGACACAGAAATTGCCTTGTAACTCAAAACATGTTTGTCAAAGACTTTCTCTATGGAAGAGATATGTTTTCTGGACATTTTCTAATCAGTACAGGGATTAACATGAACAATCAAACTATAACTTTACTTAGTTCTTCATAACATCCCAATCTGAAGTTAGAATGAGCTGGAAGGTAAGTGAATTCCAGCTGAAGAAAGAGGATACTTTCAGCTCTCCCATCTTTTATATTCTTTTTTTTATTGAAAGAAAAAAAAAGAAATTCACGCCTCCTCCCAGCCTCCCATTTCCCTCTCCCTCCTCCCACTCTTCTCCTCCTCCCCCCACTCCTCTGTCCCTCCCTCTCCAGTCGGAAGAGCAGTCAGGGTTCCCTGCCCTGTGGAAAGTCCAAGGTCCTCCCCCCTCCATCCAGGTCTAGGAAGGTGAACATCCAAACTGGCTAGGCTCCCACAAAGCCAGAACATGCATGGAGATAGAGACAGAGACCCACACTGGAGCATCGGACTGAGCTCCCAAGGTCCAAATGAGGAGCAGAAGGAGGGAGAGCACGAGCAAGGAAGTCAGGACCACGAGGGTGCACCCACCCACTGAGACAGTGGGGCTGATCTATTGGGAGCTCACCAAGGCCAGCTGGACCGAGACTGAAAAAGCATGGGATAAAACCGGACTCTTTGAACATGGCGGACAATGAGGGCTGATGAGAAGCCAAAGACAATGGCACTGGGTTTTGATCCCTCTTTTATATTCTATTAGAAACCTTAAATTGTCCTTTGTCCTAAGAATTTAATTCTCACTTTGTCTCCTTCTAGGCAACATGGTCTGATGTGGGAGTGTCATATATCAATCTGTTGATTTCATTGGTTAAACAATAAAGAAACTGCTTGGCCCTCATAGGTTAAAACATAGATGGGTGGAGTAAACATAACGGAATGCTGGGAGGAAGAGGAAGTGAGATAAGACGCCTCAGCAGAGACACCATGCTGCCCGCTCCCGAGCAGACACACACGATGAAGCTCCTACCCAAGATGGACGTAGGCTAGAATCTCCCTGGTAAGCCACCTTGTGGGCTACAACAGATTATTAGAGATGGGCTAGTCCAGGTGCAAGAGTTAGCATAGAAGAGGCTAGATAGAAATGGGCCAAGCAGTGTTTTAAAGAATACAGTTTGTGTGTTGTTATTTTGGGGCATAAGCTAGCCAGGCGGCCTGGGTGCTGGGGATGCAGCCCCGCCGCTCGTATTACAACAATGGTCCTTGAAAGTGAAACTGGAATCTTACCCGTTGTTCTGTTTTTCATCCTGAGTATTCTGGTAAAGAGCATTAGTAGTAGAGATCCTAAGTGCTTATTGATAAGCTAGGCATGAGAAAATTCCAACAGAATACAACCTTATAACAGAGTCATGTCTCATTTGGCAACAGGCTTAAGGTCCAACAAACAGATCCTTTGATGATTTTGTTATGCAAAACCTACACTACATTTATGTAGAACTGGGGCACACAAACCACTTGACACTGAGATTCTTAAGCTACAAACCAATGCAATATTCTGCTGTACTGAATTTCTTAGAAACTCGAAACATTATAGTAGGTATTCATGTCAGCTTATAAAATGTGAGCTGGGATATTAGGTAAGAAGAAAAGTTCTGGTTCCTTCTATCCTCATAAGTGGTCTATACACTTGTGGCCTATCAATTAAAGTATAATTACAAGTCATTTTCAGTTTGTTCTTGTTTGTTTCATTTGTTTTGATTTCACCTGATTTGGTTTGTTTTATGTTGTTCTTTATTTAAATATTTTACTTTCACCTTCAAATAAATTGTGTTAGATAGTTATCTTTCACCATTTCTGACCTATCAACTGGTCATGGTTATTAATTATCTAATAATAAAATCCTATAGCTTATAGTCCTATAACCTTTATCTTCAAGTATTCATATAAGACATACACTCTCTCAGCCAAATTAAACCTTGTCCTGTTTCATTAACTCACATATGACCAAAGTTGGAAATTACATGATCAGTTCCAGTTTTCTTAATTCATCTTCACTTTGTTCAACTAGATGTTCTATTTTGCAAGCCAGAAAAAGAGGGATAAAAGTTACTGTCATTTAATGAGTAAAATTATCTCAATTTGCCAATGCTAATTGCAAGACTTCCTAAGATGTTGAATAACCTCTTTCATGGAAAGTTAATCACATAGAACAATCAAGTACTTACTTGGCACCACTCCATGGCACAGGCAATAGAAATATCAGCTGACTTCTGAATTTCCCTCTAGCTACTCTCTCCATGAAGTAACCCACAGCAACTATAACCAGAGGCCACCATATGGGTAACCTTTCCAGATAACTATGCTATTTATGTAAATTATGAACACTCTTTCTCTGCCAATCAGAACAAAGGACTCTTGGTTCTATAGTGTTTTCTGTTTATTACTTAAAATTGAAATGATCAATAGAGCTTTTTCTTGTCAGACTTCCCATATTAAGTCAAGCTCTAACAGATTGCTCCAAATCAAGTTAAATTTTACTAAACCACGAAAGTTTTATCTTCTATATTTCAGAATTCTTTCATCACATCAGTAAGTGCATATGTATTTTCTGTAATGATACTTTTCATTTTCTCTCAGAAATTCTTTTGCCACCTTACTCCTAACCTAGTGGGTAGAGTAGAGGTGCATATTAATCTGCTATATCATGGAGAACATAGGGAAAATTGACATTGTTTTACTTCAATGAATTTGCTTCAAATAATTTTTATGATCAATTAATCTCCAACCCTACTCCTGGATTGCTGATATAAAAATGGTGAAACTAATGTGACTATATTTTAAGAAAATCTGATAAGTTGAATGCTTTAATTATTATTTGAATATGTGGTTATTGTAAGGCTAATTTGTTCAAAGGTAAGTGCATAGCCCAAACCTCTAATTACCTTAAATAACATATTGACATCTTATTTTAGTTCTTCAATATTGCAATTAATTTCATAATGTCTTTTGCAAAGATGCACCTCTCTCTTCAAATGCCAATGACTTCGAACTTTAAGCCTTATATCAATACATAATGGCTTACTTATAAAAGGGCTTATTTTGCTAAGCTTAATTGCTATAACTGCATGGAACCTAGACTTATTGTTTTGTCAGACAACATTAAGGATAACTCTGAAACTATGTTTCTTAATACAAATTGTGAGATAAGGATGTATCAATAAGAAAATGGAAAATCCATGACTAAAGAACAGATGTCAATCAAAAGAGCCATTCAGATACACCAACCCAAGTGGGGCAGCTAAAAAATAAGTCTCCCAGAACTAAGAGGGGGTGTAGTCAAGGTGCTAAGAGAGTATGATTAGTTATAATCTTGACAGGAAAATTGTCAGACAATCCCCTTCTCTTTTACTGTACTTACATTTTTTTAGTGTGGCTATAGAGGAAAGAAACACACACAAAAAAGACTGAATATAATGCTATCATAATGGCCACATAAGTCAAGATTTTATTATAATATCTGGAAATTCTGAACACTTCATAGAAAAAAAAAGCCCTTGTAACTTATTGCCAAACATTAGCAATGCTTACTCAGCATGGTAAAGGAATGGGCATCTTTGTAAGTCAGGTACCTCTACCTGCACAATTCAAGGCATAATCATATAAGGCTGTTTTAAGAAAGAAACTCTTATGACCAATATCATACTGAGTAAATTACAAATAAAATGCAATTTGTGGTATTGAAAGTGCAGGAGAAAATGATGAAAATAATGAGAAAATTGTTCATAAATAAAGGCAAAGAGAAGTTGACAATGACAGTCTAAACGGGGACATTAAGCAGAGAAGATGCCAGCAACAAAGAATCAACAGTTAGTGCCAAGGGAAAGAATAAGAGAAAAGAGAACTCTAAAGGAAGGCCAGACTATTTTATTATTTTACAGTTGTAAATAGCTGACGAGGTAAGATCATTGTATATATTCAACTGAGGTAATTGTCTCAATTTTCAATGAAGTATTTTGACAGGCTGACTTTGTAATTACATTTAGAATATTGATAAAATAATATCTATTTTGTATAGAACAGGGCTATGCAGGTAGTGATTTAGCAGTTCAAGTTACACAATATGATTTCCAGATCTGATAAAGTAAGTGAAGCATAATTAATAAAACTCAGAGAGAGAAATTGGGGTTCAACCTGAAGATCTCAAAAGTAAAATAGCCACTGGCTCATACCTCACCTCAGTCTGACATGGTGATCCTGCCTCTAGGAATCTCAGAATGGGACTGTGTCTGAAAGTTGTCTCCCCCCGTTCTATATTTCTCTATAGGACTGGGATTAAAGGCATCCACCACTCGATTTTTATGGCAACTAGTGTGGTTATTGGGGTTAAAGGTGTGTGTTATCATAACCTGGTCTGTAAGACTGATGAGTGGGACTGTTTTCCTCTCAGATCTTCAGGCAGTCTTTATTTATTAAAATACAATTGAAATGCCACTATATTTCCCCTTTTTGTCTAAAATTAAAATAAAGGTTATTACTAAAATAAGAAAGCTATATGCAATAAGTACAATGACTATATAGAATATATACAGGCAATAAATAATACATTAAAAACATCTAGTTCATTTGTATTTGACAAATGCAGAGGAAATACTACATATCTATTCTATCTAGGTGAGTCCAAAGTCTTATACCTAATTAACTTTCTATCATAACTTGATTTCTGTATCTGGTAAACTATAGCTATTTAATCTTCAACACCCCAGAAACCCAAGAAGGAAATAATATTAACTAAGTAAGCAGGAAGTGAAAGCAAGAAACTTCCAAAAAATGTGAGTAATGACAGAAATAGTTGGCTGCCTGGACAATCACCCAAAATTCCTCTGCAATGTTGGGTCATCCATCCTTGGCCTATAGGTCTTGCATATTCAAGAAACTTTTCTATGAAGCAAGATACATTGTTTCCTATCTGTCTAATTAGGACAGCAAATTGTCAGAAGTTGAGGCTGGGGCTTTTTTATTTTGCCCAGTGGTTTACTTTTGCCACAAAAAAAGATACTCCATGTAGAGTTTCTTCAATGCCCATTATCTTCTATGAAGTAGATTGGTACTGCCAGAAGCAGACATGTCACATTGTCATATAAAAAGAGCCTAGGTTATCAAAACATCTTAAATGTCATATTCTGAAGATCTCTGAAGTGTGTGAAGATGACCTATCTATTTAAATTATATCTTTGTTTGACCTTGAAAACATACCTAATGTGACTACAAGTTCAATTTACTAGGTGATTAACTACCAACCTATATTTATTTATTATTCTAAACAGTTGGTAATAATAATTTTCACGGACTAGAAATTTGCATTGAATTGTTAAATGAACTGAATATGTACAATACCTTGAACAAGACTAGAAATGTATGTACAGTATGTTTTAACAAAACTAATCTCAAATTTGTATCAATATACAAAATTTGTATACAGTATATAAAATAAAACCAATGTAAAATATTTAAAACTAATAGTTGGTCTTAAAAAGTAGTTTCAATAATCTACCTTTTTTTCTTATCATATTCTCCGTTTTTCTTTGCAGAGTACATTCAATAATCTATCTTTCTATCTTATACCCCCTTTTATTCTTTCCCTTTTTTTTCCTTTCTTTATTTCTTCATTTTTTAAAATTTATTTCGATTTTTCAAGACAGGGCTTCTCAGTAGCTATGGAGCCTATCATGGAACTCTCTCTGTAGACCAGGCTGACTTTGAACTCATAGAGATCTGCCTACTTCTGCCTCCTGAGTGCTTGGAGTAAAGGTGTGTGCCACCACCACCCAGTCTTTCTTTTTTTCAAAACAAGAACTTTGAATCTAATACTATTAGTTTAGCTTTTTTCCTGATCATTATCCATAACAACTTGTAACAAACACATTAAACAAAAACGAACATCATAATCCATTTTTGAGGGAATGTGGGTGTAGTTTTCTAGGCTACTTCCTGCTAATTGGGGGCACTGAAAATCTTATGGGGACCCAAAGAAAAATTAGGATTATAGTCAAGTTTTTACTGGAGTATTCTGTGAGGCTGGGTCATTTCAGCCAGCAGTCTTGAAACTGTCATGGACTGTAAAACTCAGAGGAAACTGCAACAAATGTACTCTGAAATGTTGGATAATCTAGGTCATCTGTTCCCACTGCAGATTTTTCAGGGAATCTTCCTTGTTCAAACTTTATTTTCTTAACCAAGAATGAATCCACAAACTGTCATTTTCTATGGGGAAAAGAAAGCAAAACCTCTTTTCCAAAGTAACATATCTTTTGAATTAAATTTTGAAGTCAAGGTATTTTCAAAATATATAAATTGGATTAATCCAGTAACATTTATAATGAAAAGTCTTTTAGCAGCTGGTGCCCTTACTTACTTCAGCAGTCAAACAATTAAAAGACAACACAATAATAAACAGTATTCAGATTCTCTGTGTATTTTCCATCTTTAAATGGAAGCTAAGCTGGGGTGAATAGGAGCTGGGAGCATTAGACTTTCTCTCAAACCCAGGTGGCAAGGTTTGGGTTGTATGAATTCCAATCCCAGCCCTGGACTGGCCTGGTGGCTAAAAAGCCTCAAGTAAATGTCTTTTTCATAAATTCATGACACAAAAATTTCGGTGCCAAATGAAGCATAATTAATAAAAATTCAGAGAGAGAGAAATTGGGGTTTAACCGAAAATCCAAAAATTAAAACACCAGGCACTAACTCTTATCTCAACCTCTCTATGAAATGGCTGATATGGTGATCCTTCCTACAGAAATCTCAGAATGAGACTGTATCCGAGAGCTGTCTTCCCCCATTTTATATTTCTCTTTAGGGCTGGGATTAAAAACATGCACCAATGGGATTAAAGGCATGCACCACCCAATTTCTAAGGAAACTAGTCTGGCTACTGGTATCAAAAGTGTGTGTCATTTTGGCTACTGGGCTTAAATGTGTGCGTTACTATAACCTGATCTGTAAGGCTGACAGGTGGGGCTGTTTTACCCAGATCTTTAGGAGGTCATTATTAAAATGCAATTGAAATGCCACTACAAACAAGGTCTGAGAAAATGCAGTAAAAAAAAAAAAAAGAAGTAATGCTGTTTCTTCAGAATAAATTAAAGGATCTGGGTATATAGCTCAGAGTAAAAGGTTTGGATTAGTGTACACAGGCCATGAATTAAATTAATAAAGCTAGATTAAGTTAATTTTTAAAAATATATAAAATTAAGATATTAATAAAGAATGTCAGACTTCTGTGTAATGGACATCCAAGATATGAATGTCTATAAAAGAACATATGGAAAGAAATGGTTAAAGTGAAAAGCACAGAAGACTAGCTCTCAGTCATCTGGGGTCTGCTGTGAACTATGCCATATCATCTTCAGAGCCTTCAATTTCCCACTGTGTAAAATGAGGGAGTGGATTCAGCTAACTTTGTAGGTAGTTTTTAACTCCGTCAATCTCTGAGGAAAAAAAAAGCTTTTACATGATGGAAAGATCAATGGAAAAGAGCATATTCCTTGTAAAATCAAGACCAATTAGAGGTGATTCAATAGTACAAAAGATGTGTAGCTCATTAATGATCCCAAGACTGGAAACCATGCTGTCTATTATCTGTTTTCCTTTTTCATCTCTTTGAAAAGTGCTTAATTATCTTTTTGGGTACTCATATGAGGATGATTTATATTAAGATACTGGTGTCATAGCTAATGGACCTAATGAAGTATAACCAGACTCTAGATTTCCTTTTCATGTGGATAATTGATGTTGTGAAATGTTTAAGCATACGAATGACAAATATTTAAAAATTATTTCTTTGTCATTTTTTTAATATTTGCAATATCTATAATTTAAAAGGTCTTAATGGTGACTTTTGACTCTCAGATTCCTAAAACTGAACATTCTCCTTGCTTACATATAACTTTAAGTTACACCTTACTTTACCAAGGCAATGAGTAAATTTTGATTGATAGCATTGTATGGTTCCAGAAAAAGTACATATGGAGCTTCACATTTTTTCTCATAATTAACTGAGATTTCAAGAAGAGCATATGCTTATGTGTTACTCACAATTGCAAAGTGTTAAAGAAAATTGATTTGCTTCCACTTGTAGCCAATAGTGAATAAATTAGGGAGGAACCTGCCCTACAACATTGAGCATGAGAAAATTAAAAAGTGAATCTATTTCAAATTAAATATTTGGCAACTTTTAATTCATAATTAACTTTCATTTCAAGGAAGATTAATTTACCTGGCACAAGTCATGCAATTATAGGTTTCTCTGTGTTATTCTTCAGTATTCTATGCAAGTGGAATTTACCATACATGCTAACGACATTTGGATCCAGCAAAGGCAATCCCTGTATAAAAAGTGAAACCTGTAATTACCAAGTGTATAGTATTTAACAAGATCATTTTCTGGGACTAAAAAGCAAGGTATAGTGCAAACAGCAGGGTTAAGTTGAACCTGTACTTGAGTCATTGAATCCTGTTTTACCACATTATTATAGAATTTTCTTTGATTCCTAAGAATGAAGTTGATGTATTGGCTGACTGTATTGACTTAATGTTTAGGTATTTAGTATCAGAGTAAACACTCAGAGGTGTTTTTTTGTCTTTCCCAAACACCACATTTCTTCTGTTTTGGCTGTTCCATCTCTTTTTCAGAAT
>NW_004949096.1:10207528-10221440 GCF_000317375.1 Microtus ochrogaster | reverse complement strand
ATTTCTGCCCTGCACTCCCTCTCTCTGGGGGAGCTGGAGGATTTGGGCCCTGCACCCCCTCTCTCTGGGGGAGCTGGAGGATTTCTGCCCTGCACCACCTTACTCTCCAGGAGCTGGAGGATTTCACTGTTTACTATCTCTCTGGTGCACCTGGAAAACAGAAGATTCGGTGGCAATTACAGATGCAATGAGGGAAGACTTGTTCCTGATGTATGCCTTCCCAGCCCTTGCTACTTTGTACACTAGCATGGCATTTTCTTCCAGACAATTCAATTCTGAAAAACTTTATGAACACTAAATGAAGAGTTAGCCTTTGACTCCAACTCCCTACCACACAATTACATCTGTGGTTCTTCAGGATTTCTCTAATGTTTTCTTGTGTCTTCCTAAGCTTCCGTGAGGTCATGCACACACTCCCTTCTTCTTCTTCTCTTTTTTTTTTTTTGGGGGGATTTTCAAGACAGGATTTCTCTGTAGCTTTTTGGTTCCTGTCCTCGAACTAGCTCTTGTAGACCAGGCTGGCCTCAAACTCACAGAGATCTGCCTGCCTCTGCCTACTGAGTGCTGGGATTAAAGGCATGCACCACCACCACCCGGCTCTACCTCACCCTTTAATACCTGTATCAAGGTTAGTTAGTAAAATATAACAAATGGGGGAACTTCACCATCTACCCCTTTTCAAGTTCATTAAATAAAGCTATAAATTAACAAACCATCCAACACAGACGTCTATGCTCTGCTCAGAATTGTTTCACTTTAATATTATCTTACCATCTGACTTTTCATGAAACCTTACCTACTCTGTTTCTGTATAATAATAACACACTTTCATTATATTGCTTGATCATTAAAATTCTTGATTTAAAAATTCTTGCTATATGTTATGTTTTTTATACATGTGAGCAGTCTGCTAGCATGAGCACTGAGAAGTAGATATTGTAATTCAGTTATCTATTTCTCCCTTCATATAAAGCTAAGAGTCAGAATTTTTGTCTGGATTATTAAAAAAGCTATTGACTATAAAAATGTATCAAAATTAATATACAAATTACAATCATTCTAGTTGGAGTACAAATAAGTTTTTACTCTTTGAGGAATATATATTTATTAATTTTAATAAAAGACAGTCATATATGTTCTTATGTTTGGATAAAGAAGCTGGTCCTCCGTTCATGGGATGAAAAGACCAATGGGTTTTAATATTAACTTCTTCACTGGGCTTCAAATATTTTGTGATCTAGTTCAGAGTTCTCTCTCTCTCCTCCCTCTCTTCTTTCCTTCTTTCTCACCTGTGATATGTGTGTGTGTGTGTGTGTGTGTGTATGTGTGTGTGTGTGTGTGTGTTTACATTGCTTGAACAATTAAAGTTAAGATAGAAATGTAGATTATGGTTTTATCAACTCTACTTTTATAGTAAATAGTGCCAGGGTCAGAAAACTTTAAAAACAAATTAAAAGTTACTTTTACTTGCATTTTTTTCTAATGTTATTGTGACCTCACCGTTTTTCTAAGTCCTAAAAACAATAAATACTTCTGGGTTTTGTCTTGCAAGAATTTACAATGATATTTAAAATCTGTTCTTTTGTCCATGTATATGACGAACACTATCACTGTATTGATTATTTTCCAATAATATCTCTCCAAGGTATCATCCAAGACATCATTTCCTGGAGTTGACCCACCTGCTCTTCATGTGTTACACATGCATGAAGTGCTGCTCTTCCGGGATTCCTAGAGCATCCTGAGTATGTCATAGCTTTGGAACAGATACCAACCAGAAGTGAATTGTGGAGGTTCAAATGTAAATGCCAAGGAAATGGGTATGGTAGAGCAGATAATCTAATACATATGTTGTGTGGAACAACAGGCATAATGAAGAATTTGTGCAATTTCCAAGGTCTCAATAATTAGTACCTATTTATAAAGCAGTGCCAAGGACATTGTTTAACCCATTTTCAAGAGATATTATGCATTTTAATGGATAATATACAATTAGAAATTGTTAAATGTGGCTGTTGTTATGCTATTGGTAGTCATGTTATGCGCATGTGTACACACTTATTCATTAAACTGCTTTGGCTACTAAGCTTCTGTTTTCAACTCATGTTAATAAAATATAGTCTGGCTGAAATTTTTCTTTCCATTGCTTCATTTCTTTGGTCCATATATTAAACTATTCTACTTCCTCATAAGAGAGGGGAAAACATCTAAATCTAAAAATCTTATATTTCAGTGAAAATATTTTTCCTTTAAATATCTGGAGCTATTATCTTCTGAAAGCTTAAGTCTTTATCTCCTATACCTGTGTCATATCATCTGTGGAAAAGTAACACATCTCCATTGTGCTCATATTTTAACTCTCCAGATTTGTTCTAATTCACTATATAGATATTTAAGATTCTTAAACTGTGGCATACAAGTTTATACAACTGAAATTTTGAGCAATACAATTTCCAACCAAGATCAAAAGCACTCTTTAACACGGTGTTTCTCAAGTAACACCTTTGCAGGATCAAAAGACCTTTTCATAGGGGTCTCCTAAAACCATCACAAAAATCAGATATTACATTATTATTCATGACAATAGCAAAAGTATAGTAGCCAAGTAGCATGGAAAATAATTTTATGGTTAGGGGTAAGCACAGCATGTAAAACCATTAAAAGTCACAGCATTAGGAATGCTGAGAACCACTGCTTTAAAATATTCTGCCATTCTGTGATGTGGAAGGGTCTTCTGTTTGTGTTGATTCCATTGGTTAATAAAGAAACTGCCTTGGCCCATTTGATAGGCCAGCCCTTAGGTGGGTGGAGTAGACAGAATAGAATGCTGGGAAGAAGGGAAGTGAGCCAGATGCCATGCCTCTCCTCTCCAGGGCAGATGCAATGGAGCCAGCCACCAGGTCAGACATGCTGAATCTTTCACAGTAAGCCACCATCTTGTGGTGCTACACAGATTACTAAATATGGGTTAAAGCAAGATGTGAGAATTAGCCAAGAAGAGGCTAGATATAATGGGCCAGGCAGTGTTTAAAAGAATACAATTTGTGTGTTGTTATTTCAGGTATAAAGCTAACCATGCGGGAGCCGGGCAGGACGAAAAGCAGACCTGCCCGCAGCTCCTTCTACTGAGTCAAAAACTCAGGCATCCATAGATGTGTAGATTTACACCTAGTCTTTGATTAGGTACCACTGATCTACCTGTCTATTTTTACACCAATACTATGCAGTGTTTATTACTGTAGCTCTGTAGTAGAGCTTGAAATCAGGGGTGATGATGCCTCCAGAAGTTCTTTTACTGTACAGAATTATTTTAGCTATTCTGATTTTTTTCCATATTAAGTTAAATATTGTTTTTTTTCAAGTTCTGTAAAGAATTGAGTTGGGATTTTCATGGGGATTGCATTGAATCTGCAGATTGTTTTTGATAAAAAGTTCATTTTATTATGTTAATCCTATTGATCCATGTTCATGGGAGATCTTTTCATTTTCTAATAGCTTCTTCAATTTCTTTTTTCAAAATCTTAAAGTTCTTTCACTTGTGTGGTTAGAATAAGTGTATAATAGCTGTAAAATAAAGGATAGCTATGCTACAATCCACAGATGCCAAGAAACTAGGTATCAAGGAGGTTTCCAAGAAGGGTACCCAGATCTCCCCGGGAAGAAAATAAAGAAGAGATTTTAAGAGCAGACTGATGATGGTAGGTGGTGATGGGAGCATGGACAGTCAGGTTGGGGGTTGAAGGAATGGAATGGGAGAGTATTGAAAGACACTACTGGTAAGGGTGGCATTTGTGGGTCAGGTAAGAGAATCACCAAGAAATCCATAAGGATGACCCCAAGTAAGACTCCTAGCAATATTGGATATGTAGCCTGAACTGACCGTCCTGTTACCAGGTTGATACCTAGCCCAATTGTCATCAGAGAAACTTCATCCAGAAATTCATGAAAACAAATGCAGATGCACAGCCAAACTTTAGGCAGAGTTTGGGGGATCCTGAAGAAGAGGAGGAGAAAGAATTGTAGGAGGCAGAGGGGTCACAAGAAAACTCACAGAATCAACTAACTTGGGCTCATAGGGACTCACAGAAACAGAACTCACAACCAGGGAGCCTGCATGGTTTGAATTTAGGCATTCTAGATATGTTACAGTTGTGTAACATGATCCTCTTCTGGAAATTCTAACAGTGGGAACAGGGACTATCTCAGAGTCTTTTACTGACTTTTGTGACCCTTTTCCTAATACTGGGTCACCTTGTCCAGCCTTAATACATGGAGAAGTACTTAATTTTCCGGTACTTAATTTTCCTGCTACTTGATATACCAAATTTTGCTGGTATTCATGGGAGACCTGCCCTTTCCTAAACAGAATTGGGGGAGGAGTGAATTCAGGGGTTGGGATGGGCTTGGACCAGAGGGGGATGTTTGAGGGACTGAGAAGAGAAAAGGAAGGGGAAACTGTGTGCCACAAAGAAAAATACATACATACATACATACATATATACATACATGCATTAAAATATTCTGCACAATGTATTCCAAACTGTCTTAGTATATACCTTAATTGTGACTTATTTGTCACTTTCTAACTTTACCCTTTACTATGTCTCCACCACTCTATTTCATCTACACATGCATACAATGCCCACACATACAAACATATAGGCAATTAACTGTAGATATTGATTCCTATAGTTTAGCCAATGAAGTCTGAGAAACCCCTACATCTACTATCTGCAACATGGAGAATTGGGAACACTGGTGACACTGTTCACAGAGTCCAATGCCTCTAGCTGAATATAAGTTAGGCATGCGCAGACTGTAGGCTTTAGTCGCCTTGAGATATAAGCTGTAGTGGACAAAGTTAGAAAATGAGTGTCTCAGGATAAATAGAGAGAAAAAATTCCCTTCTTCAACATTTTTCACCTTTATATATGGGCCGTATACTTCCTTAGTTGTTCCATAAGAGCGTTGTTAAATACCATATGTTGGATCTGATAAACAACAGACGTTTATTTCACAGTCATGGAGGTTGTAATACTAAGATTAAGGCCTATTTTTTTTCAAAATCTGGTGAGGTTTCACATCCTGATTGCAGATAACCATCTTCTCACTGTGATCTCCAAAGAACAAGGAACAAGCTTACCTGTCTTTGATTTTTAAAGATACCAGTCCTAGTCTTAGGAGTATTGCCCGCAAACCACTCACCTCCCAAAGGCCCCAACTATTCTCACAGCTATGATACAAGTATTTCATATGATACACTCTCAGCCATGGCACTGAAAGTAATTCTAAACTTAAAGGAGAGGAGGAAAATAATCCTTGTCAATAGCAGAGCTTTGCCCTAGTTGCAAATTCTGGCTTTAAACATTGTGCGTTTCTTGGTGTGTAAAGTACTATGCCAGTATACTACTGGTTCAGTTACCATCACTCTCTAATCTGGGGCTTTTAATTATGAAAACCACGTGTACTGCTAGTCTGCTAGTGCATTAGATTACTATTCTATCAGCCTAATGATTTAATAATAACAACAACAACGACTTCCCCTCCCTATTAGTTCTAAATGTTAAAGGTTACAATAATTTACAGTGTCTATGATTGGTGTATTGGCAGGGCTAGTTCCTTCTAGATACATTTTGTGGTAATATGTAATCTTGTCTAGTTCAACTTCAAGGGGTACCTGTCCTCCATCTCTGACATTCCAGCGTCTTCAAATTGTATCACTCTGGTCACTGCTTCCAGCATCATATTCTTTTCTCTGACTTCTGCCTTGCTTTATTAGTATCATTGTGATGATGCTGAGCTTACCTGCACAATCCAGGAGACCGCCATCTCAGTAGTGATAGTTTTATCTACAATACCCCATTTTCTTTCTCCTGCTATAATTGCAATTTTGCAGCTTAGGATTGGGAAATATATCTTGGGTTGATTATAGATATTTTTGTCTTAATAATTCTTGCCAGTGACAACAAAAACAAAGGTATCCTTGTTGCTATTGGAGAAAACAGAAGAGTGAAGAAGTAGTTACCTATAGTGTTTCTTTTATTTTTTTTTTCATATGCAGATAATTTACTAGGCAAGTCAGAGGATGAGCCAACCATAAGTAAATTCAAATAGAATTCAGGATGATTTTTCTCTTTTCATTATTTACAACTGATGCAGAGTCTGTATTTTAATACTCTGAATATTTTCACACTTCAATTGACTAAACAAAGCTGGATTTAAAGTGGTAATTTCACAGTCAGACTGCATTTAAAGTTTGGTGCATTTGATATTTAAGAGGTCACGAATAATGTCACTTTTTAATGATGTTTGAGTGTTTTTCTGATTTACAAACTCATCTGCTGGGATGTTATTATCCAATGCAATAAAAGTTTTATCTCCCTGAAAGGCAGCATCAAAGAGAGAGGTCTCTAAACATTGATTTTTGGTCTGAGTTTCCAAGGTGATTTCAGTTGTCTCAGATGAATGAGGAAAATATGGGGAAATGTAACAGCTACTCATAAAGCTAATACATTCAGTTGTATGATTCTCCCTCTTACTTAGAGTTTTCCAAAACAACATTAAAAAAGAGAATAAATACAGCTATCCTCTCAAAAAACAAGGAAATTTCCTAAAATTTACTGAGTGTATTCATCAAATGTGTATATTACAGAGAATGCAAGTTATACCTTGATGAATTTAAAAAGAAGAAAGTAAATTGGTTTCAGAAGTTAGCCATGAAGCTTCTTGTGAGTGAGATATAGCTTCTTATGAATGATTAGTAGATAAAGAGACACATGGGCTGGCTGACTGACACATTTGAAAGTTATGTTAAAATACATACTTGAAAGAAGCTGAATTTTAAACTCCAAGTTTTCTTCCTAAAAGAACAGAGTGGATGGACTAACAAGATGGCTTCACAGGTAAAGGCAGGTACTGCCAATCCTTGTTGGCAGAGACCACTTATTTGTTTCCCAGCTGCCCAGACACAAAATAATCAAACAGAAACTATATCAATTGCAATACTGTTTGGCTAATAGCTTAAGCATATTTCTAGCTAGCTCATTTATCTTAAACTCACCCATTTTTATTAATCTGTGCATCATCATGAGGCCGTGGCCTACTGGCAAAGCTCCTGGCAGGCTACCGCAGGCAGCTTTCTCCGTGGGCAGCTACATGGCTTCTCATTGACTCGCCCTACTCTCTCTTTACATCTATCTGCTTGGAATTCCTGCCTTGCCTTATTCTGTGCTGCAATAAGCCCAAAGCAGCTTCTTTATTAACCAATGGTGTTCACAGCAAACAGAGAAGAATCTCACATCAAATCCTGACAATTCAAGTCAACATCCCAGAAGCCTCATTGAGAAGTGAAACAATCTCAAGTGTTCTTCTGACCTCCACACAAATGAAGACATGAGAGCATGTCATTAACTAAATAATAAAACAAACAATACATTGGCTTCCTATTCACAGGAGATTTTATTTAAAAATGCATGGAAGCAAGGAAGTGAAAATAAATGGAACCATATTTTACTTTTACTAGTGTGACAACTGACAAAACAACTTAATAATGGAGGGTTAAGTTTAATTCATAATTTGAGGTGAAGGCATACCATGTTGGTTAAGGAGGAAGAAGCAGTTGGTAATGTTGTATCCATGATAAAGAAACAGAGAAAGGTGATTGGTGTTCTCAGCTCACTTACTCTTTTATGAGGTGACATCTACATCTAAGACCCATAAGTAAACTAAATATAGAAACGTTCTCTCTAATAAGAACAGAGATTTGTCTTGTAGGTGATTCCATGTCTTGTCAATTTGACAATCAATATTGTCATTACACCCTGGAAGCTTAACTTCAGAATATTCTCCAGGATTCATACTGACAGGTATCTCAGGAATTCCTTCATACTCTTTCTTTCTCTGAAGTTAGAGAAGTTTCATAAAAACTGGATAGTATGAGGCACTGGCTGTATCTATGTGGACATAGAACTGTATTAAATGAATGAAATGAAATGACAAAAGTATGGTAATAAATACAACTTAATCTCAATCCTAATAGGGTTTTATTTAGAGGTGTTACTGTGGAATGCAAACAATTATAAGCATCCCAGCCTCTACCTTCTAAACAACAATCAAAAGAATGCACCACAAAATGTCATTTCAGTGGGAAAATATTTCAATGGGAAAAAATTAAAAGCTGGTGTGTGTGGGGGGGGAGGTGTGTGGTGTGTGCATGGGGGTGCATGTGTGTGATGGGTTATTATTGATGTAATTTACAACAATTCAAGAAGGTACTTATTTGAGAAATGAGGAAACTGAGATCAATAGGAGGAAATGGAAACTTAAGTCATATGCATAAATAATTTATAGTAAATGCCCTAATAGAAATAAAATGGAAATCTTTTAACAGGCTTGGAAAGAGGAAGAGTCATGAAACAAAACTCTTATTGGAACCTGTGCAAGTTTTAAATATTGAAATATTTTATTTCATTTTTTATTAACATGAATTAATCTCTAAAAACAGCAATAACTAACAACACATTTTCAATAAAGTTTATAAGTGTGTACTTAGGATGCTTACTGTGGTAAAATTATTATAATTACCATTATTCAAGGAAATGATTATTTTTCCATTGCTCAGAAGAACACAAAACTATTGGAAGTCATCATAGTGATCTACTCTAATCATTATTAATACAGTCTAACTCTGAGACATATATTTAAAAATTAATGTGGAATCATATCTATTTCAAATAAAAATGACCCCATATGTTAAAATACTTATCAAAACAGTCATATGGGAAATTATTCCCACATCGAGATATTGGTCAAAGGATATATTTTAGCATGATATCATTAAGTTCATATTTTCTCCTGCTTAATTTTCAATGGACCCTGTTTTATATAGATGTGGCATAAGAGACTCAGAAAGTGCAAGTGTCTCTCTTCCTCAAGGTCTCCTTGTTAGTATAACTGCATATAGAGCTCTTATCTTCATCTTCCAATGCCCTTCTCACTTTGTTGAAGTGTTTCTGCAACATTATCTTTTTATTTCATAAAAGAGATTTTTCTTAACACAACACAATGACTTACTTGATAACTATAGGCTTAATATGCATTTAAGAAAGCATTAAGTACATTAATGCTGTTTTAGGAGGAAAGCTTTCACTGTAGCTAAAGCTTTCATTTCCTCCCTCTGCAATATAATCCCTGTTCTTAACTGGACGAAGCTCTGCTCAGTCAGCAACTTGCAACCAGTGAAAGTTCCAAGAGTGTTTCTATGACAGCTTGAAGGTCAAAAGACTAGATCATCTCTACATCAGTCAATTCTCAGCAACTCAAGGGTGTCAATCACTGGGCAAGATCAGCTAACCCATCTCAGCTCCAAACTCTGACTGATTTAATGTTCTCAGCATCCGTTGTCAACAAAGGAAAATTGAGGGAGAAGAGATTCAATTTGTTAACTTCTATTCTCAGGCAGTCAAGGCACACACTAGAATAAATATACTGTTTATTCTCTGGACTGACTGGTGGCATTTTTCTGTTTGCTTTTATCTTGTATTTCATTTAGCTCAACAAATCTAACTGTTTTTTTTTTCTTTATCTCTTCTTTTGAGGCTGAGAACTCTGGGGTTTTGCAAAGAACTACTTGGATGATGCTTGCAAAAGACAGAAAACTGGCAGTGTGAAACAAAAAAAAAAACTGTTTCAGTACATAGCATTTTGGAAAACAGCTTTATTAAGTTATACTCTTAAAATAACTGTGTATATCTCCATCATTGCTAAAAGAGCCTGATATGCTTTTATTTTTGCCTTCACAATGGGTGGTAGAAAAATCTGAATGAATTATTCTGGACATGATCTTGTTATTAAATAAAGTATAAAATAAAATTTTAATATCAATTATGATTATATGTAGACTCCACTAAAAACCTCAGTATATATATATATTCTCGCTAGAACCAAATATCAAGCAAACAGATGAGGAGTCAGAAATGTATCTCTGTTTTACCATTTGGGATCTCTAACTTCTAGACAAAGAAGGTAAGAGAGAATGCTGATGGCAAGAGGCATATGTGTACTAACTGAAAGTTGGTTGGTTATAAGCCAATATTTTTGTGTAATTACTATTTCCTTAGAATGAGGAGCATGACATGTATACTGGAAGAGAAATAGAAGTTACTGAGAAGCCATAGAAAACAAAAAATCTTTTCAAATCTAATTCACTTATATAGCATTCATATGTTATAGAGAGGTAAGTATGTATGCTTTTGCATATTACAACTTTTAAGACTTACTTGGAATGATTACACAGCCAAGTTTCAAGACTAACTGATAGGTTTGTAAACGTCTCACAGTGCTTACACATGATAAACAGGTAAGTAGACACTCTTGATACTTGCAGTGTGGCTCAATATTTAGGTGATACGGTAAGTCTATTTTATTTATTTTATAATACTATGCATAATTTTGTGTCAGCTTTACATAGAGAGATGAGACCAAATGTCTATTTACCTCAGATAAGGCATATAGTAGAGATCAACATAAGAATTCCATCTAAGACCAACATGACTAATCAGTGAAATTATTAAGATTATAGGAGTGATGATATACAGAATTATAGAAGAGGGTTTTTACAGCAGCATGGATGACCTCAAAAGAACTGGATTTCAGTAAAGTCCCACGTGATCATGATAATGACCCTATGGAACCTGAAATATGGATCTCCTGCTTCCTTCCTTTCCTTTGTTTCCCTTGCCAGCTTCTGTTTGTTTACTTTTAGTTTCTTTGACAATATTTTTTTATCATGAATATACTTTTATTATTGTTTCCCCTCCTCCTATTCCTCCAACCCCCCACTCCTTATTGATACATGTTCTACATATCTTTAGGAAACAAACAGTTGTCTGAAGAATAATAATATAAAACATGACAGAACAAAAACAAAAAAATTGGCAATATGGAAAAGCAATCAAAAAAGAGTCAAAGAAAAAGTAAAAGAAATACACATATACACAGAGACACACATGTTCACACTTAAGAATCCCATAAAACCCCCCAAAAGGAAGCCATAACATATACATTATGAGACAAAGAACTTCCAGAGATGCCACTGAGTTCTTTTTGGGCTAGCTATCTACTGCTCAGCATGGGGCCTACCCTCAAGAGTGTTTTATCTGTCTAGTGATACTCCCTTCGAGAAAACGAAATTTTCCTTTTCAAAGTGGCTATTAATTTGAGAGAGCTTTTGGGTGATGTAAGGGGATGTGTATGAACTTCTTTCTGTTCTAGTATCATATCTGATGTAGACACTTGCAGGCCCTGTGAATTCTGTCACAATAGAACACCAGCACTATTGTGTTTGAAATAAATCACAGGTTTTCTAATCTGCTATGAAAACTTTCATCTATGAAATTTAGAGTGGAAAATACACAGTGGTCAAGAAAAAGAGTTAACATTTTTCTAACGGTACATTTGACTGAACTAATTACTCCCTGCTCCAGTGCTTAAAGTTATAACAATGAATAAGTAAATCTCTTAGATAAAAATGGGGGAGGGTAAAATATTACTTTTTTACTGCTAAACAAAATTGCCACCACTTCTTCCTTTCCCTCTCAGTTGATGACCATGGTTTAGCCACTATTAGGCAAAGGTAAGGCTCATCTCAAGCAGTTCAGTTGTGTAATTGTACTGTCTCTCAGGTTCTGATTTCTTGAAGTCTTTCTAAACACCTCAGACACAATGAAAATCAAAATATACTCACAACTGCCAATCTAGATAAAAAGGAATAGGGGAAGTTGTATTTGAAGGATAATTAGTGGAAATATTCAATTTTTTTGTTTTTTGGTTTATTGATTTTATTGAGCAATACATTTTTCTCTGCTCCCCTTCCTTCCTCTCCCCTCCCCTTCAACTGTCTCCCATGGTCCTCATGTTCCCAATTTACTTAGGAATTCTTGTCTTTTGCTACTTCCCCTGTAGATTACATCTTTATATGTCTCTCTTAGTGTCCCCTTTGTTGTCTGCATTCTCTGAGATTGTTCATTGTGGGCTCATTTTCTTTGCTTTATATCTAAAAGCCACTTATGAGTGAGTACATATGATATTTGTCTTTTTGGCTCTGGGTTGGCTCACTCAATATGATGTTTTCTAGATCCACCCATTTGCCTGCAAATATCAAGATGCCATTATTTTTTTTCTGCTGTGTATTACTTCATTGTGTAAATGTACCACATTTGCCTAATCCATTCTTCGGTCAAGGAGCATTTAGGTTGATTCCAGGTTCTGGCTATGACAAACAATGCTGCTATGAACATAGTTGACCACATATCTGTTGTATGGAGGGTTGCTTGCTGGTTCATGGCTGCTCAACTCTAAAATAATCTCACAGAAATTATATTAATTAAATGACTGCTTGGTCAATTACTTAAGCATAATTAATCCATCTCTTATTTTACATTTTATCATGAGGCTCATAGTTTACTGACAACGTTTCAACATGTCTTTCTCTGGAGGGGCTACATGGCTTCTCTCTGACTTCACCTGCCTTCTTCCTCCCAGCATTCAGTTAACTTTCCCCTGCCCAGTTCTGTTCTACCTTATCAGGCCAAGCCAGTTTCTTTATTAACTAGTGTTATTCACAGCATACAGAGGGGAATCACATCACGTGTCCTTGCGGTATGATTGAGCATCCTTTGGGTATATATCAAAAAGTGGTATTGCTGAGTCTTGAGGAACATTATTTCCTAATTTTCTGAGAAACTGACATAGTGATATCCAAAGGGACTGTACCAGTTTGCACTCCCACCAACAATGCAGGAATGTTCCCTTTATCCCATATCCTCCCCATCATAAGCTGTCATTAGTGTTTTTGATCTCGTCCATTTTTACAGGTGTAAGATGGAATTTCAGAGATGTTTTGATTTGTGTTTTTCTGATGGCTAAGGATGTTGAACATTTCCTTGTGTCTTTCAGTCATTTTAGATTCCTTTGTTGAGAGTTCTCTGTTTAGGTCTGTACTCCATTTTTGAGCAAACAAATATGGATGAAGCAGAAGAAAATGACCTAAAAATAACTTAAGGAGAATATTTGAAGCATTTAAAGAAAAAATGAAAAATTCACCCAGAGAAATGGAGGAAAAGACAAACAAAAAATAGGAAGACATCAACAAATCCCTTAAAGAAAATCAAGAAAATGCAATATTCCAAAATTTAATTTAAAAAAGTCTGTCATCTGTTTCAGAAGGAAAATACAAACAGGCAAAATACAGTGAATACTGGCTTACAGTAAACAACATCTCTACAGTGAATAAAAAAAGAAAAAGAAAGTATAGTTGCTTCAGCAGGTGATGCTGAATGAACTAGATATTGTTTTGGAAAAAAAATGAGCGAGCATTTACCTCTGGACTACAGATAAATCAAACCAAATACAAAAGACAAAGCACCAAAGCTTAAAAAGATATGTCATGTCAAATATATCTTAGGTTCAAAATGTGCATACCACTAAACAGTAATATTATATTTTAAAAAATAAATTAATTAAAAATAAATACTGAAATGGATATGGCAATGTACTCATTCAATTCCACCACTTGAGAAATACAGGCAGGAGAATCAGGATTTAAATTCCTATTTTGCTACACAGAGAGTTCTTCAACAAGCCTCAGACTTGCAGTAGTTACATGGCATCTCCCTGACTCTGCCTTCTTTCTCCCAGAATTCAGTTTAGCTTTTCCACCTAGCTCTATTCTGTTCTATTAAAGGCCAAAATATCTTCTTTATTCATTAACCAATAAAAGCAACTCATATATAGGACTTCCCACACCAGGCAATAATAACATGTACAATAATATATTTTTTGACATTTTTTTTATTGAGAAAAGGAAAAAAAAAGTTTCCCCCTCCTCCCAGCCTCCCATTTCCCCCCCTCCCCC
>NW_004949096.1:10193660-10206503 GCF_000317375.1 Microtus ochrogaster | reverse complement strand
TGTAATAGCCAGAACCTGGAAACAACCTAGATGTCCTTCAATGGAAGAATGGATGAAGAAAGTGTGGAATATATACACAATAATATATTTTTAATGAATCACAATTGTTCCGTTCCAGACTACCACTGGAAGGTCTTCTCCATGAAACTGCATCACAATAACATCTGTGTTGGTTGAATAAGAAGATAATATAAGTGGGAGGGAAATGGGAGGTGGTGGCAGGGAAGAGACAGAAATCTTAAATAAATAAATAAATAAGTTGGTTGAATAAGAAGATAATATAAGTGGGAGGGAAATGGGAGGTGGTGGCAGGGAAGAGACAGAAATCTTAAATAAATAAATAAATAAATAAATAAATAAATAAATAAATAAATAAATGAAAATTACCATGCAAAAACAATCATGGAGAATAAACCTTAATTCATAGAAAAAAAAGAAGATAATATAAGAAAAAAACTCTAATTAAGCTACAGTACATATAAAATAAAACCAACTAAGATATGGGCCAGATACCAACAATTAAATAAAAAGTCATTTAAGTATTCTTATTTCTAAATCAATTAAAACTTCTAATTTGTGTGTTAGTGTTTGATATGTGGTGAACTAATATTACTAAATCTTTTCCAACATTTTAGTCTTTACTATAACATGAGTGGTTAGCAGAGAACCTAAGTTCCTTTACCAATTTACAAGTACCCACATAGGATGACACACAACTTCCTGTATCTTCAGCTCCAGGTATCCCTAGTAACTTCGACCTCAGCTGTCACTGGCATTCATATAAATGCACTTATTCCCACACAAAAAACACATAACTACAGATAATAATAACAATAGCAATACATCTTTAGAAAACTGAGATTAACTTTTGATCCAGGATACTTTTTTTTCTATAAGAAGGTTGATAAGATCATACCCAAAATTATGAACTAAAATATGCCAGTGGAAGTGTGGAGAGGTGAAATAAGATTGCTATTCACTCTTAAAACCCAATCCATTAATAAAACCATCAAAATAAGAGGATATTTTTTATGCAGTTTAAAAAATTCACAAATGTCTAACTGTATTTCTGACTTGTTCATTCCCTGGGATTCATTATGATGATAAATGATACACAGGTGATAAACAGACAGAGAGAATGATAGCTGATTATCTCACAGCTGGATCACAGCAGCCTCATATGCCTGCATGAGATGAGGCACAAGATACTGATTATGGAGCACTGATCTTGAGACATAAAAGTACCTCTGGTACTGGAGAGATGACTCAGAATTCAAGAGTATTTTCTGTTCCTGTTTCTGTTTGGTTCCCACCATCTATATAAGACAACTCACACAACTACCAAGGGGTAGAGGGTGATGTGGGTGTTCTCTTTGCTTCTACCTTCTGAGGGTACCTATATTCATCGCTACATACTCAGACCCAGACACACAACCACACACAATTAAAATAGTAAAAATAAACCTAAAGTTTACCAATTCATTAAAATACAACTATATTTTGTATTTATATGGAGGCAGATAAATTTCATTAGATGTATATGGATATAAAAAAGATTATGCATAGTAAAAACAATATGGGGCAAAAAAAGAAAAGAATCTGGTAGCTTTGTAAGAGCTGAATTCAGACTATAACTGTACATCATAGTAACTGAACAGCATGGTGTTGAGATTAAAACAGGCATGTGAACAAATAAAGCAGAACAGAGACGCCAGAAATAAATCCATACAACTTAAGACAAATGATTCTGAACAAAGGCCTCAAAAGTATACAGCAGCGAAACAGCAGCCTTTCAACAAATGGTGGTAGGAAATTGAACCCCTACATCTCAATCTATATAAAAAACCAACTCAGAATAGCATCAAAGACCTAAATGTAAGATATGAAGCTTAAAGTACAGTAAATGGAGAGGAAGCACTCAAGATGCTGTTGTGAGCAAAGCTTTTTCTCAAGGGATCCAAAATCACAGGAAACAAAGCCGATTTAACGAATGAGCTTAAATCACAGTAAAAAACTGCACATCCAAGGGAATAAATCAACACAATGAAGAGAAAAATTATAGAGTTGAACTATATGTTTAACAAGAGTTCACTGAGTAGAACACAGAATCAACTTTGAAAAATAAAGCTCAGGGAACATTGCAAAAGAAGCAGTGAGAAGATTATAAAAGTCAGAGGATCAGAGAGTTTGGTATGAGATTTTGTCACCTAGAGATTCTGTCTCTTAGTAACACCAAAAGCTATACCAAAACGTTTTCATCAACATGACCTTCTAAACGTGAGTTGAACAGGGACAACAATAGAAAGCAGATGAAGGAAGACCCACAGAAACTTCAACCCCACAAAAAGAACTACAGACAAATAAGGAATGCTGAGAGTGGATGAAATTGTCTTCTCGGGGAAAAAGTACACAAACTGTTTATTAAATATCAAATAGTCAACACTGAAAAGATACATAAAAGTAACCTAGAGATTGAGTAAATTTTATTTATGAATATATATATTCATATGCATATATATAAACATATAACAATGATCACTGAAAAGAGAGAGACTATGAATTTGAAAGAGAACAAGAAGAGGTTGTGGAGCAGAGAAAAGGAAGGGAAATGATGTATCTATATTAGAATTTTAAAAAGAAAAGAAAAATAACATTAGAAATAAGCAATACCTTTAAACTATGGATAAATACAAAGAATAGATACTGCTTTCCTATAAAGAAATAGAGTTAGCTAAAGAGTAAAAGGGAGCCCTTATGGGGATAGGGGAAACTTGGTGCTAGGGAAATTTCCAGGAAATCACAAGGATGACCCCTACTAAGTAACCTAGCAATAGTGGAGAAGATGCCTGAACTGGCCTTCTGCTGTGATCAGATTGGTGAATACCCTAACTGTCCTCGGAGAACCTTCATCCAGTAACTGATAGAAGCTTCAGAAGAGATCCACAGACAAGCACTAGGAGGAGCTCTAAGCTCCAGGAGTTCAGTCGAAGAGAAGGGGGAGGGATCATATAAACAAGTGGAGTTGGGGGTCAAGATCATGATGAGGAATCTACAGAGACAGCTGACCCTAGATCCAGGGAGCTCAGGGACTATAGACTAACAGCTGAGAAGCATGTCTGGAATGGAACTTGTTGTCTTTTTTATGTGGGCAACAGTTGTGTAGCTTGGTCTGTTTATGGAACCCCTGATAGGGACCAGGGTCTATCTCTGGTGCATGAGCTGGCTTTTTGGAGTTAATTCCCCATGGTGGGAATACTCAGCCTTGATGCAGAGGGAGGATCTTGTTCCTGCCTCAACTTAATGGTCCTGTCTTTGTTGACTGACTGTGGGAGGAGAGGATGGCAGCTAGTGGGTTAGGAGGAGAAGGTGGGGGAGAGCGGGAGGAGAGGAGGGAGGGGGAATTGTGGTTTGTGTGTAAAATGAATAAAAATAAATAAAACAATAAAAAACCAAGAATTAAGCTTTCACTCACACTGGACAGCACTGCACTGACCTTTTATTCCTTCCTACATCCCTCCCTGTCCCACTTCCCACAATTTTAAGTATTCTTCTCTTTCCATAATGTGGCATATAACTCTCTCTCACCACCATCAGTTTTTTTTTTTCTGGACTAAAGGGAAAAAAACACAGATCTGGATGTTTCATGTGGATAAGATGTATAAACACAAGTGCCTTGCTGAGAAATTAACAAAATCTGGCATCAAGCTGTTAAGATTTCTATCTCTCTAATTAAAGTAAGAACCTCTTATAAAGACTCTTACATGATAAAAGTCTCATATGATAAAGGGTAACATTCTCAACAGCTATCAGCTGAAATAAATAGAAAACCACATAAGCAAATGAGCTAACATGGGTGAGAATAAACACCACAAAAATCCAGGGAAGAAAGTATAAGATTATAAAACTGTTATTGGTGATTTATTAAATGTAAAATTTTCATCATTTAGATTTATTGCTAAGACCTATTAATTATTTTTACATCTGATTCTGCAAGTCTTTAACACATTTACAAATCTCCATCACAGTTATCACTGCTTCTTACTCATATGCATAACAGACTGATGTCACTAGTTCTGGAGTACTTACCACCTGTGTCTGTAAGCCCAGGATCTGGTAACTGACCTTCAGGAACCTTAGCTTCATGTCCAGACCCCACAACCCTGCACAGTTAATAATAGTGTTCCTTTCCTCCCTTTTTTAACCTGCTTATTTTACCTAGTTCTGCAAACCCTTTTTGCTGTTTAAGAACTGACCCTGCTCACATATTCTGGAAAACGACCTTGGGTATAAAGCCCAGACACATGTTGGAAGATTTTCTGAAGGATCTCCTTGCTACAATGATCTTCCATGTGGGAGAGCTGCCTCCTATACTTTCTTCATGTGTATAGTTGCTTATAATTTAAAATAACAGATAGAAAGAATTATCAACTGTGGCTAAAATAAAGCATCTACAGCACTGTGCTTAAGGATAAAACACCATCAGCAATATGAGAGTAGGAATGAAATTAGTCCTGTGTAGTTGACTAAGTAAGGTACTGTGCACATTTATATTTCTAGTCCATTCTCGTAGAAAAGAGTAGCAAATGGGACTGGAAAGATTGCTCAGAGTTCAGAACTGCATACTCTTCTTGCAGAGGATTCCCAGCACCGTGACCTCAGGCATCCCAAACCACATGTTTACTCCAGGTCCAGGGGAATCTAGTAAACTTGACTTCTGCTGTCATCTACATTCAGGTACATATACTCACACAGACAAAGACAGGCACATACACAATTAAAGATAAAAGGAATATAGAAATGAGTTGAGAATAAACTAGTACATTTCTGAAAAATGTGTGCATATATATATGTATACATATATACATATATATATATATATGCATGTGTGTGCAAGCGTACGCACACACACAAAACACAGGTACATAAGAAAATCTAAAGGAAACTGTCTCTGTGATATCTTTAAGATAATTCATGATTTGAAAATGTAAATTTTAAAACAAATTTTTGTTGGTAGTTGCTAAGCAAACTATAACCTTCACTCCCGCTTTCTCTCTCTCCCTTCCCTCCCTTTTTAAGATTGGTTTCTTGCACCTTCCTAGTTGCCTGCTCACTCTAATTCCTGATCTGAGCAATGGTCTCTGTTCACTTTGGTGTTGTTCTGCCCTGTGACTATCTTCTCTAGCTATTGCTGAAAAGCAAAATGAAGCCTCCACCTTCTATGGTAAATATGACATGCCAATTTTCAGGAAGGATTTGAATAATAAATACCTGACACAATTTATTTTCTTTTAAATTGTCAGACTTGGAGTACCCACTGTACCGAGGTTTGAATATTTGAAAACTTCCTTTATGTCTTTCAAAATCTTGACAGGCATGGGGATTCTGAGCATGCCAGCAATATGTCAAACTGCATCAGTTCCTGAGTCTTTCAAGCTCCAGGAACGATGAAGACTGTCTTTAAGATGAGTTCCCAGAGAGTGATTCCATCAAAGTCAGTACAAACAAGAATTCTTTCCCGAAACATTCAAGAATTCATGGTAATTGTACCTAGAAATGACTTAGGTCAGCCAATCAATTCTCCATCTTCTGCCATTCACCTCGTAACCACTACTTTCTAGAAAATCAGGCAAGCGCTATGATTTTTAATACTTAAAGTATTGAGAAACTAGAGCAGTTAATAGATAAATATTTCTATCAAAATGTCTCCTACATATTTTAATTACATTTAGACTGAGAAGTATGATATCAGTATGATTATCTAAAATAAATATCTCGCAGAATCTCTGAACTGTGAAAGTTGGATTCTTTTATTCAGTATCCAAGTTTTATAACTTATTAGTTATATGAATTTAATAAATTTATATAACCTCATTTGTGTTACTGGCTTTCAGTCTTATTTAACAAAAAGATGATAGTTCTATTATGGAACTGTTTGCCATTTAAGTGCACCTTTAAGTACATGAAATATATAAAGAATCAATGTGTCATAGATACTTTCATTTTCAATAACGTTATGATTATTATTACCACCATATATTGATTGAATTATTTTACTATCTCTAGGAAACCATTAATGATTTTTTGGCAAACTGCAGTTTTAAAAACACTTGTCTTCTTTGAGCTTTTCTGACTTGGTAGAAATTGCTCATTTTTGCTGCATAGTGGCTGTGTCATCAGAAGAACAAACCACAGACCAATGTAAGAATTTACTTAGTTTTCATGGACTCATTTGTATCACATAACAGACTGCCAAAATTAAGAATAGCTTACTTTAAATATCACAAGTGAATAATTAGAAATTTTTAAATGAATGATTTTTATAGGAATACATACAAATATTATATTATTATTTTTAACTTAATAAGGAGATACTCTGATTGCTCAAACAGCTGCCATATGACTTTTTTGAGGAAATATGTAGAGAATCAATGCAGATGGAGAAGGCCCTGACAATCCAGAGAAAAGAGTCCATCTAAGCTCAGCTTGGTGAACAATAATTTTATCAAGGTTACTTATGGGATAGCAACTCAAAGGAAATATTATCACCAAAAGTATGAATATAATATGAATAGTGTCTCACAAAAGCTGCACCTACTGTACAGTCCCACAAATGTCAGTCAAATTTTAACCTATCGTATTCTCTAGCACCTCTCCCTTAAGACCTAATACAACTCTGGAAGGATTTGCAAGTGATGCAGGAAGAGGTGATGACTGGACCATCAGGAGGAGGCTGGTCACCCTGTTTTTTTGATAAGGGAAGTTAACACCCTCATTATCATTAAGTAGATTTCTCAATGTATAACTCTTTATTTCCTTATTATTACTATGGGTCTTCTGTTAATACCACAACATCACTGCATCATGAAGTTGATGGCCATGCCATGTTCAGAAGTAAAGGGTTAACTTTAGCATAGCTGACCTGCATATTGGTGCGCGTGCGCGCACACACACACACACACACAAACACACACACACACAAACACATACATACACACTTGTAAATGGGTTGCTAAGCAGGACTTGGTCATTTATATTTCATTTCGTTTATACAGAAATGATTCTGCAAAGAATTCCCATCTCTACTAGGTAAGAAACTCAAATTCTTATGTTTCATTTGCTATCCAAATGCCACTAATATATTTTAGTAGCAGAACTAATCAATATCCACATAAAACATCCTCTTCCTCTACATTTTATGGCTTGTTTTCTACTTTTTGTTCATTGTAAAAACAACCCCACATGCTCAGAATGAAGAATATATGGAAAATGAGACACTGGGTATTTTTGGACCCAAGCAATCCCTTTCCAAAGATGAAGCATTGTAAAAGACCTCAACCAAGGAAAAACTAGAAAGAAGAGTAAACGCAGATCTATGGATGGTATCCCAGTTAGGCTTCGGTGTGTAGAGAAGCAGAGATGATCTTGGCGCAGAAAAGGGGAGCCTAGAATGGTGCAGGCACCAGTCCCTCTTCCTCGTCTTACAGTTGTTTAAGCACCCATTTCTTTTCAGTGTGTGTTAAAAAAGAATTTATGTCAGGGATGTCTCAGACTTACTTTTATACTCATTTTAATGTTGACCATCTTAATTTCTCATTCTTAATTATTCCTTTTTACATTCAAGCATTTGGAAACCTAGTAATGAGGAATGCCCTACAAAGAGCATAGTGAATTAGCAATAAGAAGTGGACAAAAATAGGCAAGCAAGCAAGCAAGCAAACAAATGAAAAACAACTGATGTCTTCACTAGATGTCTTCACATCTAATCAAAGAATGAGAAGAGGTCAGCTTTATGCAATTAAGTCTTCCAATGAATTGAATAACTTTGAGTACAGTGTTTACTGATCAGTATTTTTTGTTTTGTTTTGTTTTGTTTGTTTTGTATGTCGGGACATGTTTTCTCTGTAGCTTTGGAGCCTGTCCAAACTAGCTCTTGTAGTCCAGGCTGGTCTTGATCTGATGGAGACCCACCATCTCTGCCTCCTGAGTGCTGGGATTAGTAAATTTTGAAGAGCTATAATGTCTTGGATTTTCAAGTTAGTCCCATTTTGTGTTGGGGCTTACACATCTGCAACTAAGTCAGCGGTTGAATTTAGTTTTCATTAGTTATTTATTATTTGTGTAAAATCACCTTTATTCATCCCAGAGATAAAAGGTCAAAAGGATTATGTTGTTGCAAAGTTGGTATGTTGTTTTTTCCCTGTTCTAGACTGAAGTTCATAGCACCAGACTAAACACCCAGGACTCTACAGTTTCCTGAATTATGCCCTGAGTGTGGGCTCTTGACCTTCCTTATATATCTGTATTACCCCTAAGAGTCTGTATTACCCCTAAGCAGTTCTGTGTAATTTTTATTCCCCTCCTTTTCCTCTCATTTTTCTAATTCATTATTTTTTCTGACTATTTCACAAAGCCAAGCCCCACCTAACCAGTAACTTGTGTAGAGAAAGCCTTTTACTTGAAGCAATTCTTCTGCTTCTATCTCCCAAGTACTGGCATGACAAATCGAAGTTATTAAAATGAAAAAATAGTTATTTTAGCTGAACAAACCATTGGTAATTTATAGAAGGTGGGTATCTCAAGTTCATAATATGTAATGGAGATATTTTATTTGAGCCATTTGTTTATTTGGGTGTTTATTTATTTTTGTTTTGTTTTTAGAGACAGGGTGTCCTTGTGTATTCTTGCTTTCCTGAAACTACTTCTGTAGATGAGGCTGCCTTGGAACTCTTAGCTATCCACCTGTTTCTGACTCTTGGATGCTGGAATTAAAGGTGTCTGCCACCAGTACCCAGCTTGAGGTATTTCTTCAAGGAAAGAATTATAGGAATAAAAACATGTCACAGGGATTGAGAAAATGGAAACTCTTAGTCAAATTGTCATCTACATGCAAAAGAAAACATCTGTAGTAGAAGCATTAAGTAATATAAAATAAGTGGAAAAAGCATTTTTGACTTATTAAAAGGATTTCTATTTCTTAATAAAGTCCTTCTACATTCTGTTACAACATTCTCGATAGGAAGTAGGTGTTAATAAGCCACATTCTGTGTTCACTTATTTCTTCACAAATTGTTTGAGAAATTCTTGGAGAGTCCCTTGAATTATAAGGGACTACTGCTAATTCGAACTAAGAGAATCAAAATGATGGAGATTCTAGAACAATTAGTCATTACCTCCTTACAGTACAAGTTAATGATTAATTCATTAGTAAAAAAAAAATCCCCTAAGTCAACTTCCCTGAGATTCTAAAAATGTAAAGATACAACCCAGGTGTGACTTTGGATTTGTTACTTCACATAAAAAGTGAATTTTTGTTGTTTTTTTCCAACCTCTGTATGTGTTTCAGGAATATTTATTCAGTTTCTTAAAACTATTTATACATTTTCACATGAATATATTTTTAAGTTAAGTTAATTCTTGGGAGTGTTCCTGAAAGTGTCAAATCAGGAAGTGAATGGCAAAGTGATAAAAATGAAAACCCAATACAGATTGACTTTGTCAACATAAACCAGAGTATAAGGAGTCTAATCCCATGAAGTTCATTGTCAGTGTACTTAAAGCACACTACAATTTGAGAAGAGGTTTCCAGGCAATAGTCATTCCAATTCCAGGTGCACAATAAAGCTTAAGTTGTGACTACACAGAAACTCCTTTACAAAGTACATGTTACCATGAGGGTGGCTTCCATAGCTAAAATGTCTAGAATCTAGTGTAGTCTCTGATCTACAGCATAGGGATCAGCAGGCCATAAAGTACATGGGACATCTCCTCTAAGAATGGTAATGGCCTAGGGAGGCACGGATTTGGGATAACTATTCTGGGGAACTTTGGTGAGGTTTAATTCTATAACAAAAGGTAAGTGACATCTGCTGCCCCAGACAGCAAAATGGCCACAGATTACTAACACAATCCACTCTCAGCCTTCTAGGAAGGAAAGCAGGTATCTTGTCTCTTCCATTAAGAAGATGTCACTAAGATTTTGACATCCCTATTTTCCCTAGAAATCTGTGGGCACAGGACTCTTGTTTTCACTAAGATTCTGTTACATGATAAAAGTATAAACTGACTCATTTAAAAGTACTTACTGATTGATCCAGGAAATCTTTTCAGTGACAGGCAACATCCTACTAATGTAACTTTCCTTGATCTACAGAAACCACTCCTAGTATCCCATTGTCTTCTCCATCTCAGAAATTCCCTCACGTGCATTTACAGTCTAGCTATCTCAGCCGATATCCAAAATTTAGTTCCACCACCAAGTCAGGTCTTTATATAGAAGTGATTTGATGAACTCATTTCCACAACAACCCCATGGGAGACACCAAAGGAAACACATAGTGTTTAAGAATTAGAATCCTGTGGTTATTTTGAATTTCATATTTTTTGGGTGGGAGTTTTCCCATCATTATTTGGATTTAATTGATATTCAAGAACACTTTAAGGTCTGATTTTCTCTGTGTCTTTGATGATAGCTACTTTCTGTATTTTAATCTAAAGACTTACATTAATAAAAATACTTCCATTCTAATTTATGTATTTTGCTGGATCTGAAATTATTTTCCATATCTGTATTTTCTAAGGAGGTTTTAAGTGTTAAAACGCACTGTTTTTTATATTTCCGTGATTGGTTGATAGCATTACTGACAAATGCTTGCAATTATTGAACCTGAAAGAAGGCTTTTCAATACTGAGTAATTTGTATGACCAAGATTAATATATTTGTCAATAATGACCCCTGGCAAATGCTTCCTGGGAAGTCAGAAATAAATTATAATTATACACTGTGAGTATTAGTAGAATTCATTTGTATAGCATGCGCTTAAAACAGAAGATTTGGACACAGAGAAAGAGGGAGGGGGAGATTGGTTTTGACTTATAGACCCATATTTCACTTAATAACGTTTCACTGAATAATATTTCATTCAGTAATATTGGCCATTATGATACATATAATAATTGCATAAACAAAAAGTGTTGATAAGTGTATGAAAATATATGACAATAAGAAGAATGTCTTAACTCATACCAATCTTGATAAAAGCTAATTATTTGAATGGAATTCAAATGCATTGTTGTCAACAGCCTGAGAACTTTCAAAAGCTGGATAATACAGCTTGTACCCCAGGGAAAGCACAGACATCAATATGAGACTGAAACAGAATTTCAGTGTGCTTCTGCATCATTCTATAAGTATTTAGCAGTCAGAAAATGTATTCATTATTTTGTTTTGTTTTTTAAAGATGTATTTCAAATGTGCCCTTTCTAAATACTCCCATGGCTCCTACTAGCCAGACAGGACGTTTTGTCCTTTGAAGATAAACAAAGAATTTAGTTTTGATTTTACCTTACATCCAATCATTATCTAATTTATTTTTCATTTTAGAAGCATAAGTTCTTTCACTATCTAGAGATATGGTTCATTTGGATTACCTTTCCTCTGATTAAAAGTCTAGGATAAATAACTTATTAAGAGAAAAGCTTTATTTTTGTTTACTGTTTAGAAGTTTCAAGCTACACAATGCTGTTGCTTTGAACTCCTAGCAAAAGTGAATTATCATAATATCACAGTGGTAGTGTGGAGAAAGTCTGCTCATCTTTTTTTTGTTGTTGTTGTTTTTGGTTGGAAAGAAAAGAGAAATAAATAGAAATGGAAAGAAAACATGAACCCACACTGATCTTAGAAGTCATGTCTCAGCCAGGTGGTGTAGGCAGAGGTTGCTCATTCCTTTCCCGACTGCTCAGACCCAAATAATCAAACAGAAACAATATTAATTACAATACTGTCTCCAATGATTCAGGCATATTTCTAACTAGCTCTTACATCTGGAGTTAATCCATTTCTATTAATCTATATATTGGCTTGAGGCTGTGGTTTACTAGTAAAGACCCAGGGTGTGTTTCCTTTGGCAGCTACATGGTGTCTCCCTGACTATGCCTACTCTATATATCTCTGTTTGGGTTTCCTACCTGACTGCACTCTGCTAAATCACTGGCAGAAACAGCTTTATTAATTAACCAATAAAAGCAACATATATACAGAAGGACATCCCACATCAAGTTGGTAGCGGCGTACACCTTTAATCCTAACATGTTAGAATCAGCGGCAAGCAGATCTGTGAGTTTGAGGCCAGTTTGGTTTCCAGAATGAGTTCCTGGGCACCCAGGGCTACACAGCGAAAACCAAAAACAAACAAATAAACAAACAAACAAAAGTCTTTTCTCCAAAGGCATAAGGAGTTACCAAGGGTTCCATCACCTCCCAGTTACACCTCATTGGGGACAAAATCTTCAGCATATGGTCCTTTAGAGGACATGTATCAAAATCACAGCAGTATTAAAACATAATAGGTACTCAATTTAATTGAGTCAGCTTTGCGAGCACAGACACAGTCTCCAGCAGCCCTCCTTCTCCTCTCTTGATTTCAGTACCAGATACTACACATTAAGATACACTTATGTCCTCACGTAAGCTAGGCAAATACTCTGCCTCTAAAGTTTATCCCTTTTGCTTTATTCTACTCAATTAAATTTGCAACCCTCCATCAGAGCCATTATTGAAAGTGACTCTCCTTAATGAAACAAAGGAAACAATACTCTATGGAAGAAAGCCAAACAATAGCAGTATGGAAGATGTTATTATTATTGGCCCCCAAAACAAAAATCATTTTGAAGTTTCAGTATTCTCTCTGTACTCTGTAAATACAATGATTGCTGCGATGAGTGTTTCAGAAACTCCTTCAACATATTCTAACCTCGAATTTGAGTTCCCAGAGATACTGTTCAATTTAGAAAGATCAGCTTCATAAAATTGCTTTGGGGGTTGGTATTGAATTTTGCATGCAAATG
>NW_004949096.1:10191383-10192555 GCF_000317375.1 Microtus ochrogaster | reverse complement strand
TTTTGAGTAATTGTGAATGTATGGAATCAATTATGCATTATGCCATATATTTCTTATCTCTTATTCCCCACATCTACCTCCAAAAGACTGTCCACTGTGCAGCTGCTGTTTATGAAGCCGTAATTCTCTTCTTTCTTTTGAATTTTGGTTGTTGTTGTATTCTTCCATGAAAATATCAGAGAAGACACTGTACTTTGAACACTATTGCAAATTTCATTTTGACTATGCAATTGATAAAAACAATATTATTATACAATCTAAATACTACAATCCCCTGTTATGTTTGCTCATTTAGTCCCCACAAATTTATCCATATCTTAGATGCAAATATAAACCATGTTTGTCAGACAAGGAAATCAAAACATTGATTATGGTGTGGGATTCTTATTCAGAGCCTTAAAGGAATATATGAGGCCCATTACAAAAAAAAATTTTTGTTCAAAAACCAGTAATTCAGAAACTGAGTAAAGCCTGATAGTGCAGTAGGTCTTGTTCTCTGTAAGTCAGTCATCCTATATCTCTACTGTACAACACCCAGTCCATCCCTTCTATGTCAAGACGGTCTGTAGATTCTGAAATATTTAATTGAAGCACAATTACCAAACCAAGTCTTAGGTATCCACCATGCTTTGTGTTTATACTTGGAGTTTATCATCACCCAATTATACCTGATTGAATTGCATTTTATGTGCTTTCATCTTCCACTGGACAAGTCTTTTCCATAGCTAATGGGAGTTACTAAGTACCAGCCCCAGCACTCTCTCAGAGTTCAGAGCAAGACTTCTATGACGAATGAAAATTGGCTTGGGAAAGTGTTGAAGGGAGCTGCGGGGATGTAGCCAGCTGCCTGGCTAGCTTATGCCCCAAAATAACAACACACAAACTGTATTCATATAAACACTGCTTGGCCCATTTCTATTAATGTGTGTAGCACCACGAGGTACGCTTACCAGGAAGATTCTAGCCTACGTCCATCCTGGATCGGAGCTTCATCACGTCTACTCTGGAGAGAGAGGCATCGCGTCCGTCTGAGGCGTCTTACCTCACTTCCTCTTCCTCCCAGCATTCTGTTCTGTTTACTCCACCCACCTATGTTCTAACCTATCAGGGCCAAGCAGTTTCTTTATTAATTAACCAATGATCTTCCTCCATCAGGAAAGGAATCAAACAAA
>NW_004949096.1:10189259-10191083 GCF_000317375.1 Microtus ochrogaster | reverse complement strand
AGCTAACAATCCTATATGCTATAACAATAGTATCAATCATGTATTGCTGCAGAAAAAGGAACATGTGGTCTTCAGGTGTTATGTTGCTCTTCCTCTCTGTCTTTTCCCTGCCATGCTCCCGATTACCTGAGAGCACTGCCTTCAATAAATGTGGGCATCTTTGATTTGGTCTAATTTGGTCTAATTGTAGTTATTTTGCATCAGCTAAGAGGCTCTTTTTAAGATTTTTTTCCTAACAGGTGGAGTTTTCCCATCAAAAGGGTCTGTTTTTTTCCCACGGGCCCAGGGCGCATGGTCACATGCTTGAAAACACCCTTCTCGTGCACCCTTATCACCAGGCAGGATTGGCTTCACTTGGTGAGTTCCCCTTTTAAAGTGCATGGCCAGTAGGGTTGTGGACCCATTAGCTTTTTGGGCTTTCTGCTGAAGTTGTAGCCTATGCCAGAAGCCTGACCCATGTGGCAAAATCCAGGGCTTTGGCTGAGGTGAAGATTGCATGGCCAGGGAGGGACGCCTGCCGTTCAATTTTCACAGTTCTGTTTTTGGCTCAAGGGCGGTTCCAGTGGACACACTTTGACAGCTCTGCGATTGGGCATAGACTTTTAAAATGGGTTTGTTGCAATTCCAAGATGATTCCTAAAACACCCTTGGGAAACCTTTTATAAAAATCCTTTTAAATTGGTGCTAACATAAAGCAAACAAGGCTCATTACACGTGATTTCTAAATGTGCACTACCACCCCTGCTTCTACGTCCTGCCCCTGCTTCTGCTTCTCTATCCTGCCCCTTCCCCTTTCTATGTCCTGCTTCTTAGTTGTTTGTCTCACTCTGAGATTTTCTAAACCAAATCTGTCTCCCTTGTCCTTCCACTTTCCTGACTTCTGCACCAGGATCACTCTGGACCCTTCCTCCTCCCCATTCTAGCTGTTTGCTGTTTGCTATTTGTCTCACTCTGGGCCACACTACCTCTCAAGCTGTTTTCTGTGCTTCCCCAGAAGACCTAACTATACAGAGATTTTAAGCCGGTCAGCTGACACAGGTTTCTAAATGTTTGTTTCTCTGTCTTTTAGGATAATGTATCTGTGTAAATGTGTTTTTGTGATGTGCTCAATTTAAGTTTCTGTATGTGTGTGTACTTATGTTAATATTAGTAAAAGTTATAACTCTAGACAATAACAGCTCTGGAAAAATACAAACACGTGGGTAGCTGCCATATTGACCTCAGCACCATCTTGGGGTAAGTGTACTCACATGTGCTAACATTCTTTGACTTATTAAAATATTCCTTTTAATATTCTTACATTTATTAGCATTGGTAAACTGTAACTTATTGGATAAAATACATGCCTAAATTTAGCTTATATGTCCAGTTTAAAATAACAGGAAATGGTACCTAATTCTCAAGTGCCTTTACAGATCTGAGAATATGGCATTTAACAAAAAAGCTTCTAACACATACATGCCAGGTTCTTCAGTACCCTTTAGGTCCTCCAAGATGGTAGATAACCTTCTGCTTCCAGGCCAAAGCAGGCCTTGGGTTTGGTAAACCCACCACACAACAAAAAGTGGCTTTTAATCTCTTCAACTTTCTGAATTTTTCATCAGGGGAATTGATCTTCTCATCTTGCCAAGACAGGTAGATTAAATCTTCCCCCCATAGGAAAAATCTTTGGTCCTCTTGTACTAATGGCAAGTACTGCTTCTAAGACTGGTGTTTGCCAAGGCATAAGGAGAGGATTTGGGATTGCCTGCATAGGTAAAAAGCTGTCTCATTTTTGTTCATTTATCCCTCCCAGATCTGTCTAATGCTGTAGTAATGAGGTGA
>NW_004949096.1:10171698-10186439 GCF_000317375.1 Microtus ochrogaster | reverse complement strand
TATTTCCATCCATTTGCATGCAAAATTCAAGAAGTCCTTGTTTTTTACTGCTGAGTAGTACTCTAATATGTATATATTCCATACTTTCTTCATCCATTTTTTCATTGAAGAGCATCTAGGTTATTTCCAGGTTCTGGCTATTACAAACAATGCTGCTATGAACATAGTAGAGCATATGCTTTTGTTGTATGATAAGGCTTCTCTTGGGTATATTCCCAAGAGTGGTATTGCTGGATCCAGGGGTAGGTTGATCCCTAATTTTCTGAGAAACTGCCCTTTGGGCTGACGAGGGAGGGGGACTTAATTGGGGGGGGGAATGGGAGGCGGTGGCGGGGAAGAGACAGAAATCTTTAATAAATAAATTAATTAAAATAAATAAATAATTAAAAGACCCACAATGGACAACATGTAGCAAGTGAGAGACTTTGGAGCATTTAGCACTAAATGGGATGTCTTTATCAAAACCTTTCCCTCAAGGTTTGGGGATCTATCCAGAAGTTGAGGCAGAATAAGTATAAAAGCCAGAGATGGTGGATAAGGGAATCTTCTAGATACAAAAATGCTGATGCTCATGTTGAACTTACAGAGACTGTGACAACATGCACAAAAACTGCATGAGTTCAAGCCACACAAAATACCAACATGAGGAATAATAAATTGGAATATTTCTTACTGAAAATCCTACATTCAGTCAAGAAGCTGCTTGCAATTGTTACTTACCTACTGGGAAAGGAAAAGTCAGTTGTTTTTTTTTTTTTTTTGTGTAGTCACACTGGATATGTAAAACAAACTCTAGAGCTGAGTCCAAAGCTCAAAGTACTTAGCTTGTCATCAGAAAGAGACCCTGAGATTTTTGTACATTCTTGTTTTGTTGTCTCCTGTTTATTTATTTATTTTTTTTTGATTCCTCTGTTGTTGTTATTTTCTTTTTGAGAGAGAGAGCAGTATATGAGTTGTGTGGGTAGGGTGATGGGGAGAATGTAGAGGTTGGAGGATAAGAGAAAATATGAATAAAATGTATGAAAGTCTTTAATGAAACCCAGTAGGCAAATAATTTTTTTACAACGGTTTTACCTCATGCTTTTGCCAGCATATTGATCTTTGGCAAGTACCTTCTCTGGAACTATAATTATAAAATTATAAGTCCAACCTGAGTTACTATAACCCTAAGATGGACAGTTTAAGATTTACTAGGAAAACATACCTCCCATATTTATACTGCAGGGTAATTCAGACCAGAGGTGTTCTTGGGCAATAAAGAAGATACGCTTGCATTGTGCCTCAGATGAAGAAGGTTTCAATGTAGACTTATCTAATCCCAACCTCCTAAAATGATTGACAAGATCTTTATGACTGATCAGTTATGAGGATAACACAATAAAACCCGTTTAGAACTATTGACTGCTTTTGACAAAAAAAAAAATGCCTTTTGGCTTGAAACTATTTGTCTTTTCCTTACTGACCAGACATGGAAATAAAATAATCTCCAAAATATTACCTTTAAAATAAACTATTTTAGTAATGAGAGAGAAAATGTTTTCCAAATAAATCATGGTGGGATTAATAAGCTCAAAGTTTAAACACTTCATAAACATTCTGAAGATCTTGAAACCTCTGTGTTATGGATAAGCATTTACAATACTGCAAGCAAACTTTACACATAAGTAGCATTTTTAAATTTTTTTAAAGATTATAATTATCTGAAGTTTTTGTATATTTTGTCTGCACATATGTAATTTACCTATGTGCACTCAGTGTCTGTGGAGTTCAGAAGAGGAAGTGGGATCCCATGGAATTGGAGTCACAGATGATTTTGAGCTAGCATGCTGTACTGGGAACAGAGCACAGATCACCTCCTAGCACAGCAAGTACTCTTTACCACAAGGCTGTCTGTCCAGTCACTTAAGTATCCTAATATAGGTAATAACATTTCCAGTTCTTAAGAATCATTTTAGTAGCTCATTATTATTATGGAAGTATGTTTTATTTGACAAGTATGTTTTTCTTATAAAAGTTTTGAATAAGTTTGAAAATAATGAAGCTAACGCACATAATATAAATATAAATATCTCTGCTGAAGATGGTCAGGTGTACTAAAGATTAGATCGTAATGCTTTTAGGGTGTTTGTTAATCAATTAAGTTTTTTAATTTTCAATTTTGTATTTTATTTTTGGTGTGTGTGTGTTTGTGTGTATAGGTATGAGCATATAAGTGCAGGTACCCACAGAAACAGGAAGACTTCTTCAGATCCCTTGTAGCTGGAAATGCAGGAGGTATTGAGCTGCCTAATGTGGGTTCTGGAAATCAAACTCAGACCCTCTCAAAAACACTATGTTCTCCTAACCATTTAAATCCAGGTCTTCAGCCCCCAAAATGGCATTTTCTTTCACCTGCATTAGATGGTAGGACAAGAGTTATCCACTATAACACCTTTGTTTCTTTTCTCTCTCCTATTACCTTTCATTCTTTAGAATAGTGAGAAGATATGATCCCAAGGGAAAGCTCTCATGTTGATTTCAACAAACATCCATACACCCCTTCTGTTTCTGAAAAAAAAAAAAGGTTCATATAATACATGTAAAATGTGCTGAAGAATGTCAGTGACAGGTGTATATGTAAAACAAAATGAGTGTTCATTGTTGCATTTCACCTTTTACCTCTAAATCTACTCAAAGATAGACTATCTCCTTGAATTTCAAATTCATCCTCAAAATACTTTATATCATTAGTCTATGATTTTTTAACAAGTGATTCAGAAAAGACAATATTCTCTGATAAATAATACACACCTAATACTAGAATTTAACAGCAGACACACCAATTTTCATTTTTCTAGTTCCACCTGCATTAATGAAAATATAAAATTGATTCATTAATCTAAACTACCTTGAGGTCTAAATTTTAGTTTGAAAACATACCACAGAACGCTTTTACATTCATGGTAGGAAGAAAATAAGCAATAAAATAATCACTTCAGATGATTGTCCAAATTAATTCAGACTGGGATTGTAAAAAAACTTTAAAGAAAATTAATTGTTATTGTGAAATTTCAGTCACATACAGAGTTAATGTGACATTCAATATCCATAGCTGTCTCAGTGTCATTTAATAAGGTGGAACATTGTTGATTTCATGCTGAATGAACTCCCTGTGGTGAGTGAACAAACAAAAGCCAGAAAGCTTGATCAGAATCCACGTATCACAATTTGGATTCTATTAATTGACATTTGTGATATATTTTAGTTGTTTAAAAGCTGCCTTCCATTCAACATTAACAACATACTACTAGATATCATGAGGGGAAGACAATTATTTTATGATTGAATTAATGTGAAAAAGAGTCAGTCTGTAACATTAAAAAATGTCACTGATTAAGAGGTTCAGATTACAGAGCCTTAGAGTTTGGAAGTTTAAGAGTCTAAGTAAGATGGTAGCAATTGAATGTGACATGTCACTCTTTACATTAACTGTTTAGAAAATGATTTAATGACTAAAATTAGTTTGATTTCCAGCTAAAATTTAAGAACATGGTTGTGATATAGAATTAAGAATAGTATTTTTTTAGGTTATTTGCACATGTAAAATGGCTATAATGTAGCAAATTGTATTTTGGCTCACTTATTTCTCCAGGGGGTTCTCAAAAATTTTCCAGATAGAGACTACTCTCCCTAAAGTGGTTGAACAATCTTGGTGAAAGGCAGTATAGTATATTATGTTAGAGTATGGATATAGAATCTTCTTGTGGGCATTCATAAACTATTATTCAGTTTTGATGTGATATCAATTTTACACCCATTTTGAAAGTTTTGTTTTCAGAATGCCTTGTTTTGAGGCTCCCTCAAGTAACAAACATGGAAACGTAGTCTGTGTTTTTCCTTTTGTATTAATAGAAGTGTGTTTTGTATGCAAAATTCAAGAAGTCCTTGTTTTTTACTGCTGAGTAGTACTCTAATATGTATATATTCCATACTTTCTTCATCCATTCTTCCATTGAAAGGCATCTAGGTTGTTTCCAGGTTCTGGCTATTACAAACAATGCTGCTATGAACATAGTTGAGCATATACTTTTGTTGTATGATAGGGCCTCTCTTGGGTATATTCCCAAGAGTGGTATTGCTAGGTCCAGGGGTAGGTTGATCCTGAATTTCCTGAGGAACCGCCACACTGCTTTCCAGAGTGGTTGCACAAGTTTGCATTCCCACCAGCAATGGGTGAGTGTACCCCTTTCTCCACAACCTCTCCACCAAAGGCTATCATTGCTGTTTTTATTTTAGCCATTCTGACAGGTGTAAGATGGTATCTTAAAGTTGTCTTGATTTGCATTTCCCTGATCGCTAAGGAAGTTGAGCATGACCTTGAAAATAATATTTGTGTTGATGTAATTTTATGAAAGTATCTTCCTTTCTAAGAAAGTGGAACTTTTGCTGGACCTTACAGCTTTGTTAATAATATACCTTGAGGTCATCTAAGACATAACCTGTTATCCTGCTGGGCATTTAGCCTGTTTGTTTAACCAGCCATTAAAAGAACAATATAACAAACTGTCTTAACAGCTTTGGGCTTCCCATGTAATAATCTGCTTTTACTACTCAAACTAATGAATAGTTGTAAATCTTAAATAATGTATTCTTTCATGCCCCTGACTCAGAAGGCAGAAGGTAATATGTACATGTGTTAGTTACTATTACCATCGGCTGAACACAGAGATCACATCAAAGGTGGCCTTTTATGACAAATACAAGCCATAAATGTTGAAAACAACATAGATGTATATTTAGTAAGGTATTTTTGCAGTACTGAGTGCTTAGGATCAGTTGGAGTACATAGCATAATCACCTGAAAAAATTTTGTTAATTTATTTTCTTTTGCAAAAATTAAAGTTGTCCTCATTCCTCTTGCCTAAGCAATGCTCTCTGCGTTATTCCGTAAACACAGAGCAGAAACCCATTTTTTTACAGAGGGGCACACACATACATGTACATAGTCATGGATGCACATGGACATATGCACAATAGGGACAGAGAAGACACGAAATTTAAGCCCAAACTGACAAACTACAGAGAGACAGCAGATACAGGGAGAGAAGTGGAGAATTCAAACTTGAGCTTGCTCTTCATACAATTAATTATTCGAAAGGAAAACAACTGAATTATCTGGCCTCTATGCAGCATCTATGCATTTTTGTGCCTCTGAGCCTATCTCTAATGCATTTAACCCATACAAGGGACCACAGGACAAAAGGTGGAAAACTATTGCAAGAATCACAAACCCCATAATATCAAGTCAAGGAGAAATGCCTGAAAGGGGAGGTGAAAGGAGAAATAAAAAATACTTTCCAAGGAAACAACGTATACTTTTCTTTAAAATAAGTCATATGGACTTGAAGATGGATGCTGTCCCAGATGGCTGTCCCACCTCCTCCCTGTTGCCCACTTGAGGCCATTTGATATGTTAAATTGAAAAATCTGGAGGTTCTCAATTGTACGACTGAGATACTGAGAAAGAGTGACCACCATGAGTCTGCCTTGTTACTCCCATAAGTATAGGTAGATCTCACTGCATCTACAAACCTGAGCTCAGCTCATTCCTGCCCCTGGTTTCTTTTTTTTTTTTTCTTTTAATTCTACACAGGCTCAACATGGGACAACAGTCAAACAGTATTTAGTTTTGGGTCAAAAGGATCAGCCCAAAATAAAGTGCTGATATTCTCTGCACAAAAAAAAAAAAAAAAAAACAAAAAAAAAAACAAGTTAGACAAAGCCGCTTGCTATCAAACATGAACATTTAGTCACATCTACAATTTCCATCAACAATTTAGGCACATCTTTTTTTCCTCTCTTATTGTATGGCTGAGAGTTTCAGCACAGCTTTAAAATTCATAGGGACTATTATACTCACACATCCAGGCCTTTCCCAATGTCTAGATTTTGCACAAGGCACAATATTTTGATTTTAGACATAGGATACAGATATAGATAGATGATAGATAGATGATAGATAGATAGATAGATAGATAGATAGATAGATAGATAGATAGATAGATAGATGATAGATATACATATACATATATATGTCTGTCTATATATGTAATTATGTGTGTATACATAAATGTATGTGTTTATGTTAGTTCTTTTTCAAAATCCTACATGTGTTAAGAGGAATGCCTCATGTGGTTTAAATTATTACTTAGGAATCCAGTACAGAAGAAGCTAAAGTTGGAGGATAGCTATGAGTTCAGTGTCATCCTAGTTACATTTTGGGTTCCAGATTGGGCTATGGCATCAGAACCTATCTACAAAAAGAAAACCCTTATTTCCTTGTTGACAAATTCAGGTAAGATGTTAAATCAGTGAGGTACCCAGGAAGTCATTTTTTTTTTTTTAGTATTTATGTATTTGTTATTTTTGTTAGTGTGCGAAGTATTTCACATTCTAGCTCACTTATTCTTTTATGGGCCTGTTATTGTTATTTTCACTAATACAAATAACTGGAGAAAGTGAGTCCTAGACAGAAATTATTACTCTAAAAGTAACACAGGCGGTAATATGCAAAGTTGCATTTTTACCAGAATATCAGTGAGTGGAGACCTGTTTCCCTTTACTACATTAGCATTATCAGCCAGAAACACTTAGAAGTGGCTGGCAAAGTCTCCTACGGAATGTTAGCTTAGTCACTAAGTGTTAGCAATGTGCATGATTTCAGACTCAGATATTTAGATTTGAGGCACAGAGCATGTTAACCCACTGAAGTAGGCAAGAAATCTCCAGGCTGTTATGAGTTTGTCTCTGCCAGTCACTAGTCATGGTCTCCCAGGCAAGCCTATTCACAATTTAAATGTGAATGAAAGCAAAACAGAAAATCATTCTTCAAACTTTAAAACGTCAGTGTAATAAAGAAAATGAGTCTTAGAATAGGTTTTAGGATCTATTCTCAAAACTCACAAGGGTCTGCATTTAATTAAATTAATTAAAGTAAATTAAATCTTAAGAAGAAAATGTGCTGATTTTAAGGAGATTATCTGAAGCTGGGTATAACATCTGTAATGTTTGGGGTTCCAGGCTCTTTCCTTCTTTGAATTTCCTTTGTCTTTTCCCAATGTCAGTCCAGAGAAGTAGTGTCTTTATGCATTCCGTTAGTAGACATGATTATATGTGGTACCTAACTGGAGATGCTACATTACCTTCTCCCTTCTGCTCTTTACACAAAAGATCAATGGGCTAAAGCCTATTTGTCTTCAAAGCTCACTGATACAGAACCAAGTATCTCTGAGTTTACTACTTAAAGCTCACTCTTCTTTGAGACAAAAATTTGGTTTAATGTACTTTGTTCTTGAGTGAGCCCCAAAACTACTTACCTGGTGTTCACTTGGGATGGAATGCGCAAGATGGTCTCATGGGATGTTTCTCAGGTTAGTGCAAGCTGTCAACTGAACTACCCAAGTCTCACAGTTCTGTCTGTATTCGCTTGTTCTGCATCAGAATTCCAAGAAAAGGAAAACAAAATCGCTCCTAAAATCTTGCTTTAGAACACTCTAGGATTGGCACAAACTTGTAATCCCAGAATTTATCTAAAAAAGAATGATGGAAAGTTAGAGCATAGCCTGGGCTAAAATAGAACTATATTGTATCAAATTTTTCACTAGGACTTAGCTTTCTGCTTCATTCTCTGGTTTACAGCAAAAATACAAAACCAGATTAGATACTAGGGGAGTCTTTTATTTTGGTTTTATTGTTTTGTTTTATGAGAAGGTTTAATATACCCTCAACCTGCCTCAAACTTGCTATTCATTTCCCACTGATATTCTTACCTCTGGCTCCCAACCTAAGAGAATTTTGAAAGAACTGAACCTTAGAAGCCAGACAATGCAAAGAATCTGTGGCCATTTTGAATTTACCTAACTCCTGTTTAGTGATAGTGTTGTAGACAAAACAGCTGTGTTGCATACAGATTCATGTGCCCTAGTTTCAGGGGCATACACTAGCCCCTGCTCCCCACCTACCCAACATGTTTTGAAATCTAATCCTCAGTGTTAACGCATTTAGTGATGGGGTTTTTGAGAGGTAATGAACCTAAAGTTGGATCTCTGACAAGTGTTTTAGTAACCCCAGAAAGAGAGCAGCTTATTGTCTTCCTATCATATCAAAGACAGACATCTAGGAGTAATGGGTTAGGGGAAATTTAATTTTTAAAAAAGCATCACAGGAACTGGCTATATGAACATCATGGTCTCAGACATCTAGTTTTCAAAATAGCTAACATTTTAGTTTAAGGCACCTAGTCCAATGTAACTTTTAACAATTGCCTAAAACCAGACAGATTCTGATGTCACCTCTCAATTACTATGGCTCTATTCTATGTCTTTCAACACTTATTTTAAAAGGTAGTAGGATGAAAGAGAGTTTGAAAGATCATCTCTTTTCTTTAGATTCCTATTCAGTGGGTCTAACTAGACATTGTCTGGAGACTCATTCATACTGATGAGTCTGTAATAGTCACAGGTGGAGAGCCCCTATGTCATCTAGACGGAGACAAGAATTAAAGTAAAAGACAAGAAATGAAAGAAAAAACAGAAGAGTTGTACTTTTCCAAAGGTAAGCCTCTCTGCTTTCCAAAGAGTTCAACTAATAATAAAAATGGCAGTGAGGTGGGAAAAGATAAAGGATCGCTTTCTGTTCCTCTTGGCTTCTCTCTCCAAAGACAGTCAGCGAGGACTGACACCCCTTGCCTACCTGGGCCACAGCAGTCCTCCTGTTCATGTTTCTCTCTGACATTAGGATAATTCCTATTGTGTTTTCTTCCCAATGACACTAGCTAGGGATAAACAAAATGTAAAATAAAAATCAAACTCAAAAAGAAAGGAATTCAAAGAGAATTCATGAAAATGCTTTGAGAATTATGGTATTATTTAATTAATTTCAATGTCAATGCTTTTGATTTAACTTGGTCAAGAAATAAATATTAGAATATCAATCCAATAACTAGATATAAACGTTAAAGATGTCTCTGCGTTCAGGTGGAGGTGATTTTTAAAAAGTCTGTCTTTTTCTGAATATGCTTGTGTGTATGATGTTTAGGTGTTTCTATATATGTTCATATATATATTGGTATGTATATGTGTTCAGGAGTACAAGCATATGTAAGGGCCTACAGTTGATATCAGATATTTTCAGTGACTGGTCTTTGTGTTAGATATTCAGACAATGATGCTTGTTCAATATGTGTTTTTGTCTATTCTGTTTACTCAGCCCGCTCTTGGGAGTCCATTTCTGTCTCCAAGGTTCTGGGATTACAGGCAGGTAGGTAAGTCCACCTGACATCTATATGAATTGTGAGGTTTCAAATTCCAGTCCTAAAATATTTTACTGCTGAGCCATTTTCTAAGCCACTTAAATATGTGGTATTTAATGGGACAGTGAGATGGCTTAGTTGGGTAAAGTGCTTACGTACAAGCAAGAGGACCTGCATCTGGATCCCTAGCAGGTAACTTAAAAACATGCTGTGGCCTCAAGCATCTGTATCCTAGTGCAGCAGGGCACACACAAGTAGAGTTCCTGAGTTTGCTAAACCACTATCCTTGCCGAAACTGAGAGCTCAAGGTTCAGTATATTCAGAGATTTGGTCTTAAAAGGTAAGGTGGACTAAATATAATTATATATCACTAAGTCTAATCAAAGCAATAAGCCCAGGATAATTTATATGGAATCTAAAGCAAAGAGGCAGAGAGCTTTCTGGGGATGGGCATTCTCGGTTGTTTCTCTTAAACATAGCTGTTTTCTCAAAGAAATGGTTTGTTTTAAAACAAAATAAAACAAATATGTCTTTCCATTTTTATCTCATCATAGTCAGAAACAGTCTTCTCGTCAGATGAAAACCTGATTATTTAGCACAGTTTCTATGTTCTGATTGAAATATTGTATTTTCTTTAACTTTCCTAGTATTGAAGCAGTGGTATCTTTTAAAAGTATATATTTAGTCAGATAATTGATCTGACTAATAAATAAAATAAAATAAAATAAAATCTTCTACAGTATTGCAGCTTACATCAACTTGGAAAACAACAGCTCCATTGATGTTACTCTGGACAAGCTTTAGCCTGAGAAGAAAGCAACATGTGTAGTAACCACTAAGAAGACATTTGCTCTTGAAAATTAAAATCTAGAAATAGAGTTGCACATTTAAATTGTACAGAAACAGTGAAAATTAAGGATTCTCTTTAGCAAATCTGGATTTGTTGTTTAATAATCACATTCAACTTGATGAAGTAAACTCTTGAATAAAAATCGGGTTTTTCTTTGCATAAAACAAAATTAAGATGGAAACTATTTGAGAATGACATCTCAATGCTGTCTTCCGACCTTCGCAGTCACTAACCTAGGTATATGCTCCTGTACACACACACACACACACACACACACACACACACACACACACACACAGAGAGAGAGAGAGAGAGACAGAGACAGAGAGAGACAGAGGGAGACAGAGAGAGACAGAGAGAGACAGAGAGACAGAGAGGGAGGGAGGGAGATTCAGACACACACATGTATACACAGTTTCTCAAATGGAAGTTTATATTGGTAACAATAGATATACAGAGACCAGCAGTTTGGACTAATTCTGGCAAGATTCTCCAAAAAGACTATAAAGCATTTTACTTTTGGTGACCTGTGACGTGCTCTTGAACTATCTATGGTAAGATTTCTTAAATAATTAAAGGGATACTGTCTTTGCTTTTGTAAAATTTTTTTATACACATAATTTTTTAAATGATTCTTCTCCTTATGTTGATATGACACAGGCTTTGCTTTTCATCAAATACTTTGCTACAGCAGTCATATCAAAAGAGTCTATCTTTTTTACCTATTGCCTTCACATCGTTTTCTAGTATAGCTATAAACATATTGGTAGGAATTCTAATAAGAAAGATGAACTGCATTTGTGCATGCATGTGTGTTGTTATTCATGAGTTATTTCATAAGCAAAAGAAAATGTCCTGTGAAACTCTTTCTCTGCAGTATTATGTTTTTCCAGTTTGCCAAATTATTGCCTAAGCCACTGACCTTGGAGAAGAAAACTGCATCAAATCAGTCCTATCAGTTTCAATGAGATCAATCACCATTTCATTAGTATCTTCAAATGCTTCTCCTTTTGTGTCAGCTATCAACACCACAAGTAACAAGAGAAGAAGCAATTCACTTCTTTATCAAGGACACTGTGCATGCTAGTCATTTATTCAATTTTTCTAAAAAAATGATACGCCTTGGAGAATTGAAAATTGACAATCCAAGTCAAACAGATTGACAACCAAAATGTTACTTATGTATGAAAAAGGGCTAAAGATATGGTTTAGCAGTTAACAGGACTTGATCCTCTTGTAGAGACTCTACATTCCTTCTCCAGAAACCAAAGGGCAGCCCAAATCAGTCCTTACTCCTTTATCTCCAATTCCAAAAGCTGTGCTGTTCTCCTCTGGCCACCATGGACACTGTATGTATGTGGGACACATGCATGCAATGCAGACAGAACACTCAAACATATATATAAATAAAAATGATTAAATCTACTGGTAAGATCATATTCATTACACTAAATTGCCTAAGGCTGTTGCTATGAGTTTGGAAGAAACATTACACTCTTTGGAATATGAATTATAAGTTCATAATGAACAGATATGGGGGTGTTCTTAGGTTTAAAAATGTCAATCTCAGCATTGATCCTCTGTTTAAATTTCTTTGTTATGTTCTTATCTCTTTAATAAAGATACACACTCAATAGCTTAGACAAGAAGAACCTCAGATGGGCATTCTTTACTGACTTGTTTCCTCTATTGCCAGGATGTGTAACAACACATGCTATCAGTGACCAGCTTCTCCACATTTATTTAGCCAAGATTTGCTAAAGCATTCCTAGCCAATGTTTTAGTGAGTTATTTTTTTTTTTTTACCAAATGTGGGGGAAATGATATTAGCACCAGTTTAAAAACAGTGTTTGCATATTTTCCTTCGGTCTTTAAACAGAAAGATTACACTCACATCTAGCAACTTGAGGTTTAAAGTCTTAGATTGAAGAATTTGAGCTAGGAATAGCAATTCACCTCACTTGAATTTAAGAAAAATCTTAAAGTAAGTCCAGGGTGGAGATTAGCAGAAATGGCCTGAAAATCCACCCCCATGCAATTTATGAACCTGCAAACATTGCTGAACTATTTTCATCTAAGTATTTGACTTAGATATGAAGATTTATCACATTCTGAGCTACCTGGCAATAAACTAGTACCGTTACAATAAAGCCAATGTACTGAATGTGCTTTGAGGAAAAGCATTGAACAACGACTGGAGACCGAGAAATGCTGATAGTGTACCATGGCAAAGAGCTGCTATAATATCATCTATGATGAGATCAAAGACATAGCAGGCACATAGTAAATTATGTTTTGAAATGGAAAAACAACATTTCTAGACAAGAAAAATTTAAAAATGCCATTGTATAGATTGGACATGGGAAAGCAGGGGCAATACTTTCTGAGTTGTTTCATTAACTTCATTCTTCACTCCACAATCTCAGGTGAGAAAAGAATTTTCAAAATACAGTATTTTAAGACAAATATCAAAATAGGTAATTACCACCTAGTTAGTCCAATTATTTCCTATGTCATCTATCATTGAATTATTCAAGAGGAAGATATGTTTAAAAAATAATTTATGATTGTGTCTGACTTCAAGAATGGAATGACAAGGTATGAAATTCACAGTAAAATGATCAAAATCTGAGACATCACTAGTAATGAAAATTCCATTAACCCATCTGCAAAGGATCTAAAGACGTCTTATGTCTAAACACACAAGAAAGTCAAGATATTGGCTGAAAGTGTACATTTTTCCAAAAACTTTTAATACAGTGATTCTCAACCTTCCTAATGCTGTGATTTTTAAATACAGTTTCTCATTTTGTAGTCGCCCTCAATCATAAAATTATTTTTGTTTCTTTAGTAGGAAGGCTGCTTGTTGGTTCCTGACTGCTCGGGCCCAAAATAATCACACAGAAATTGTATTAATTAAATCACTGCTTGGCCCATTAGCTCTAGCTTCTTATTGGATAACTCTTACATGTTAATTTAACCCATCCCCATTAATCCGTGTATCACCACATAGCTGTGGCTTACTGGGTCAGGTTCTCAGCGACTGTCTGTGGTGGCAGCTCCATGGCTTCTCCCTAACTCCACCCTTCTTTCTCCCAACATTCAATTCCATCTTCCATGTCTACCTAAGTTCTGCCCTGCTATAGTTCCAAAGCAGTTCCTTTATTCATTAATGGTAATCACAGCATACAGAGGGAAATTCCACACCACGTTTCTACTTATAACAGTAATTGTGTGACTCTTAGAAATATTAATGTAATCACCCTCCTGAATATTAACCTTCATCAGGAGATGAAAGGAGACAGAGACAGAGACCCACATTGGAGCACCGGACTGAAATATCAAGGTCCAAATTAGGAGCAGAAGGAGAGAGAGCACGAGCAAGGAACTCAGGACTGTGAGGGATGCACCCACACACTGAGACAATGGGGATGTTCTATTGGGAACTCACCAAGGCCAGCTGGCCTGGGTCTGAAAAAGCCTGGGGTAAAACTGGACTTGCTGAACATAGTGGACAATGAGGACTACTAAGAACTCAAGAACAATGGCAATGGGTTTTTGATCCTACTGCACGTACTGGCTTTGTGGGAGCCTAGGCAGTTTGGATGCTCACCTTACTAGACCTGGATGGAGGTGGGTGGTCCTTGGACTTCCCACAGGTCAGGGAACCCTGATTGCTCTTCGGGCTGATGAGGGAGGGGGACTTGATCGGGGGAGGGGGAGGGAAATGGGAGGCGGTGGAGGGGAGGAGGCAGAAATCTTTAATAAATAAATAAATTTAAAAAAAGAAATATTAATGTAAATATGTGTGCTTTCCAGTGGTCTTAGATGATCCATGTGGAAGGATTATTTGACACCCAAAAGGGTCATGACAGCCAGTTGAGAACTGCTGTTCTGATAAGTGAAAATCAAGTGAAGGTGCCAATCTGGTGCGCAGAAACATGACAGCAGAACATGGATTCTAATCTCAAGAAATCCTGAAGGACAAATATTTTGTTCAGCCATAAATAAAATATTCTGATGAAACTACATTTTTTGAAGAAAAATGCAAGGTAATGTGTTTTATTCTAAGTGTTCTACCCTCATGTGCTAATTGAAAGAGATTCATAGACAGTTATCCTTTAAGCAAAGTAATCAATATATTTGGTAATAAGAACATCAAGCACTATCAATCTCTAGGCGGGAAAACAAATGTCCTATCTCACAACAACATGTAAAAAATCAATAATAAAATAAAACGTTTTTGAAAAGCAGAAGCCAAAATCTAAGTAATTACTTAATATGTACTATTTCCATTTTATATGCAACATGTATATGAACACACATATATATGCATATATCAGTATTACAGAGTTTAGCTAAACCTGCACTTAACAGTTCTCCACTATATATAGTTTAATAGTAAACATATTGTTTAATATGTTTCATACTTGGAATTGTAGACTGTGCTTATATTTGCATGCATCTCATCTATCATACAATAGTCTATTTTCTTTGAAGGACAACAATAGCTCTAAACCATTGCATCCTGTGCTGTCTTTGTGCTTCACATACACCAGAGATTCAATGAATGCCAGTTGAATTAAACAATATATATATATA
>NW_004949096.1:10164997-10171598 GCF_000317375.1 Microtus ochrogaster | reverse complement strand
TTGTCTCATCATCTGGAAATTTAATATGTCATTCTAACTCTTTTGGCTGAATTTTTACTATATATATATATATTCCTCTATCTTGTAAGTTATTTTTCTAAGAAAGTTTAAGTTTGCTGTAAAAGGAGTTCTGTGCTCTGATGTGCTGCCAATTTTCCTATCCCCCTGAACCTTGTCAGCCACTTCTGAATTCTTGTAGTTCTAATTATTTTGTTCTTGAGTTTGCATAGGAGCAGATAACTATACTGCCAGCCACTACTCCTGTATTGAGGCGCCTGCACTACAGGACCATTTGCGAGCCGGACAAGGGCCTGGAGATTTAAACACACAAAGACATACAGACAGAGACATGGGTCATGCTTGAAACAGGAACGCCCCAAGAATGCCCCTTTATGGTGTTCAGAGGCAGCTTATATATGGTAGCCACGCCCCAGCTAAAGCCACAAGAAATTGCTCCCCTGCCATCAGGAACTCCCTAGGGTTTTGTGCTCAGAGCAGCTGCAAGCATTACAAGCTGTTTCCCAGAAATTCAGGATCTGGGGGTTCACTGCTCCCAACAAATAACAATCTCCAAGGTATATAGAGAAGACTGCCAAGTATAGTCAACTAAGGTTACCTTCACGAAAGCAGCGGTAGTCCATTTAGAACTTCTTTAGAGGATACAGAAGCGATTTTCTCAGAAAAGACATGGGCACATCATTGTGTTAATAGCCCCACACACGTGTAACACACAGAGAGTCTAACAGAAAGGCCATCATAGCTGGCTCATCTTTGCTGGAAATGTTCCCCTAGGAAATGTCTGTGCCAAGTATTTTGGCTGCATGCCTGTCTGTGTACCACATCTTTAGCTGGTGCCTTCAGAGGCTAGAAGATGATGTCTGATCCCCTGCAATATTAGTTGCAGGAGGTTGCAGGTTTCCATGTGGATGCCAGGAATCAAACATGTTTCTTCTGAAGAAACAACTAGCACTCCTAGCCTCTGAGCCATCTCTCTAGCACCATAATCTTCAATTTCTTTATGTTGATGTAGTTTAATAAAATATTCATTGCTTAGAGTGGTAAATATCAAATGAGATATTGTACATAAAATATATAAGAGGAAATAATTTTAAGTATTTTTACAGTTGCACACACATTAGATTTACTTTTAGCAACACTGTCTCTGAAGGTAAGGCAACACTAAGGAGACCACAGTAAGTGAGACTGTAAATCATCATGGCCAGTTACTCAGTTCACTTAAAAAATGGTGGTGCTAAAATAGCCAAAAGATCTGGGTTAATATTCCATCTTAAAGAATACTGACAGGAAATATAAAGGTATTGTTTATGGATAGGTATTATCATTTGATAAAATAGACTCTGTTTATCTACCATGATAATTTCCCTGATGGTTACCAGTTATATGATCCAAACCAGGCTCAGATGAGTCATCTGTGCTCTACCCATTATATACCCATCGAGACAGATTAACCATAACTAGGGAAAATGGCATTTTCCACACTTGGAGCATCTGCTTTTCCAACCTAAAATTCATCCCATAAAAGCCAAGTAATTAATAGATATATTTTGAGAAGCTTTCCAAATTTCTTGCTATGAGTTGTAGGTGTAACATACTGCCAATAATTAGATTGGTTTGAATTTTGCAATGAAATGTCTGATGATATCTCCATTCCTTCCAATTACAATTATTAAGGCTCCTTTTATTTTATGTCAGTTCCTAATTCCAATGCATTGGTTGTTCAACGCTGCTTGCATAATTATGATTGTTGCTTTTGATCATAGATGTAGTCTCCCCAGAATGAATGAATTATCTCCAAATAAATAATTAATCAATGCTATTGCCTTATTGTAAAACTAGGGTAGGAATGGATTTTAACACAGAAAGCTAGTATGGAAATGTATGCATAGATCAGCATCTACATACCTACTATCAGAGCAGGGTACATTTAAACTTAAATAATGAGATATATTCTTATACATGAGCATTTGGATTAACTAAAAGTCACTGATATGCAATACCTACTGTATTAACTCCTATTTGTGAGCTGGAGAGACCACTTTAGCACAAAACTATAATTTATGATTTTCCAAAACTAATTTAATGTTTATATTTACTACATTTTGTTTCTTCATTCTATTATGCAATTGTTTAGTGTTGGTATTTTAAGCTAGCTTTCTTTTTATTTACTTGTGGTGTTATTAAAGCAAAAGGTTTAATTATCTAGTATTCAATCTCTTTACTTGTTATGGACCTCAAATCAAACAGCTGAATTCTAGAAATGTGTTCTGATAGACTTACACCAATCATAAAGGCATTATTGTCAATGAGAATGTTATAGCAGAATCAATATGTTGAACTTTTAGCAAAATCACTGTGCTTTAGAGCAGTTTGTCCCACAGTGATTTTATGTGTATCAATTTTATTAATGAGCAACTACTTAGGCAGGTTTGACTCGCCAGAAGAGCTCTCACATAATAGAGTCTACTACCAGTAATCCAAGGTTTGAGCCCAAATAAATCAATCCAAAGTCACTTTCTAACTGTGTGCTATTGACATTAACAACTCTAAACTCAGCCCCCTTCTTAGATGTTCACAGGCAATAAGGATTTCCTCAAAAAGTTATTATGATGAATCCAGTTGTTGTTTTCTGTTTGCCTAGCAGAGAATTCTCCAGAGACATGGTGGGAAGAAGGAATCAATACGGAACTGCAATATAGAAGAAAGCTTGATTAAAAACCATTAGAAAATGGCTTACATGATGAAGAAGAATTTAGTCTCACTGGCTTCATTCACAAAATGTCCTTACATTTAAACACATGAAGTAGTTTTATAAACCATACTTCATTGTAGACATCTATTTGAGTCTCTTTTATCTTACAGGCATTTTACACATGTGACCTGTCTCACACATACCCTCCACTGATTCACCATTAAAAGCCATAAAATTACTGAGTGGTTAATATGTGTTAAACGTATCACATACTCTAACTCTGTTACAATAAATCTCTCTGTTATTAGTGATTAAAGTAGTAATTTAAATTAAAATCCAAATCACCTAATAAGACATGGAATTTTATACTTCCCAAGGAAACTAAGAAAACTAAAAGCACTGTTTTTAGTAATTGTTTTTAGTAATCTAAAGCAAAGCACAAAGCTTTTTTTTTTCCCAAAAACAATTTTGACGCTATTTATTGTGTGTGTGTGGAGGAGTAGAGGAAATGCAATGAGCTTTATTTTTGTTTACTTGTTTTTCTGTTGTTCCAATAACTCTTATTGACTCCACTTGTTTTCCTTTATAAGAAACATCTACACCCTTGATTCATGTTGGTATAGTTAGGCTTTTGGGAATTCTGTGATACTACAAAATTCTATGAGGAACAATATGCAATAAGCTAAATTTATTGAAACAAAGAATACGAAACAAGAGATACTCGGGTGCCCTGGTACCAATAACCTTCAAAAGATCTAAAGCAATAAGAAAAGTGGACAAGTTCGGCATCTCTGAGTAAATGCATGAGAAAGAAAAATTCTAGGGAATAGATCAGCTTTATAAAAGGCTGTGTGCATTGCTGATTAGGGATCAGGTACTCATGCCACCAAGTGAGATACTTTGTTTTATTTTGCTTTCAAGAATAGAGCAGATACCCAAATTATAAAACCAGAGCCAAGGTCACATCAAACTGACAGCCACATTGCCTTGAGTCTGAGTCCTCTGGGTATTGATTTTGAGACAGAGAGGGTCTAAGGCATAACATTGAAAATGTGCTTTGCCCTTCTAGACTTTAGCTTTCTGATCTCCAAACTACTGCACATGTGCACTCTGTAGGGATATCCTAAAGATTAAGGACAAAGCATATCTAAAATGCATTTTACATTGTGTAACATAAGCTTAATTAAATTTTAAATGCACTGGAAGTTACTATAAAATTTTCCTCCTTATCTACATATGTATTCAGAATTATACTAAAACTACAATTTAACACAAAATGGGGAGATAATATGGAGTTGGTTCTTCATCTCTGAGCATCTGTGGATAAAAACAAAATGATGAATTACAGATATTTAGATTCATTGAGGTTATTTCTCAAAAAAATAAAATAAAAATAAAAAGGTTTTGTCTGGATCAGCTCAGCTAACTAAAGAAAATATTTTAAAGAAACCATTAGTAAATATACTGGAGGAAAAAAGGTATTGATTTTATTCTTCACAAACAATGTGCAAGATAAAAATAAAGTAGGCCCGTGGCTGTAACCCAAGCCCTCAGGAGAATGAAGCAAGATTGGAGTTAATGCACTAAATAGTAAGATCCAACCTCAAAATTAACTAGCTAGATAAATATAGGACTATAGCAAGAGTGGAAGGAGCAAAAGGAGAAAGGGGTAGGGGAAAGAGACACGGGGACATGTTATCTTTTCACTTTGTCAAGCATAACTTTCCAGCTTCTTGACGCCACTTCCCTCTCAGCCTCCGGCGAGTCTTCCCTCCCGAGAAAGGGCTGTAACGGGAGAGAGGACTCACAGGTCTTTCAGTCTGATAACAGTCACATCTTTACATTGTTTCCACAAGATTAATTTTGGGACCTTTTGAAAAAGACACTAATGAGGTAGAGTGGGGCCTAAGCTGTGAAACAGTAAAGTAGAAAACCTGGTACACTGTGTGCCATTCTGTAAGTCTATGTGCGAGTAAAGTCTGTGGTACTCTTAAGAAATGCTGATAAAGTGCCTCTTCATTGCTGTAGAAAAGAGTATAAAAGATTTTCCCCGTGTCCAGGAATAAAAGTTAGCATTATCTTCTTATGTTTGGAGAACTGTATAGAAAGATTATAAATATGTAGACTCAGACATCTATCTCTTATGCCTCTCTCTCCACCGCACACCTGTATGCATGCATTCACATATACATATAATATAAGTGTATACCCAAACAATTATTACAATTATTCCAGGATAAAGTTTTCTGTTTCCTGAAATAAATCATGTAGAAGAAAGCAGAGGCAAGCAAAAAGTTAATAAAATGCTTAATTAAGCTTGATGCGATAATCATTCACATAACTCACATAGTGCTGATCCATCTCTAAGTGTCGAGTCCAAATCTGTAAATATGACTAAGCCCTTGGATTATAAACAACCCAGCGCAATCAATTCTAAATTCTCTACATGACTGTAATGCATATTTACCTTTGGAAAGATTCCAGAATGTACAGCAGTTCCTTAAATATGTAATTCTCATTTTATATCAAAGTAAACTTCTGTTATGTTTGTATGTGTGCTTTTTGAGCCATATCTCAGTCCAAAAATATGTTGCAGTGGAGAAACGAGGTTGCTGAAAGGCATTACAGTAACAGAAATGGCTTTAGCTCTTACTTTGCAGCTGAATTTAATAATGGCATAAAAGGAAAATAAAAAACACATTAAATCTAAAATGTGTTCTCTGTGCTTTACTCTAAATAGAAAGGACTTCTAATTCAGGTCAAGGACTATAAATAATTTTTTCATGTACATGTATGTTGTAAAGATTAATAATATCAGTAATGCAAGGATATTACTTTAAATGAATTAAAACTAATCATTCCTGAAAACATCTATAACCAATATTACAGATTTTACTTTTAGGCAGACATTCAATCTTTATTTTAAGCCACACACTTTATTTGCACTGAGTCATTTGTGAATTTTTTCTTGTTTGATGCAGGGTAGTTCTGGCTGGACTGGAACTCTAGGTCAGGCTTGCCTCAAACTCACAGAGATCTGCCTGTCTCTTCCTACGCAGTGCTGGGATTAAACATGTGTAGCACCAGAGGCAGCTACTGAGTCTTATAGTAGACCATATTTACATGCTAGTCAAATGATTCATCACAGTAAAGCAGTTTTGTGAGAATTCAGAAAATGTCTTATGGTGGCATGACAGTTCTGTATTGAAAGATTCAGTTTCTTTTATATATATTTTTAGCACTTTCCTAACTTCCCTACTAGGATGGGAACAACTAAAGCAAACAGCTTCAACTCCCAAGAGGATAGGTTGTATTTGTAGCTGCCTTTTATGCTTGGTCCAGTGTGTTGTCTCTGGTCCTCCCTGCCATGTTTGACTCTCAGCCAGCTAAGTTCTTCTGTACCCATTTGTCAGGTATGCTATGCACAGCCTCCATGAACACAGCCTGAACAACACAGACTTTCCACAATCTGTTCTCTAATTCAATGAGGCAATCAACAAAGTTTTGCATTCATTCGTAATTGGGCCATAAAGAGAAGACAAATCCCTTCCTGTTCTCCCATCCAATAAATTAGTCACAAGTATCTATTTTACTCCATTAAAGCCACATCCTACGAAGTATTCATATCAGCTAGCCCCGTGCTGAAGCAGCAGGGTGTGTACCCACTCTAACTTCCAAAAGGTACTTGAGTCATTTCTTATTTCCAGAGCTCTCTTTTTGTAACTGTAAAGAAAAAAATAGGAAAAAACCCAGAACCTGTAGGGTCTTCTCAGCCTAGATCCCAAGTTAGGAGAGCAGGTGTTCAAGAGTTATTAAAATTAAGCTATCAAATGCTTCTGTAGTATTTATATTTCCAGCAATTACTGAGTGCAGTCCAGCCACATCTGAAGG
>NW_004949096.1:10128131-10157737 GCF_000317375.1 Microtus ochrogaster | reverse complement strand
GCCCCAAAAGGCGGGGTCTCTCTACACACATCACTAGCATGAGTTTAGGGAATGCCTGAGCTCAGAGCACAGGTATACTCAGCGTAGGACACAGGCCTGCTACTTTTACACAGTTAATTCATGTTAAAAATTGTTGACAAAGCTATCTATTGTACACACCCTTGTTGTGGAGTCAGCCAGGTAGAACTTTCAAATGACCTCAGAATCCAAATTAATTACCTCAGGGAAATGACTTGGGCCACGAGTAATTCAACTTTTACGTGATCTTGGTGCCAGACAGCAGTGTTTAATTCAGTTCTCTTGCTTCCACAGCAAAGAACCCTGGATTCTTGAGCAATGAGATACTAAATGTGAAGCACAACTTGAGAAACAGAGAAAAGTCTCACCTATCAGTAGAGTGCAACCATGGAAATCTTTTATTTGGAAGAAACCAATGGCAATTGCTGAATAACTGATGCAGATCAATGTCTGCTACCCTGGTCACTAGCATCTATTATGGGTTTAACAAGAGAAGAGGGACACTACACTAAATGACATTATACTTTGCTTTGTAGATCTTTCCTCCTTTCAGAAAACTTTCTTTGTATCTAAGCCTAAAAAGTGTTTATCGGTCAATAGATTTTCAGGCCCTAACAAAGCTTGAGGAGACACTCTTCATGTCACAGCAAATTACAGTGAGGATCAAAATATTCGTGAAATAATAGTTAACCATGAAATAGGAAACAGAAATTTACATAACCTATGGTTTTGAGCAACTAGTACATGTCAAACATGACTTTTGTTCCATTTCTTTTTACTTGGAGCAACTTCTTTTTTTTACTTTCTACAAAGATATTCACTATGTGTGTCTGTCTCTGTCTGTCTGTCTGTCCATGTGTCCATATATATTAGTTTGTTGGTGTATACCTCTCATGTAAGTACAAGTGAAGACCAGAGAAGCACATCAGATGTATTTGTCTTACCCTCTTCACTGCTGCTTTGAAACAGGGACTTTGCTTGTACCAGAAACTCCTATTTAGGCTGAGCCATGAGTGCTGAGAATCTGCATGTGTCTGTTCTCTTGTCCACCAAATCTGGAGTTAAAGGTGTGCATAGCCTTGTCGGACACTTTGCATAAGTGATGGGAGTTTGAACTCAGGTCCCCTGCTTATAAGGCAGTGCTCTTACTAAGCCATCTCCCAAGTCTAAGATCAATCTTTATGCTAGTAAACATATACCCCTTATACATTTTTCCTCTATTTCTTGTATTCTTAAAATGGGTAAACAAGTGAGAAAAATATAATATTCTAAGGAATTATGTGAATTATCTGTAAGATGAAACTCTCCCACCCAAAGTTGCTAAGAAATAATCTGTTTTCTGCAGCTGTTAGTAATCATCTTTCTTACATAAGGGAAAGCATGTCCAGCACAATAAAGCACAGTAAACCATTCCAGCAGATCTGAATACACACACACACACACACACACACACACACACACACAAAACAAAACAACTATCAGGAAAATGCAAAGAAGAAAAACAAAGGAAAAGTGTTGTGTGGGCATTAAGAATTGTTCAGTTTCTGCTGCAACAAAATTGATTTCTTTGTCTTTGTTTCCAGAATAATTATTTCTAATTTAGTTAAAAGCACCAAGTACATTCTCTAGTAAACTACTTTGTACTTTTCGGGGGGGGGGGTGGCATCAAGATATTGGTTCATTTGTTTTCTAACAATTTCTTTTCTCAGGTAGTGTGAATGAGTTGCCACGTTGTTCTTTTAGGTGATAAAAATAATAGAAACAGAACTGATCAAGCTACTTCCTGTAAATCACACTCTCTAGAAGAGATAAAATAAGCAAAATGCCAAAGAATCATGCAAAATTTATTGAGTACTGCTGTGTGCAAAGGAGAATAAAAGAGGGCAGAAATAGTGGTGATGTTACAAATAAGAGGACTGTGATGAAGAAGGCAGCTAGTGAAATCATTTTGAATTAGACTTCTGACTACAAGCCACTAAGTCTTTTATTAGCATATTTCAAGTAATATGATTCCATCATCATTTTTGCACATGTATTCTTTTAATTTAAATGTTCCACATTCCCATACATTTCTTTTGAAAACTTTATTCTGTGAGACCTAAAAACAAAAATTCATTTCACTTTGTATTTTCACTTTCACAAGTTTTTAATTTCTTTAAATTTTTTTTTCGGGTGCAAAGGTCATCCCATTCCCCCAAGTTCCCCCCATCCTCCCCCTTCTCACTTGATTATATTTCTATGTGTGAGTCTCTGTGTAAGTTTATACATGTAAGTGGAATGCCTGCAAAGCAATAAGGGAACATTTGGTACTTTGGAGCTGAATTTGTAAATTGTGAATTGCCAGATGTGTGTGCTGGGATCTGAACACATCCTCGGAAGAGCAACAACAGGCTTTGTACCAGTGAATCCCTTTTCCCAGCCCGTATGTACACACACACACACACACACACACACACACACACACACACGTAAACACTCAGGCACATGTGTGCTTTATGTTGCTCCAAACACTTAAATTCACACAACGCTCTTCATTTTAAGACATGGAAATAGTTTAGAATACTTTCAAAAAATCATGATTATTTCATTAAGCTCTGGCACAATATTCTTTACTGCCAAAAAATTCCTTTACTTGTAAAGCCCTAAATTTGTAATGTATTCTCATTACATAATGTATACAGGTTAGCAGATTTTTTTTCAGTACATAATGAGACACGAGAGTGTGAGAAGAATTGATAATGTTTCAGATGCCTCCGCCTTTCAGGCTTCTGACTCCTGCCTCTGGCTTTATCTTCCACAGCCGCCCTTGCTGCTTCTCACAGCCTGGGCCTTTGCAGTCAGCATGCTGCATGCCTTCAAGCTTGGGGACTTAAAAAAAAAAAAGAATTGATAATGTTTCATTTCTTGACAAAATTCATTGGTCAGTCAGTGAAAATCAACAATAGCAAGCTTATTAAAATAAAGATGGAATTATCATCATAATAAATTATAACACAATACAACATAATGTAACTTACCAGGTTGCTTAATATCAGTCTGTGCACTAAGTGCCATAATAATATTATAGAGTGGATAAAATACAGTTACATAATGAAACCTCTAGCAACTTGACACCTTTTAGGTCATACAGATACACAATTAGAACATAATGAAGCTTTTTTTAATTTATTTATTTATTAAAGATTTCTGTCTCTTCCCCGCCACCGCCTCCTATTTCCCTCCCCTTCCCCCAATTAAGTCCCCCCCTCCTCAGCCCGAAGAGCAATCAGGGTTCCCTGTCCTGTGGGAAGTCCAAGGAACCCCCACCTCCATCCAGGTCTAGTAAGTTGAGCATCCAATCTGCCTAGGTTCCCACAAAGCCAGTACGTGCAGTAGGATCAGAAACCCATTGCCATTGTTCTTGAGTTCTCAGTAGTCCTCATTGTCCACTATGTTCAGAGAGTCCGATTTTATCCCAGGCTTTTTCAGACCCAGGCCAGCTGGCCTTGGTGAGTTCCCAATAGAACATCCCCATTGTCTCAGTGTGTGGGTGCACCCCTTGCGGTCCTGAGTTCATCCATTGCTGGTGGGAATGCAAACTTGTGCAACCACTTTGGAAAGCAGTGTGGCGGTTTCTCAGGAAATTCGGGATCAAATTACCCCTGGACCCAGCAATACCACTCTTGGGAATATACCCAAGAGAGGCCTTATCATACAACAAAAGTATATGCTCTACGATGTTCATAGCAGCATTGTTTGTAATAGCCAGAACCTGGAAACAACCTAGATGCCCTTCAATGGAAGAATGGATGAAGAAAGTATGGAATATATACATATTAGAGTACTACTCAGCAGTAAAAAACAAGGGCTTCTTGAATTTTGCATAATGAAGTTTTTAAAAACAACAAAGGTTACCCCATAAGTGAACTATTCTGAATAGTCACTTTAGTGCACATCCCTGTGCTCTCTCCCTATGCCGCTCATGAAATGCTTCCCTACACCATATTATTCTCCTTTGCAAAGTTTCCTTAGCTATTCCTTCTCTGCTGAGTCCAACACTGTGTCCTATATAGTATTAGCCTCTTATAGCAGAACATGTGCTTGATTACAACACGTTTATTCTTGTAGTTTATTAGAAACTCCATTGGAGTCAATGTTCAGTCAGCACCATGGATTCTAGGAATACATGTTAGCAGCCATGTTCAGAGATACATGGGCTAGTTCCCATGAATGTCCAAATATAAGACAAACTGTTTTTTACATTATTTCTCACACTAATATTATTCAAAACTCATAAAATGCCATGTTACCATGAGAAGCTCAAATATTATTTATAATTTGAATAAGTTTTAACATTAATAGAAACCTCCAATAAAAAGTTTAAAAATCTATTTTCTTGCAACTTTTAAACACATTTGCTGCAAGCTATAGCTCCAGCCTTGTCTTTGTCCTTCCTGGGTCCCTCTTTTCGTGGTGTTCAGTAGTGCTCAGGTTTCGGATTGCTATCCCTTCTTCCACTCATTACATAACATTGATTTTGGCAAACAAAGCAGCTTCTATGCCCAGCCAGGTGTATGTTCTGGCACCGCACCCCTGGAAGACATTGACTCAGATGTTTGCCACACCTGCGAATTTTTTGCCCAATCCTCACCAGCTCTCATGAACTTAATTATCATGATTTATTTAAAAATTCCAAAGCAAAAGGGTTGAGAAGATGCATAAAACCTCAGATTTTCCTCCTTGCAGGAAGCCCCTATAGCATTCTCCAAACAAAACATGGTCATAATAAAAGTTAGTGTCTCTAAATCTTCACTCTATTTTAATCAATGGGATAAGGAAATGCAATACAACTCATTATATCTGAAATTTTGATTAGTTCCAGTTCCTAAGCTACTCCATTTGCCCATCAGACAAAGACTATAATGCTTAAGTTATGATCCTTGGACAAGGTAAGGAACCACCAATGAGCTTGGAAAACACCATTTTTTCAAGATATTATACTTAGATATCAAAAGATGAACTTATAATAAAATTTTAAATGTAATGAAACTGGAAACACATTCTTCCAACATATTCTTTACTTAATGCCAAGCAAATATGTATTGTTTCCTTAACGTAAAATACGATTTAATTCACTGAAAGCCAATCATTTGCTTAATAGTGTTCACAATGTTTTTTGTAACCCCTAGATAGAATACTATCTGCTGATTCCATATACTATTTTTTACAGGTATGCTTTCAGAGATGATTATTTGGCATTGGAAACCAGTTGCTGTGCTCGTCCCCATCTCCCAACTTTTCCTTTTAGTTCTCTGTGTAGGTTTAAGCCTCATAGGGTTTGTGTGTGTGTGTGTGTGTGTGTGTGTGTGTGTGTGTATTTTGCAATGCTCACTGGTGCCCTTAGTGTTCAGCTTATATTTTGATGGTCATGTTAGTAAGACTTAACAGGTATACCTTCTCAACAACCCAGATAAAAACAACATCTAACATAAGCCATGTTATTCAACTGAAACACTGTTAAAATATGATGGACTGCCATAGAACCCAAGCTAGGCTCTGCATCTCTGTCCTTGGTACTTTATTATTCTGCACTCTAAACACAGCCAATGCATTTTAAGATAATTTGGCCATTACTTTTCAATTCCCTGACAAAACTCTTTTCTTATATAAATTTCTGTCTTTAACTGAGCAATTAAATTTATATATTGACTAATATATATTGACTAATATATATGACAGGTTGTTGTGTAGCCCAGGTTAACCTCACACTGCTATGTAGCTGAGTGTGCTCAAGTACTGATCCTCTTTATCCACCTTCAGTGTCTGGTAAAAATTTTTTGTACTATACTGTGATATAATCTGTAGAAATCCTGAAGACTGTTTTACCCATACATTTTTTTAGCTAGTTATCGTTTTTGTTTCCTTATAAGAGTTTTCAAACTATGTATTTTCCAGTGCTGAGCATCAGATCTGAGACATAACAAAGGTTGAGTCAAGTTGTGTATTACTATGTTAATATTTTATCAGATGGATTTTTTAGCCAGAAACTATAATCTAAGATTTCTTATTTGCATGAAGGTTAAACCATAATTACTTTGTGACTTACCAGAAATCAGTTTCACTGTGTCAGAACGTGACCTTAGTTCTTTATCTCTAAGTGAATTTCTGGTTTCTTTTGTATGCCCAATTTCTCTCTTCTTACAAGGTCACTAAAATAGACTAAGACTCATCCAAACAAACTCATTTTTATCCTTAGTCATATATTTGAAAACAACCATCTTAAAATATCTTTTCCTCCTTAGATACTGGTGATTAGGGTTCAACGTATCAAAAGTGGCATAGGTCAGCTAATAAAGATCTACTGTCTGAGCTTCACTTTGATGGAGAAAGGATTGTAATTTAAACAAACAGTATTGAGACAACTGAAAATAAATCAGCAAATAGATAAAGGGCAACCTCCACTTTCCAAACAATTATCTGATAAAAATCTAGCATCTAAAATACAAAAGAAAACCGTTTTACACTTCTAAAATAAAAATAAAATAACTATATGTGTGTGCGCCCCTAAAACTATATTCAAAATCAATAGTAGTTAGAAAGATGCAAGTTTAAACAAATGTATAAATGTCATTTCACATTATTAAAGTAGGAATAATTAAAAACAAAGTATAAAATGGAAGGTTTTGAAAAGAATGTGAAATAAGTGCAATTTTCTATCTTGCTGGTAGGAATATAAAGCAAAGCAAACACCTGAACCAAAACCAGTTTGGCAGTTTATCAAAAACACAAAAATAGAGTTATCATAAGACCAGGCAATTTCATTCTTCAATATACACACAAAAACTTGTACAGAGATGTTCATAAAAGCATTATTCATAATAGCCTGCAGGTAAAAACAACTCTAGTTTCCATCGACTGATAACTACATAAAAAGATGTAAAACAATATTATTCACCCATAAACAAAGACATGGAATACAGTATTGATGAACCTTAAAAAAGTCAATGAAATTCACACATAAAGAGCCACATATTGCATGCACCTTTATCAAAAGTTCAGATTAAAGAAATGAATACAGATAGAAAGAAAATTGAGATTTCTTGGAAACTTTTAAAAGAAAATGAGAATAGCTGTTATGGCATTTTCTTTAAAGATGTGGAATTATTCTGAACTAGTTAGTGGTGATGGTCACTAACAAAGTGAAAGCAACAAAATTATATGCTGTAGCAGTGTGCTTTTATATTTTTTATATTTTTTGAATATCTCAGCAGCATTAATGTCAACAATGTATTAATGCATTAACCACACTGAAATAGTTCCAATACAATGTATAATGATTTAGGGGGAAATTAGAAGAATTGGAAACATATTGCAAAATATACAAATATAAAAAAAGTACAAAGCTATCTACAGTGATGGAGTCAGATCAGAATTTGATGGGAAAGGCAAAAGGAAGAGAATGAAGAGGGCTACAGAGAATCTTTAGGAGCTGATGATGCCTTTATTATCCTGCTTTAGGTGATAATTCCATGGATGACTGGACATGGATAAGCTTATCCTATTGTGTCTCATGTATGTGTCGATTATCATTTGATAATGTGATGAAATGAAGCATAACTGTTCAATATTTTTGAGTAAACAGTTCTTCAAATATTTTTATTAGTCCCTCAAGATAGAGCAATGAAATAAAGCTTTAAATTATTTTCCAGTTTGAAGGACAAAGAACATGAAAGTAGACAAAACTCGACTCAGGAAATATCATTATGAAGTGGTGCCTGCCAAATGCTTGGGCAGAAAGAGACAGGTGTAAAGGGACAAACAAGTTTAGGGGCAGTCTTTCTTATTTTAAATGAATATTTTATTTTATCTTTTATTCCATTTTATTGAAAGTGTATTTTTAATGCAATATATTCTAATTACAGTTTCCCTCCCATGACCCTTCCAGTACCTCACCCTCTCTCTTAGCATCTGGATCCACCCCTTTCTGCCTCAGGTTATAAAACAAATAGAAAACAAATGGGCATCTAAGAGATAGTAGTAAAATAAAAACTATCAGATTGGAATATGAGCAAAAAAGCAAACTGAAGGAAAATGGCAAATGAAAAAGCCCAAGCAAGACAAACAGAAACACACATGTTTACACACATAGGAATCCCATAAAAATACAAAACCAGAAACCATAATATTTACACATATGAATGATGGAAAAACCAAAGCCCTGACAATACTACATTTTAAGAGGAAGAACTTCCAAAGATGCTGCTGTGTTTGTTTTCTGTTGACCATTTACTTCGAGGTATGGGGTCTACCCTTAAGAGTGCTTTTACCTCAGGCAAACTCCCTTGAACAAAACTTTTTGTTTTTTCATTTTCTAGTGCTTATAGCTTCTGGGCTAGGGATGGCACCACGTGTAAACTATAATTAGCTCAACCTCCCATTGCCATGGTAACTAAAAGTCAGCCATATTGCCAAGTCATAATTCATTCTATACACACTTTACAGTATGAGCAATTGTCTTGTCTTAGGACAGGTTGATGGAATTTGACTCATGAGGGTTGGAAAGATGGGTTAGCAGTTAAGAGCACTGGCTGCTATTCTCTTCCAAAAGAACTAGGTTCAACTCACAGCACCCACATGGTAGCTCCCAAACACCTAAGGGATCTGATGGCCTCTGGTGCTCTGCATGCACATGTTACACATACATATGTGTAGATAGAACACACAAATATCTGTTAAAAATGGAGAACGTTTTTAAAATATAGAAATAATTTTGATAGTATTTTTATTCTTTTGACTATACACACACACACACACACACACACACATATTTGCTATTTATTTAGTTGTATTTACAATATCTGTGATTTGACCAGCAGTGGATCCTACAGCTATAAATGAACAAAATTATTTAGAAGAAAATCAAATCTATTCAAATTCACTCAGATTTTCTGAAAAAAAAATAGTTATTATTCCCTAGGAGAGTTCAGTATAAGAACTATTTGAGTAGATTTACACTGCATTGTTGATATAGATTACCAAAGTCCTAGATGCTCAAATTTCTTTTATAAAATTGTATCACTTTGCATTGTCTTGTGCAAATCTTCTGTGTACTTCCAATTGTTTTAGAAGATATATATATATATAGATATATATATACATATATATATATACATCTATACAACCTATGCTTAACACATGCATTTTCTATTAATATGCTATACTGTTTGATTAGATAAAAATGACACAATACGTGTGTGTGATCAGTATGGATATATTTTTGTTGTTATTGACAGAATACCCAGATGTAGAAACTATAGCTATGGGGGACTGAAGTGGGATGTGGGATCATAACACTAGCATAAATGAAAAAGGTCATCCCACAGGACGAAGTCAAATTGAAAGACAGAGGATGTCCCAGTAGCATTGTTTGAACACAGAAAGTTAGATCTCTTTGAGGTAAACGAGTTTGGTTTTTTTGTTTGTTTGTTTGTTTTTGTGTTTGTTTTGTTTGTTTGTTTGGTAGGTTGGTTTTGGTTTGGGGGTTTTTGGTTTTTTGTTTGTTTGTTTCTTTGATTTTTCGAGACAGGATTTCTCTGTAGCTTTGGAGCTTGTCCCAGAACTTGCTTTTGGAGACCAGGCTGGCCTCGAGAGGTCAACCTGGTTTTATACTCCCCTGTAACATTGACAATTCATTCTCTTTGCAACCTGAAGTAATTAAGTTGACATTTTCCCACCGTATAAAAAAGGTTCAGTGATAGAAGCAGATGCAGAGATCCACAGCTAAGCACTCGGCTCAGCTTACAGACACCAGTCAAAGAGAGGGAGGAGTAATAATATTCGAAAAGAGATGGAGGCCATGCTGGCTATACCCACAGAAACAATTGACCTCAGCTAGTGGGCGCAAACTGACTCCAGATTGATAGTGGGGAACGTGCATAGGATCAAACTCGGCCCTCTAAATGTGAGAGACCGTTATGTGGCTGAGGCAGTTGGTGGGGCCACTGGCGATGGGACCAGGATTTATCGCTAGTACTTGAACTCCTTATTTGGAGCCCATTCTTTTTGGAGGGATGCCTTGTTAAGCCTAAATATAGAAGAAAAGGTCTTGGTCTTGCCTCATAGTGATGTGTCAGACTTTATTGACTCCCTATGGGATGCTTTACCCTCTCTGAGGAGTGGATTGAGGGTGGGATGGGGGAAAATGCTGGAAGCAGGAGGAGGGGAGGGAGAGGTACTGGGATAGGTATATAAAATAAAAGATCATTTTTTAAAAATTAATTAATTAATTAAAAAAAGGAAAGAAAAAAGTTTTAAGATTAATGCAGGCCAACTTACAACAGAATAAATGGAGAGAAAGGAAATTACTGTTCCTTAACTACATTATTAATTCACCAATTTTCAAAATTTCTTGATTCTTAATGGTTACACTATCCAAACAATTGTTCTATATTCCAGAACATTAAAAATAAGTGGAGTTGTATTTGAATTCAACCACTAGCACACACACACACATACAAAAAATACACAATACATAAATACTATATACATATATACAAACATGTTTTAACAGTGTAAACGTATGTGGATTTCCTTATTGTAAGTTGTGTATAACAAAAGTAAATACTGAAGTTTTTCTGAATATAATCAAATGCTACATACATATGTTTAAACTGATGAACTATTAGAAAGACTGCTCAATAATTCCATAAAAACTAACTTAATTGTTTTGAAAAAGCAAAATTGTATGACTAAGAGGAAACAGAAGGACCAGTATTTTAGAAAAACCAGCCCTCACAGTTTCTACCGATAAATGACTTCAGGTAGCCTTATTTTTTTTTTTTTTAGAGACCTGATGTGAAAAATGAGAATTACATAGTAGACTCTATATTGAAAACATTCCAAAACCTTACAGTAAATTGCAGAAAATATCTGTATTTATAGAGAAGGTCTGGAACTTTCACTTTACGACTGCAGTTTGCCAGCCTCTGTGTAATAGATACATTTCATTTTACATTTCATAAGACTACATATAGTAAAATGTATATACAGCTATAGTTTTGTTTCTAATCAAATGTTTAAAGTTGTAAACTTTAATTTTACAGAAATGTCTAGCTGTTTTATTTTTCTCTCATACAATATATCCTCTATTCGTTCCACACCCTCCTGTCTCCTCCCAGTTCACTCATCCACTTCTCTTCAGAAAAAGCAAAACCTCCAAGGGATAGCAACCCAACATAGTATTATCGGATACAGTAAGACTAGGCACAAACCCTCAATTCAGTGCTGCGTGAAGCAACCCAGTAGGAGGGAAAAGTTCCCAAGAGCAGGTGGGAGAGTCAGAAACATATCTGTTCCCACTGCTTGGAGATCCATTAAAAACAACAAGCTACATAACTATAACGTATTGCAGAAGGCCTAGCATTGACCACATAGGCACAGTGCTTGCAGTTTCAGTCTCCATGTGCTCCTATGAGCCAAGTTTGGTTGATTCTGTGGGTTCTCCTTGAGTCCTTGACCCCTCTGACTCCTACAATCCTCTCCTCCTCTTCCATGGAGTTCCATGAATGCCTGGAGAAGGGACTCAGTGAAGATCTCCGATTTGGAGCACTCTCTGCTTCTAAAATTTGACTGATTCTCTGCATCTGCTCCCCTCAGCTACCTGAAGACGCTTCTATGATCACAAGTGGGATAACATAGATTTGTTAGTATTAGAAGAGTATCAATTACAATCATTTTATTGATGTTTTTATGTTCTAGGTCTCTGTTTAACTATACTTAAATTTACAGTTTTAAAATTAACTAAAGCATAAAGAATCTATCAAATTATCTCAAATCAAGGCACTAAAAATTAAAAAAAATCAAAATGTCCACATGTACACACACACACACACACACGCATATCAGCATCCCAAAGACACAAATTTAAAGATTGGTGTTCAAGATCACTATTTATAATGATATTAATAACTGGTTGGACATTTTTTTTTGTTTTAATACTTCAGTGAAACACTGACTCTCATGCATGTTAATAAGAACCCAACCACTAAGCTACAATTTCAAGGAATCATGGCCTTATAAACACAGGCTCATTGTAATCCCCATGTGTTATCAAGATTAATTTCAATTATAATTAGCATATATGATAGAGTTCTGACTTTCAGTAAAATGAAAGTGACTGCAACAGTTATAAAAACATTTAAGTTTAAATTATTATTAAAATATTTCAATAAATTGGGGTAAAAATTAATGATATTGGTTTAGAAACAATTAGTTTTTCACTCCTTATTACATGCACAGGTTTAATCACATTATTAAAATACCAATTTATCTTTCTATTTAAGATTATGTGAATTATAATCTTCCTACACATTTAATTATTATGAAGTTTTAAACTGTATTGCTTTTAACATATACATTAACTTCTGTAATCATTATTTTAAATTTGTTCAAATTTGACTGTATGATCATTGAGAGTCCTTTTCATATATATTCAATTCTCCATTCTTTGTTTTTCATTTGTTCTTCTGTGATATAATTTTCATTATGAAGATTTACTTTTATTTGCTATATTATAACAACTAGCCAGTTTGGCTGGATGTAAATTATTCATACTTTACTTTATTCAAAAGATAAATTTTGACCCACTGTTTCTGCATACTATTCTGGAAGAAAATTTAATAATCAACTTTGTTGATGATTTGTCTTTTCTTCTTATACGTGAAATTTATTCTTTGGTTCATGAACACCAGCATCTCCCATTGCAAATTTATTTATCTTACTATTTCATTTCCACAATGCTCAATGACAAAATATTGGTCCTTTTGCAAATGAGATCCAAGCCCCTGTTTCAAGAATGTAGTTCTTCCACTATTTAATGAATGCCATGACAGTTTTATTGTCGTTCAAGTACATATGATTTTTAGTGTATTTGTGTGTGTGCGACTTTGTGAAAGTATGAATGTGATGATCTGTGAGTGTGTGTGTATGTATGATTCATTGAATGAGAGCCTGTATGTGTGTGCATGTGTGCATCTCTGTGTGAGTATGTAAGTGTGAGTATGAATACAAGTATGTTTAACTGCTTCACAGAGTCCAAAACAAAACATCAATGTCCCTAAAACAGAATGTGAGAGAGTAAGGATGCTAGCAACCAAAGTGTAATGCTATTAAAGATCAGTAAGTTCTCCTAATAACTGATCTGTTTCTCTATCTTCTAATCTTACCCTTTAAATATCACATAAAACATAAAGACTGTATATCAATAGAGTATTTTATGAGTTTATACTATATGCTTTATAATGTAAGGATCAAGCTAACCACATCTACATAATAATCAAAGAGTCTTCATTTACTCTGAATTTTTATAAAATTCTTCATTCTAGCTTTTTGTAATATAACACCTCTAGTCACCATTGGGTAATAACACCCTAGAACTTGGTTTTTGCATCTGACTATTACATAGTACCAAACAATAAACCTTTTCCCATCCTTCCATGCCTCAATTCTCTGAAAATTAATATGTTAGTCTCTATTTCTAAGAGATTCTGTGTTTGTGTTTGAAATCATGAATTTCACTGGCTACTTAGGTAACTTAATAAGTTAGTCTAGTTTTACTTTTGTAAGTATCTCTGATGCTGTCTTCAAATGCTCTTACTTTAGTTCATTTCTAAATTTTTCCATAGAAGTCTTGAGATTTCAACATCAAAAATATTCTTCCACCTTAAATATGCATCATACTTTTATATAAAAATAAGAATGAAACATTCTGCAACTTATTGTCTTATATGTCTCAATTTAAGAGTATGAAACATTAAACTGTGAATCTTAAAAGTAATGAAATATGAAGGTATTTCTGTTTTATAATTTTGATGAGATTTGAACTCACTGATTCAATTACTCATTAACTGGTCAGAAGTTTCAAGATATTCCATGAGAAAACCAGATTTAAACAATACCTGGCCACAAACCCAGCCCTACACAAAGTACTAAAAGGAGCACTCCAACCCAAAGATGTTGGCTACATCACAAAAACACAATAAATTGATGATCTCACAGCATCAAATACCAAAGAAGAAAAAAAGCACACACAAAATAACATCACCAACAATGAAAACCAAATTAACAGGAGATAGCAATCACTGGTCATTAATATCTCAATATAAATGGACTCAACTCACCTATAAAAACACACAGGCTAACAGACTGGATTTGAAAACAAGATCCATCCTTCTGCTGCATACAAGAAACATAACCTAAAGCTCAAACACAGACATTGCCTCATAGTAAAAGCTTGGGAAAAAAATATCCAATCAAATGGACATAAGAAACAAGATGGTATAGTTATTCTAATATCTAACAAAAGAGACTTCAAACTAAAATTAATCAAAAGAGACAAAGAAGGACATTTCATATTCATCACAGGAAATATCCATCAAGAGCTAATCTCAATACTGAACATCTATGCCCTGAATATAAGGGCACCCTTATGTGTAAAAGAAACACTTCTAAAGTTTAAATCACACATGAAACCCCACACACTAATAGTAGGAGACTTCAATACTCCACTATCACTACTGGATGGGTTTGTCAAACAAAAAATTAACAGAGAAATAAGGGAGCTGACAGATGTTATTATTCAAACAGACTTAACAGACATCTATAGAAGATTCCATCCAAACATAAAATAATATACCTTCTTCTTAGCACCTCATGGAACCTTCTCATAAATTGACCACATACTAGGTAACAAAACAAACCTCAACAGATACATAAAAATTGGAATAACCCCATGTATCTTATCAGATCATTATGGCTTAAACTTAGAATTCAATAGCAACACTAATTCCATAGTATCTACAAACACATGGAAATTAAACAATGCTCACCTGAAGCATCAATGTGTCAAGGAAGAAATAAAGGGGAAATTAAAGACTTCCTAAAACTTAATGAAAATGACCACACAACATACCCAAATTTATGGAACACAATGAAAACAGTGTTAAGAAGAAAGTTCACACCAATAAATGCCTACATAAAAAAGCTGGAAAAATCACACACTACTGAATTAACAGAACGTTTGAAAACTTTAGAACAAAAAGAAGCAAACTTACCCATGCTGTGGGGCAATTGTCTGTAACCTGTCAATTGGATTTTAATAAAATGCTGATAGTCCAGCAGCCAAGCAGGAAATATAGGTAGGGAACCCAGGCAGGAAGTATAGGTGAGGTGATGAGAACAGGAGAATTCTGGGAAGAGGAAAGGGCCAGACTGCAACAGTGACCCAGATGCAGAGAAAACAAGATGTGACTACCTCACTGAAAAAGGTACCAAGCCATGTGGCTAACACAGACCAAAATTATGGAATAATATAAGTTGTAAGAGTTAATAAGAAGACAGAGCTAATAGGCTAATCAGTTTATAATTAATGTAGAGCTCTGTGTAGTTCTTTGGAACTGAATGACAGCAGGACCAGGGAGGACAGAAACCTTAGTCAACACACCCAGGAGTGTGTTTCTAGATGGCAGAAAATAGTCTAATTGAGAGCTGAAATCAACAAAATAAAAACAAAAAAAACATACAAAGAATCAATGATACAAAGAGTTGGTTCCTCCAGAAAATCAACAAAATAGACAAACCTTTATTCAAACTAACAAAAGGCAGAGAAAGAATGTTCAAACTAACAAAATCAGAAATGAAAAGCAAGACATAAAAACAGATATGAAGGAAATCCAGAGAATCATTAGATCATGTTTTGAAAATGTATACTCCTCAAAATTGGAAAACTAAAAGGAAATGGGCAACTTTCTAGATAAATATCACTTACCAAATTAAATCAAGACCAGATAAGCAAATGCATGTTCATTCTCAGAGTTAAAGTGCTGAGCTCAGTTCCTACCTGGTAGTCCCAGAGCTGGCAGTAATGGTGCCTCCACCATTTTGAAAGTGGAAAGAGGCAGAGCCAGCATCCAGAGCCACTGCAAGCAAGTTGCTTACCATTTTAAAGCTCTTAAAGACAGGAAAGAATTACAGATACACAATAGGACAGATTCAGATTCAGACATAAAAGACCAATGGGTCACCCTGTTGGATAAATGTACATAGACTTGGGAGAGAGAAGAAAAATTAGTACAGGGAGTTAAAAAAAGAAGGTTTTTTTTTTTTGTTTGTTGTAAAAAAAAAAAAAAAAAAAAAAAACAAAGTCTTAACTGCCTGAGCTCCCAAGATCCAGTTGAAGAGCAGAAGGAGGAAGAAGATTAGCAAGGAAGTCTGAATCGCTAGGGTTTGGTCCACCCACTGAGACAGTGTGCCTGTTCTAATGGGAGCTCATCAAATCCAGCTGGACCGGGACTGAATGAGCATGCCATCAAACTGGACCCTCTGAATGTGGCTGACAATGAAGGCTGACTAAGAAGCCATTGATAAAGGCACTGGGACTTGTTTCTACTGCATATACTTGATTTTGGGGGCCCTAGTCTATTTGGATGCAAAGCTTCCTAGGCCTGGATGTAGGGGTGACGGCCTAAGGGCCTTGGACTTCCCAAAGGAAGTCTCTTAAGGAGGGGGAGGGAGGAAGGTAAGTGGGGGAGCTGGAGGGGAGTGGGAGGAGGGGAGGAAGTATAAATTTTTTAATGAAAAAAATATAAAAAAAATTGAAAAAAAAGAAAAACAAAGTCTTTAAAGAGACAGAGTACTGATAGTCATAGATTAAAATAACATGTAAAGATGAAATATGCAAGGAGGATCTGGATTACGTATATTATTGTGTCTTCTTTAAGTGTTTTGTCTGTGAAGGAGCTGAGTACAGAGAGACATTTTATTGTATAGACTGCTAAACTAAACCAGCATGTAAATTATATATATATTTTTAACTTCAGAATTTGGTCTAAAAATATGTGGCTTTGGAAAAGAGGTTCTTCTTTTGTTTCCACAGAGGATGAGAACCTGTGGGTCCTTTCAGACTGATGTGGTTTGATGGATCAAGAATCCCTGAAAGGTCACCTTGAACACCCCTCAAAAATTACTTTACCCAATAAACAGCAGGAAGCAGTTTGGAGAAGAATGATGCCCATATTCCCAAATATTGTTTACATTTAAATGGGGATATGCTATCGAGATTTACATTGGTATGGATCTTAATTTATTGATACAAATTTAAGATCAATTTTGTTTTATGTATATTTTTGTGCTTGATTATGGTTTTGTGTTTGTACACCTCAGTTAAAAATGTAATGTATAATTAAGAAATACAGGTTAACAGATAATAGCCTATAATAGTCATGCTTGTAGTTATGTTAGGTTTTCTAGATACATAGAGATAAATTTCAGGTAGGTAGATCATCTTCAAACCTTTCAAAGTCTACAGAATATGGCATTTAAATGTTTAAAAACTTAGAACTTTTCATCATGTGAGACACATCTGCTCTGGCAGCATCAATTACTTAAAGAGGAAGATGGGCATTAAAGAAGCTCCTCATGGAGTTGGTTAGCCATTTGGGCAAGAAACTGCTCTTTCATGGACTGCTTGATGAACTGGACATGCAGGACCCACAGATAAATGACTGAAATTTTCTGCTTTGTGGAAAAATCTGCTGGAAGCTACGGGCCTGTGGGCTGAAGATTGGATGTCCCAATGGGACAGAAGAACTTTGGATGACTAGTACCCAGGCAGCAAGGTGTCTCTGTCAATTCTAGAGTCTGTAAGCTGCTTACAATGGACTTCTTGTTTACTTAAGTAATATTATATCATTTTGGTGTGTTTGATGAAGTTGAAGAATAGATAGATAGTAATAATATAGTTTTCCTTAGTTATGATAAAAGATAAAATATATATAACTGTAATTCTTGCTTGATAACTGTTTTATGTAATATTACTATGTTAAAGTTAAAACCCTCATTTTTTTTTTTTCAGAAAAGAGGAGGTGATGTGGTATTTCCCTCTGTATGCTGTGATTACAGTTGATAAATAAAGGAACTGCTTTGGGCCTATAGCAGAGCTATAGGGGAACAGAGCTGGTGGGGGAAACTAAACTGAATGCTGGGAGAAAGAGGGCAGAGTCAGGGAGATGCCAGGTAGCCCCACTGGAGACGGATGTCAGAACCTTAGCTACTAAGCCACAGTCCCATGGTGATACACAGATTAATAAAAATGGATCAAATTAATATGTAAGAGTTAGCCAATATAAAGATAGAGCTAATAGAACAAGCAGTTGGTGAATTAATACAGTTTGTGTGTGATTATTTTAGGGTTAAGCAGCCTGAAATCAAAAAATGCCCCCTACCTCCTTCCTACAAACATTGATGCAAAAATACTTGATAAAATACTGGTAAATCAAATTCAATAACACATCAGAAAAATCATCCACCATGATCAAGTTGGCTTCATCCCAGAGATGCAGGAATGGTTCAACATATAAAAATTTGTCAATGTAACCCACCATACAAACAAACTGAAAAATAAAAACCACATGATCATCTCATTAGATGCTGAAGAAGCTTTTCACAAAATACAACATCTCTTCTTAATAATTGTCTAGGAGAGAGCAGAGATAGAAGGAAAATATCTAAACATAATAAAGGCAATATACAGCAATCCAACAGCCACTCAAACTAAATGAAGAGAAACTCACAGTGATTCCACTGAAATTAGGAACAAGACAAGGTTGTCCTCTCTCTTCATATCTATTCAACATAGTTCTTGAGGTCGTAGCCAGAACAATAAGACACCCAAAGGAGATTAAGGGGATACAAGTGGGAAAAGAAGAAGTCAAACTCTCATTATTTGCTGATATGATAGTTTATATAAGCAACCCCAAAAATTCTACCAAGGAACTTCTACAACTCATAAACACTTTTAGTAATGTAGTATCATACAAGATTAACTTTAAAAAAAAGGAGCCCTTCTTTAAACATATGAAAACGGGCTGAGAAAGAAATCAAAGAAATATCACCCTTAATACAATAGCAACAAAGAGTATAAAATATCTCAGAGTAACTCTAACCAAACAAGTGGAAGACCTGTATGATAAGAACTTTAAATATTTAAAGAAAAAATTGAAGAACACACAAAAGTGTAAAGATCTCCTTTGACGGCCACCCTCGTCCCTCAAGGATGATGCACGACACACCGGAGCTCTGCTCACTGCAGTTATTTTCAGGACTTTGTTCACTTTCTCTCTCTCTCCCTTCTCTCTCTCCTTGCTCTCTCTCCCAGCCCTTAAAAAGGCATGGGCTACCAATCCCGGATTGCCAGGTGGACACTGCCCATAGGTTCACGCATATGCAAGCAACTGATAATCATTGCGTGATCAGGCCTTAACCATAATAGGAGTCAGGTCTTAGCCAATATTAGGAGCTGATTATCAGATGTGGCTCCTCGCTGCTAGCTACAATCTCCCACGCTCTTGGGTAGACAGAATTAACACAGTAAAAATGGCAATCTTACCAAAAGCAATCTACAGATTCAATATAATGCCCATCAAAATCCAATAAAAAAAATTTCCCAGACCTCTAAAGAGCAGTACTCAACTTCATATGGAAAATTTGTGGGGTAAAAAGAACACTCGTGAGTTACTGGTGGGAATGCAATTGGATATCAGTGTGTTGATTCTCAGAAAATTAAGAAACAATGTTCCTCAAGACCCAGCATTACTACTTTTGCATTTATACCCAAAGGATGCTCAATCATACCACAAGGACATATGTTCAACTATGTTCATAGCAGCATTGTTTGTCATAGCCAGAACCTGGAAACAACCTAAGTGCCTCTAGAATGGACACACAGCAGAAAAAAATAATGACATCTTGAAATTTGCAGACAAAGGGATGGATCTAGAAAACATCATATTGTGGTAACCCAGACCCAGAAAGACAAATATCATGTATACCCACGCATAAGTGGCTTTTAGACACAAAGCAAAGAAAATCAGCCTAAAAATCACAATCCCAGAGAACCTAGACAGCAATGAGGAGCCAAAGAGAGACATACATGGATCTAATCTACATGGGAATTAGGAAAAGACAAGATCTCCTGAGTAAATTGGGAGCATGGTGACCATGGGAGAGTGTTGAAGAAGAGGGCAGAGAAAGAGAGAGGAACAGAGAAAAATGTATAGCTAAATAATATTAATAGAAAAGTATAAAGAAGTTTTCTTCATGCTAATAAATGCAGAGACTATGGTATAACCCAGTAAACATGGACTCACAATTAGTAGCAAAATGTCAAAATACTTTCAAAGAAAAATTTCTACCTGGAATTTGATCCTAAATACTGGATTTCAAATATGCCTATTATAACTTAAAATTGACCCTTCTCTAAGTGTTTTTTTTGTTAGAGAAACACATATGCGTTTATTATTAAAACTTTTCATAAAATTAATACACTTTCAAAAGAATGTGATTTTATTTTAAATTAATGCTTGTACAGAGAAAAGGAATACTGCTCTCACTTCTGACAATACTTTGACATATCCCAAACACTGGTTTCTCTTTTCAGAAAAACACTTGTTAATCAGAAGTCTATTAACACATTCCCCTTTTCTTATTTCTGGATAAAGCTGAAGAACTGAGCTGCTGGCTCCATGCATGTCGAGTGTGTAGACTAGTCTCTGACAATGAAGTTGATCCATTGTCCATTTTATGGGCTGTTATGTTGGCATTTAGGAAATTTTATGATCCTTGGAAGAATAAATTTTCCATTTCCAATTGTAGACCATAATCAAATTATCTGGGAAAGGATGTATTTCAAATGTGTATGAAAAGATGCAATTCATTGAATTCAATTTCTATTGTGTTTATATGTATTTAGGAGAAAACAACAATGAACAACAAAATCAATGACACCTATATCTAAATAAGTCATTGTTTTGAGTATTAGCTAATGTAAAAAGATGTTTTTAAAATATATTTTTAACACCAACAATTTCAGAAGATGTTGAAGATTCTAGTTCTATAAAAATATTATAGCGTGAAAGTGAGTTAACCTCACCAAGGCTCACAATGATGGCCAGGAAGATATTCAAGTTGATATGGTTTTGTCCCCATTTTCTGGGTAAGTCCACACTTTGGTGAGACCATACTGAATCCTCACACTATTAAGAAAGAAGACAAGATAATGACAATGGAGTTACATATATAATATCCCTGTCTGTGATGTACATATATAATACCAATGTCTATGATGGGAACCCACTGGAAATACATATATAATACCACTGTCTGTGATGGCAAGCCACTGGAAGTACATATATAGTACCACTGTCTGTGATGGGAATCCACTGGAATTACATATATAATACCAGCATCTGTGGTGGGAACCCAGACAAACAAAGTCCTCCTTTATAACCAAATACAGTTAAAGATGTGATTGTAAATATCTTAAAGAGATAAAATTACTACCTCTCACATTTCTATTAATATTTAAATGTTCTTGGAGAAAATAATAGGATTTTTTCTTAGTAATTGTGACTGCTTTAGAATCATAACATTCTTAGTTGAAAAGGGAATTTTAGTAAAATATTTTTGCCAAATGCAGTTGTTTCCAATGGTTCTGTTTAAGCAACTTAAGATGCAATTAGTGGTACAGGTGTTGACACTTAAATGTGTGTTAGTTTTATCCTACACCATTAAAATAAAAACTCATTTTGTTGAAATGAGATGATTATCTCTAAGATATTGTACTTTCATCAAATATTCCAAATTAACTGAGTTCTAAGTTCTTACAGGGTTTGAGTGCAGAATTTGATAATTGAACTGCTTTAGTTAATGATAACCCTGATAGGGAGGCAGGAGAAAAGAACATGTTTTAAGCAGCTTGGTGTGCAATTTGCACGGCATAAACCACCTTTCTTGCAAAAATGAAGGCATAGAAATTAAAGCAGAAAGCATAGTAACTGGCTTCTTAACCCAATGTGCTTTGAAGATGAGAACAAAATATCCCTGATTCTTCAGTGTGCAGTGAAAGGTTCACAGTTTTTGTTTAACATGTTTCACAGTACACCTGCACAGAACCTTTGGGAGAAGTGAAGTATGAAATGTAAGTTGGCCTAATGAATAGTTCTTCCACTCAAAAGAATGTTTAAGAAGAAAGTTCCATAAATATTTGATACTTTTGTTATAAAAGAAAAAGAAATCAGAGACCAGGCTCTGAGAAACCTTGAAACAGTAAAGTGCAAGACCTAAATCAGTTCATTAATTGTTCAAGATAAAAATTTTTGTTTCATTAGCTATAAATCACATCAAGAAATGTGAAAATGAATATACAAAAATATAGACAAATCTTCTTTCCCCCATTTATTTCCAAGCCAAACCAATAGACCAAACAAAACAAAACAAGACAACACTCTAAAAAGTATTTGTAGGTAAAAACTTCTTGCACCTGTGAAGATGATTCAGTACCTGAAGTGAAGGCCTGCATTTGAAGAGCTAAAATCTATATAGAGCTGGTATGGTAGTGTGTCTCCGTATCCCCAGGGCTCCTGTGGGGAAATGGGAGGCAGAGGCAGGAAAATTCCTGGTCCAACTGATATACAGCACAAAATAGAGTAACAATGCATTGTCTCGCATGGCGGTGGTGACACACGCCTTTAATCTCAGCAGGCGGATCTCTATGAGTTCGAGGCCAGCCTGGTCTACAAAAGCTAGTTCCAGGACAGGCACCAAAAGCTACAGAGAAACCCAGTCTTGAAACAAAAAAAAAAAAAATGTCTCAAGCAAATGAGAAGGCCAAGGTCAGTATCTTAGATTGCCTGCTGAAAACCGCCTTGAGCAGTCACACATGCATATCCTCACCTACACAGGGGAACATATACAAACACCCACGAAAATGATAATTGTGCTGGTGGTGGTGTGGTGGTACTGTAGGTGGTTGTGGTGGTACTGGTGGAGATAAGAATAATAAAGGAGAGGAGAGGAAGGAAGGGATGAAGAGAAGCAGGAGTGCTCAGCATCGAATAGGAACTGGAAAGATTTTGGCATGTGAGCCAACATGGGCTGCTGTCTTCTTCCCTCCAAGCTTAGCTGTTCTGCCAGGCCAAATAACACAAACGTGAATTCTCTGTATCAACCAAGAAAAGGTTGCTTTTGGTTATAAGTGAGATGTATGTCCAACATTGTGGTCAATGGATGCCACTTCTCAGAGGTAGGTGGGCAAGAAGATTATCATTTCAAAGATACTATTTAGACCATGTGGTTAGGGAACAAGTATAGGTCTGCTAATGCACACAAGAGAGATGAGAAAGGCAGTAACTAAATTAAACCAAATCTTTCCACTTAAACTATCCAACATTTACCACTACAAACTATTTATTTGAATATTAAATTAAAGTAACTCAGCATTTTTCTAGCTAAAATTTTATTGATTTACTATTGTCTATTTCTGTTTCAGCACTAAACTGTCTCTAATTTATCTCTTTTAAGGAGTCTCATGGGTACTTGAGATCTCTGAACAAAATACAGCTCTCATAAAAAACAGGAATTTATCTCTATAAACAATTAATCACCCCGTCTGGAAATGCTTTCCAAACCTGGTCTTTCCAATGCTATATATCTACTTTCCTATAAATTGCTTTGTTCTGTAATTTAACTATTTGGATCCTGTATTCTGTATTATGTTTTATATTTGCTTTGTAACTACACTAAAACCATCCAATAAAATCCTGTATGACTCAATGTTTTATCCCACAAAGTGTTTTGGACACATGATTGCAAAGTCAATTAAAAGACTGGAGAAGTTTGACACCCCTATCCCAGCTTATAGAGATTCTGCTTCTAGATATAGGATTTAGAACATGTAAATTTTTGAGATGTTCAATGAGGCGCTTAGATTGCATGGCCATAGTGAAAGTTTTAGTGCCTGTGGAAATAATTTCCAGGAAATCTTTTGTCATTTTTATTGTTCTCATACTGGAAGAATTGGCTTGGGGTATTCTGGGAGCTCTAAAGGGAGCCTCTTGGCCTCACCTATCTTGACCTTTGCCCTCCTCCCTCTTTCTATTGCCCCACATCTGTCCTTAACAAACAGTTTTTTAGTATATGGATGAGAGATTATCACTAATGAAACTATATCTTATAGCATAATCTGATTTGTCTGAATCATTTTCAAACTAGTTAAATTTTTTGTAGAGGCATATTCAAATTTTTAAAGAATTTAAATATGTCCTTAAAAATGTCATTAAATTAGTCATTTCACCTCCTCCTAACAAATGCTTCCTATCCAGAGATAAAAAGACAATTAAAAAGAAAATCTCACAACAGTGTAAAAGTATTCTTAATAGCTTTATAAATAAAACAGTAAAGGACATGTCAAATCCCCAGATACAGACTATCCTATGAAGAGGATTAAAGTCAGGAAGGTTATCCAAGAATAACAACACTGTTTGCTAGTTCACATGAAAGGAGAAAGATTATAACAAAACGTCAAGGAACAAATCCTCACTTCTCCCATATGGGTTTGTGTCTTGTTGCTCATAAAATGTAAGGGATGAATTTGTCCTCCGAGTTGTGTGTTGGTCTAAAATTTACTTATTCATGATGAAACATCTGTCACACCCCAGCTTATCCAGATTGGATATTATTAACCCAAAATTAGATTGTAGAAAAAAAAAATCTTCCTACTCCGTCTTGGAATCCATCCCTGATGTTGTGTCTCTAAATGATGCTGTAAATGTTTAGGTCTTCATTTCCTCCTCATTGTATGCATGTCTAAGGAATGGTGTTAAAAATAAAGGGTGTGATTCTGAACAATGGCAGTAACCCAGTGTTTCTGTGAAGGTTTACAAATGGATGTGCTAGAAAAACAAAATCCCTACTATCTGTTTTAATCATATGAGTTACTAGAGGAATATTACAGAAAATGAAGAGGGAAAGTGGGCTGAGTGATGCACACCTGTAATCCAAGTTCTCAGGACTCTGAAACAGGAAGGTTAGAAGCTCAAGAAATCACAGCCTATATAGCTGGCAGCAGAAAAAAGAAATATCCACACCATTGGCATTATTTTACTAATAATGTATGTAATAATTTCAAAACCATGATGCTGAAAGAAGCGTTTACTTGACTTGAAAAATGAAATGACTGAAATGATTCAAGCATGGTATCACTTATGTTGTGTATTTTTCTTAAAATCTATATTGAAATTAAGTGAAAACAATGAGATAAACTTCATGTTCAATCAGGTAGAAATGTGTTTAAGGATACTGTTTAAAATTATCTATTAGAAAATATGGTATAGGGAGAAAAAAACTCATGCTCGAGACTGTAGCAACCACATTTGGATGATGACTTTAATATTTATTGTCCATGATTTCTTATAATTCAGTATGTTTTGATATTTTCATTTAATATGATATTATATAATACCATACAAAATAATTATAAAGACTAGATTAAATTACCATAACATCTTCACATAAGCAAATAGTAAATTATGATTTTAACACCAGCATAATTTTTACACTTGTTCTCATTGTTACTTTCATTACTATCTCAGTATTTTTTTCTTAAGCCTGTAGTGTGTATCAAATGTTATCAAGCATAGGAACTTCAGTACATTCCAAACCAAGATTTTTCTGTCCCTTATGATAGCTAAGTGAAGCCCATAAAAGACTAATATATGAACCCAAAGGCCAGGTGATTAAACTTCAATAAAGATATTCTTTTGTAAAGGACTGATAGTGCCCTATCTCATTATAGGAATCAATGGCTTGGATGTTATCATATTATCATATAGTTGACAGGAAAGATGGTATTGAAAAGCAAAGATCACATGCATAGCCTTTATGTATAGTGGAAATAAAATAAGGTTGTGTGACATCTTCATTTCTCCAGTGAAGATTTGATTTGTTTTTGTTGTTGTCATTGTTTTTAACAAGACTTAGTCTTTGAAAAAAGCACAAGCTTTGTTCAATGTTTGACATTTTTAAGGAAAATTCTGGTACTCATGGCTTCCATTGATACTATCTAGGCTTATGATGTTTATGTATCTTTTATTTATCTGAGCAATATTCCATTTTCTACATTGTTATAAATCCCAGATTTCTACGGGTATTAACCTTCAGTAATAGTGGGTAGAACACTACATATCCAAAATCTCCTGTCCTGGGATGACGTATAACTTTTTGGTCTCTTCAATGGAAACAAATGGTCAAATATTATCTATTATAAGGGAAATTTTCTTAGAAAGCGATATGATTTCAAGTTTCTTTTGTGATTACATTCATAAATAATTACCCTGATTACATACCTAATTGACTGGATTCTCAATACTTTTGAAAGATTTAGGCAAAATCATGAAATCTACTTCTGCTTTCATAATAATTTATTTTGCATCTTCCATGAATCTGATATTGATATTTATATGCTAAGAGTAAATTAGTAGACAGGTAAAGTACTCTCTTATAGACTGTATCTTTTGGAAAGTGAGGTTAAGTAAAAATTATAGAAAATTTTGATTTGCTTCACAATAAATTGCAATAATATACAGGGGTAATTTAGTGTACCCTGACCTAGAATAATATTCAACACAAGACATTTAGAATGTGTCACTGTTAACCATATGTACCTACTTTAAACACCCATGGAGATGTTGACTAAATATCAATCATAGTTTAATCTGAAAGTCTCAGAAATCATCTCGAGGGAGGTGGCCCTTTGTCTAAATCCAAAATCTTCTTTCTTTCTTTTTTTTTTTCTTTTTTTGGTTTTTTGAGACAGGGTTTCTCTGTGGCTTTGGAGCCTGTCCTGGAACTAGCTCTGTAGACCAGGCTGGTCTCGAACTCACAGTGATCCGCCTGTCTCTGCCTCCCGAGTGCTGCGATTAAAGGCGTGCGCCACCATTGCCCGGCCAAAATCTTCTTTCTTTATCATCCTCAAAAACAGTCCATTGTGCTACTTTAGACAATTATAGGAAGAACATACTTACCCTCCAAAAGGTCCAACCCAAGGCACTCTTATCAGTCCCTAGTATTATAATTTTCACATTTAAAGCTTGTGTTAGGATCCTCCTTCCTTTGATTTACAATGGAAGGGACTTAATGCCTCATAGCACTCTCTCTCATACACAAACACATACACACACACACACACACACACCAAAAAAAAAAACCACACACAGTAATAAATAACTCTTTTATAAAGAGACAGATCATTACATTCTCCTTCCTGGCTTTTAGTTCAAGTATTACATTTACAAATGTCTTAGTGCTATGTCATAACACAGAAATTACTTTTGTTTGATTTGGCTTAGCTAGGCCTTGGTGAAGCAAATGTGAATACTCAGCTCAAAGATGGGCCTTCTTTTCAATGCCTCCCTTACCTTGTTAAAGCTTAGGAAACACGCCCTGTAGAGGAGGTGAAATAATGCACGGGGCAGAGTTGGCAGGAACATGGACATAAAAACAGGCAAAACTGTCAGGCACAGAATAAAATGAAATGAACTATAAAGAGTTTAAAAAGAGACAGAGGGTGAGGAGCAGTTTTGTGAAATCCTGTCTCTGGACCTGGCATGGCCACTGCACTCATGAGCTAACAGCAGCTTTGCATATCTGCACAAGGTAGACCCAGCCCAACTTCCAGCATAAACAGGGGAGGTAATCAAAAGGGGTGGCTATATTTTGGTCTGATGAATCGGTTGACTCCAATTTATTTTGTTATATTTTATAAGTATATGCAAGAAATTTTAATATGGGAATGAGAATACTGACAGGAGTAACCTCAGCTTCCATATAAACTTGAGACAAATGCATACAAAGTAATACTATAAAAATGAAAGTAGAGTACTATTATTACTCAAATCCATGCTTTAATTCATTTTACATAGGAAAGACATAATATTAATAACAAAGTGCATACACTCCATAGATATAGTGTTGAACAACACATAATTATTACCTTTTAGAACATAAAATATCTACTTTGTACTAAAATAGCAAAAGAGCAGCACAGTCTATTACTCATTGTACTTTTTACATTTTGACCATATTTACATTTGTCAAATTAGCACTAGTTAACATGCTCATGAAATTATTTCTAAAATTTGAAACTGTCAAGTATGTGATTTAAATGATCTTTTTGTTATCAGTTAAAACTTGAGTGAACAGTAATATAGCAGCCAGTTCCAACGCAAACCACTGAGCCTTGGGTGGGAAATACAGGCTGAGCATATTCCAGCCTCTCCCACCAGGTCTTCATACCTTGTCTCCTAGCCTATTCTGGTGCTTCATTATTATTCTGAAAACACAGGACCTTATCATGCAATGGGACCTTCTTTGACTCTTAGTGAATTTAACCTTAGGTGCTAGGTATAAATAATCAACCACAAAAAGAAAAGGAGACTTAAACAAGGAGTTGCTGACAGAATGAATGTAAAATTATCAAGGACAGCTGAGGGAGAGCTGCAAAGTCAGGGTAGCTCACACATACACTGAAGTTTACTGTGAGAAGCTCCTCATTTATCATTGCCACACTTCTGTGTATAAAGTTAGCAGAGTACTGCGGGCTGGATTAGGGTTAGTACTCAGACTCGCTGAATTCTTTAAATACAGATTCCCTGAACACCGTTTTCACTTCATTTAAACATATCTAAAGCATGGCAGATATTGAAAAAGGCAAAAACATCATTGTTGAATCTTATCTTTAATTATACTGACCCATTTTATTTAACATGAGTTTCTTCATATTTTCCGATGTATTGTATTTCAACAATATATGGTCATATCTAGCCACCAAAAGCCCATAGTCTCATATATTATGGCCACAAAGAAATACGTTCTTTTTCTTTTTATATTAATAATGGTTCCTGCCTTTTAGCATAATGAAATAAACTCAAAATGCAAAGATCATTGTTCTTCATGCAAATACTCCTTTACACACATTTCAATGTAGTCTGAATCTCTAAATAACTCCTTTGAAGTTGTTGAACAAAACACAGTTTTTTTTGGTTTTTTTTATTTATTATGTATACAATATACAATATTCTGTCTGTGTGTATGTCTGCAGACCAGAAGAGGGCAGCAGACCTCATTACAGATGGTTGTGAGCCACCATGTGGTTGCCGGGAATTGAACACATGACCTTTGGAAGAGCAGGCAATGCTCTTAACCACTGAGCCATCTCTCCAGCCCCCTAAAACACAGTTTGAAAATGTATGCAAATCATAAAAGGTTGGGATAAATCAATAATGTTCTATAGACAAAAATAGCCTGTTAGTGAGGTATTTATGCATTTTAAGAATATATTTTTAAACATATTAAAGAAAAGGTCTAAATAAAGAATGAATATAAAAAAGTCTAATTTGATAAAGTTTTGATACCATTTTCCTTCAATTTCTTTATATTACTTCCCTTTTCTAAGCTCCATTCTTATTCTTCATCATTTGCAAACAATGAATCATCAACTTTGTCTGAAATTAGACTGATAGAACAAGCAAATGGGTCAGTGGATAAAGATACTTACCACACAATAACCTGACAAACTGTGTTTCACTCTCAAACCCACATCAGAGTGGATGGAGAGAAATTATACTGTTGTCTCCTGACTTTTACATTTACACCATAAAAAATATACCTCCTAAATGCCCCTCCTACACACATAAACACATACACACACTCCCTCTCTCTCA
>NW_004949096.1:10122755-10128031 GCF_000317375.1 Microtus ochrogaster | reverse complement strand
CACACACACACACACACACACACACACAATAGAGAGAGAAAAGAGAGAGGGAGAGAAAGAAGTGCTGTGGGATAATATTTCTATACAGTGTAAAGATTGTCACTTGTATTAGTTTAATAAAATCCTGATTTGCCAGTAGGCAGGCAAAAAGTATAGGCAGGGAACAAGACTAAGAGAATTTTGGGATAAAGAAAAGCAGAGAGTCAATCATGAGCCACACACAGAGGAAAGGGGATGAGAATGCCTCATTGAGAAAAGGTACCAAGCCACATGGCTAAACATAGACAGGAGTTATGAATTAATTTAAGTTGTGAGAGCTAGTTAATAATAACCCTGAGCTAACAGACCAAATAGTTTATAATTAATACAAGCCTCTGTGTGTTTCTATGGGACTGAACAGCTACAGGACCAGGCAGTACAAAAACTTCTGTTTATAAATTGCACCCAAATGCTTGTCAAGAAAAAAGTCTTAGAAAATTTTAAAAAAGGATTCTAGACAGACAAGAAAAGAAGCAAGTGCAGTTTCTTGCTAACCATCATAATCTAGTAGGTTCTTTTGGTAGCTAGCAAACATGTGGCTCCTTTAAGGTTTCTTGACTCAGTGTTAGCAGCAAAATTCACATGACAACTCTTTTAAGAAGCCCTACTATCAAATATTTAAATGTTCTTTATGAGCAGGCAGTGATATGCTTCTTGGTGATGGCATGAATCTAGAAACTCTGCAAGTTGTGGCAATAGGCGTGGATACTTTGAATACTTCCCCCATGAAGCTAGACTCTCAGGATGCTAAGGAATGGGGTGGAACCAGCTTCCAAAAGCAGAGTTTTATTCTTAGACATACCATTTAGAAGATTAAAGGTTCATGTGCTCAGAAAAAGATAGAGATATACAGTAAAGACAAATCTAGATAGAAAAAGAAACTCTAAAAGATTTACAGTGTATTTAAAAATATATGTAGGCTTGGGAGAAAAAAGAAAAAGACTAGAGAAAGTCCTTTTAAAAAGAAATAGGGTAGCCAGGCATGGTTGCACTTACCTTGAATCACAGCACTTGGGAGGCAGATGCAGGCAAATCTCTGTGAGTTCAAGCCCAGTCTGGGTCTACAGAATGAGATTCAGGATAGCCAAAGACACACAGAGAAACCCTGTGTCAAAATATCAAAAATAAATAAATAAATAAATAAATAAATAAATAAATAATAAAAAAACTAAACCAAAAGCATAAAGATGGAAAATGCACAAAGAATCTGGATACTGTGTTGCCTTTGAATTGTTTGACTGTTAAGAAAGGAGGAAAAACTGCTAAAAGACATTTGATTCCTTAAGCATTAGTGGGTGCCTAAAATGGCCTTGCATATAGTCAGATTTGTGAATATTTTAAACATCACCATAAAACCTGCAGAGATTCACAGGGGAGCACTGGGCTGAGCTCCCAAAGTCCAGTTGAAGAGTGGAAGGAGTGAGAATATGAGCAAAGAGATCAAGATCTTGATAGGCACACCCATTGAAACAGCTTTTGGGAGCTCACTCATAGTCATATGCAGGGAAGGAACTGCATAGAACTCAGATAGACCCTCTTAATGTGGGTGACACTTGTATGGCTGGGACAGACTGCAGGGCCAATGTAAGTGGTACAAGAATTTGTCTCTGCTGCTTGTGCTGTTTTTATTGAACTTATTGTCTTTGGATGAATACCTTACTAAGTCAGAAGGGCCTGGCACTTCCTTGGAACAAAGTGCCTTGCCCTCTCTGGAGAGTTAATGGGAGGTGGGGTGAAGGTTGAGGAAATGGGAGGAGAGGAGGGAGTGGGAACTGAGCTTGATATTTAAAATGAAAAAAGATAGCTTGTTTTTTTAAAAAAAATATGCTCCTGGATTAATTCAACCTTTATATTTTGAAAATGTCTTGATTTGAAGGTCAGGGAACCCTGATTGCTCTTTGGGCTGATGAGGGAGGGGACTTGATTGGGGGAGGGGGACTTGATTAGGGGGAGGTGGAGGGAAATGGAAGGCAGTGGTGGGGAGGAGGCAGAAATCTTTAATAAATAAATAAATTTTAAAAAGAAAAAAATTTAATTCAAAAAGATAAGTTACATTAGAGAAGAGGCTTTGCTCTTGTTTCCACAGGAAACGAAAGCATGAGAATTCATTCTTGATCAAGAAAAACATGGTTTGATATAGGAATAACCCCTGAAAAAATATTCAACAGTTACACACTGCCTAGATGGTCCAACATTTCAGAGTACTTCTGTTGCAGTTTTTTTTCTGAGTTCTGCATCTAGAACAACTTCAAGACTGTTGGCTGAGATGATTCAGCCTCACAGAATATTCCAGTCAGGACTTATCCATAAATCTAATTTTTTTCTTTGGGTCACCATAACATTATCAGTGCCCCCATAAGAAGGAAGTAGCCTAGAAACCTATGCCCACAGTCCCAAAAAATGCTTAATGGATGTTTGTCTTTGTTTAGAGTGTTGTTACAGGTTGATATGGATAATGGTCAAGAAAAAAATGTAGACAAAGAATATTAGATTCAGAGTTCTTGTTTTAAAATGAAAAAAGGGAAATGCTGTGGGATAATTTTCTCGTACTCTGTAAAGATTTGTCACTTGTATTAAATAAAACAATGATTAGCTATTAGACAGGCAGAAAGTGTAGGTGGGGTGACCATACCAAGAGAATTCCAGGAGGAGAAAAGATAGACTCAATTACCAGCCAGACAGAGAGGAAACAAGATAAGATGCTTCACTTCTCAGGTACCAAACTACATGAGTAAACATAGACAGGAATTAGGGGTTAATTTAAGTTGTAAGAGCTAGTTAGTAATAAGCCTAAGCTAATAAGCCAAAAGTTTGTAATTAATATAAGCCTCTATGTGTTTCATTAGGACTGAATTACTGAAGGACCAAGTGGGACAGAAACTTTTGTCTACAGAGTGAAACTGGCACACATGCTCATATTTGTGTGCATTCATAAATGTTTTGTGTTTTGTTCCATTAATAAAATGATGACTAATTCAACATTCACCCTGATTTAAAACTATAAGAAGTACCCACCTGATATTTATTCTCTTAAGTTCTATATAAATAAGCTATCATACAGCAACATTTATTTTTATAAAATCCATAGAAAGTTTATAAAACAAATAAGGAAAATAGTCTTTTGTTTGAAACCAGAGTACATAACCACAATGCTTTTCATATATAATATATACAGAAGAAACACATGCAAGCTTACAGGCATCATTGTTTTGATGCAATTCACTCTAGTTACTGTCTTTCATCAGTGTGGCCTGTCCATAAATTGAAAGATATGACAGTATGTGTTGAGCCAGTCAATGCCACTCACATTCTAACATGACTTCACTTTCTTTCTCTGTGTCACATTTGGATACTTCTTTTTTTTTTTTTTTGAGTCTGGCTATTTGGTTTAACATGATAACCTTCCACTTTTGTTTCATTTTTTTTCTTTTCTTTTTTTTTTAATTTATTTATTTATTGAGGATTTCTGCCTCCTCCCTGCCACCGCCTCCCATTTCCCTCCCCCTTCCCCGATCAAGTCCCTCTCCCTCATCAGCTTGAAGAGCCATCAGGGTTCCCTGACCTGTGGGAAGTCCAAGGACCGCCCACCTCCATCCAGGTTTAGTAAGTTGAGCATCCAAACCGCCCAGGCCCCCCCAAAGCCAGCACGTGCAGTAGGATCAAAAACCCATTGCCCTTGTTCTTGAGTTCTCTGTAGTCCTCATTGTCCGCTATGTTCAGCAAGTCCGGTTTTATCCCATGCTTTTTCAGACTCAGGCCAGCTGGCCTTGGTGAATTCCCGAAAGAACATCCCCATTGTCTCAGAATGTGGGTGTACCCCTCGCGGTCCTGGGTTCCTTGCTCGTGCTCCTTATATTATTCAAAATTGCCAAAATGTCATATCCATCAGAATTTGTGATTAGCGATCTTTGCTATTAGGATTGTAATTACTGGGTTTGTAAGGTGCATGCCCACAAGATAGAAATGCTAACTGAAAAATGTGGATCTGACTGCTCTGTTTATAGCTGCTCCATCATCTCTTACACTCTCCTTGAACTTTCCTCTTCCTTCAGATTCAATATATTGAATTTAGATCAATTACTATCACTATACTAGGATCTAATTTTAACATGAATGGAAAAATCACATGTCTGTTACTTTAAATCCTAAAATGGAAATAATTAAGCATAATATGGAGAGCATATCAAAACTCCCAATAGCCTAAAAGATCTTGTATCAGGAATGCCCGTTTTGAATGCAAAGGACAAATTCCTAAAATCATTCAAAGTGCTGCACCAGTAAAGGTATGAATAATGGCTGGAGAATGCTTTGGGTTTGGGTAGAAAAATCAGATCAGCTGCATTCCTCAAGGCAAGGGTAACCTTTGACATTATGACACCATGTTGTTCCAATCTGCAAATTTATTTCCAACAACAATGTAATAGAGTTACAATGAAATTTCATACTGTTTTATGTTTATCTATTGAACTGCTATCTAAGGTTCAAGTGAACCAGATGTTGGAACACCTAAACCAGCGTCTCACCAATACAAATTATATAATTTATTTTTTAATTCTATGAGTCATGAGAGGGATAAAGAATTAGTGAAAGACAAGCTGGGATTAAGAAAGGCTGGTAATGCGACTTAAAGAAACATTATCATGATATAAAAGGTAAAACAGCATGTGCTGCAGTGGATAAAGTTATAGCACATCTTATTGATATAGTTGACCATGCTCTTCAGCATACTCCCAGTTTGGAACAATCAGCATTCTTGTAGAAGAAGATACTTAATAGATCAGTTCCACTGTCACAGTGGGTGGGTGCACCCCTCGTGGTCCTGACTTCCTTGCTCATGTTCTCCCTGGTTCTGCTCCTCATTTGGATCTTAAGAGCTCAGTCCGGTGCTCCAATTTGGGTCTCTGTCTCTATCTCGATCCATCGCCAGATGAAGGTTCTAAGGTGATATGCAAGATATTCATCAGTATGGCTATAGGATAGGGTCATTTCAGGTTAGAACTGATCTATTGGGAGCTCACCAAGGCCACTGGGACTGGGACTGAATAAGCATGGGATGAAACCGGACTTTCTGAACGTGGCAGACAATGAAGGCTGATGAGAAGCCAAGGACAGTGGCACTAGGTTTCCATCCTAATACATGAACTGGCTTTTTGGGGGCCTAGCCTGTTTGGATGCTCACCTTCCTGGTCCTGGATAGAAGTGGGAGGACCTTGGACTTCCCGCAGGGTAGGGAATCT
>NW_004949096.1:10118776-10122533 GCF_000317375.1 Microtus ochrogaster | reverse complement strand
AGAAGAAGAAGAAGAAGAAGAAGAAGAAGAAGAAGAAGAAGAAGAAGAAGAAGAAGAAGAAGAAGAAGAAGAAGAAGAAGAAGATACTTAAGAGCCAGAGAAAAGCTAATGTCTGGCTTCAGAATAATACAGGACAGTCTGTCTCAACCTACCTCCTTTGTTAGGAGTTGTTGCAGCTAGTGATTGTAAGTCAAAGCTAATGCTCATTTATCACTCTTAGGGGCAATGCTAAATCAATTGTGGTTGTGCTCAAACATGGAACTACAATCCCTACATGGCAGCACATCTATTTATAACAAGGTTTACCAAATATTTAAGCCCATTCTTGACAAATACTATTCCGAAGTAAAGATTTCTTTCAAATATTAGACCTGCCTAATGATTCAGGATTCAAAAGATTTAACACAAGATTAATGCTATTTTCATATTTGCTGTTACAACATAAAAGGAATAAGGAGTGGTGTTCATTTTCATTTTATTTAAGATGCAAATTTTTTAAAGCTATCACAGACACAAGGTTTTGATTCCTCTGATTAACACGGCCTAAGTACGTGGGAAACTTTCTAGAAAAGGTTTGTAATTCTAGATGCCATACACATTTCTCATTTCTGGGATATGCTCGAAATATTCATAGGTATGATGGTCTTTGACTACATTTCACTTTGAGAAGTTGAAAATTCAAATGAATACAACAACTAGAGATGTAGTGGAAGTAGCAAGAAAACTACAGTCAGTCAAAGACTGATTTTGGAGAAGTATCCGAGCTATTACAGTCCTGTTCTAAAATTTTAACAGGTGAGAAATTGATTTCTAGAATGAACAAGATGCTAGTTTCTTTAGACAGAATTTACTCCCAGTAAGGATGTTGTAATATTTTGGAAAAAGTGATAAATTTAAAATATAGCACAAAGTTAGCTAATAAGACAGTGACAGAGTCTGACATAATTGGCTGCAATTTTTTTTTATAACAAAACCTCTCTGGTAAAATGTTATAAAACAATGTTGCATGCTCAATAAAAATCCCATGTGAGAAGAAAAGTCATCCTAAGGGACAAATTCCATTGTTGTCATATTCAGAAAAAAATTGGGGTGTGGTGTTACAGATTTAGGCTACTAGAAAAACATTTGAAGACCCAATCTCAATACCCTTCCCCACAAAAAAAAATGATAGGGGAAAGGGAAAAGAGAAAAAGAAAGAGAAAACAATAAAATCAATCAAGAAATATTTGGAGGTATAGGAGATTACAAAAGAATCTACAGTGTGAATTATGGATTAAGGTTTTCTTTTTATAAAGCTAGATAGATGGATGTGTAAGCCTTTAGCAAAATACTTAAAAAATTCTTTATTTAAAGCAATTGGTTTGGAGCAAATTACAGTATGTTGAATTTTATTGTTAGATCTTTCAAATGTGCCCTTATGTTGACAAACACTGATGTTGTCAGTGGAATGGAAGAGTTGAAATTGCTTCAAAAACCTGTAAGGATGGGTTTTACAGAAACTGTTATGTTTATTCTATAACTGCATGTGCTGCACCTTTCAGATTTAGACCTTTAGAAAAATGAGAGTTTTTTCTAATTAGGATAAGATGGTACATCAATATCTTTAATATGACTTTAAAAGAGTCACTTCATAGTAGCATATGTATAACTTATTATATATCAACAGAATATATTCATTATAAACTGTATTTGGAAGCATTTATGTTTTCAAACACTGAAGTAATGTACAGTTGTATAATATTTAGTAAATCAACCCAAACATGAGTGACTCTCAGTTGAATCAGAAACTAATTTAAAGAGCAAAAGTGTTATGAAATACTTCATAATTAGATAAAACAATGTAATAATTTTTTCCTTTATAACTTTATTGAACACATTTGAAAGAAACAAATGTGAAGGCAATTCCTATTCTGCACACTCATGTCCAAGTTCAAATGAGGTCACTTTTTACAGACTTGGCTGTGGGAGTTGCTGTTTGAGAGATGAGAGGGTGGGAGCTCCTTAGTGCTGGCTTACTCCTCCAGAAACCTTGGAATTTTCTGTAAGGAAACACATATTAAATGTTTTGAGTTTGTGCCCTTGATTCAAATAGTCAACTTTTTTACATGAAGAAAGGGACCCACATGAGATGTAAACACTCAAAGATGGATACTTCAAGAAGACAGTGTTCACTGACACTAAATAGTTAGATCATCTGCTAAGAGCACTGGATGATGTTGCCTAAGACTTGGATTCAGGACCCAAAATACATATGCCAGTTCACAGCCATCCATAGTTCACGGTCCAGGGAATCTACTGCCATCTTCTTCTCAACCCCAGGAGCACCAGACATGCATGTGATGTACATACATACCTATAGGTAAATATTTACACACATAAGAGAAAACACATAAACTCTTATAATAAAACTATTAAAGCATAAAATATCAATGTTGACATTAGCGAATATCTTGGTGGAGACTGCACATTCGTTCCCAGCTACCCAGACCCAAAATAATCACACAGAAACTATATTATTTGTAATACTGTTTGGTCAATAGCTTAAGCATCATTCTAGCTAGTTCTTATACGTAATTAACCCATTTCTATTAATTTGTGTATTGCCTCATTGCTGTGTCTTACTGGGCAAAGTTTCAGCATCTTTCTCCTCTGGCAGCTGCATGTCTTCCCCAGAATTGGTGGCGTTACGTTCTGAGCAGCATCCCCCATTGGTTCCCTGCACACTGTTGTCTACTTAGATACTGATAAATGTGCTTTGTTTAATAAAATGAGAGCAGCTATTAAGGACAACTAAAGGGATTCCATACACAGAGGGAGTCTTTGGTGGATTCCTGCCAGTCGTGAGCCACATGCAGCCAGCAGAGTAACACAGCAGGGATTGTGGTGTGAAAAGAAAGTTGGAGTCCTAGGCAGTGGCATTTGGGCCGTGAGCAAGTGAGAAACATGTCTAGGTTGGTGTGAACTCACCCCCTTCCCCTGTTCGGCATCCAGATGACTTCAGCTAACAAAAAGCAGGAAGCAGTTTGGAAAGAACTATACCCAAACTCCCAAATATTGTTAATAAATGTTTGTTTACATGTAAGTGAAGATATGCTACAGAGATGAATACTTTGCATTAGTATGAATCTTGGCTTATTGATACAAATTAAGGTCAATTTTGATATATATTTCTGATCTGGGTTGCCAGTAACAAACAAAATACCTCTGCCTACAGTAATATGATAATATACTTTAAAAATAAGGCTGAACCCCTGGGAACCCTCTAGAGTCAAGGCTCTTGCCAACCCTAAAATGGCTCCAAGGACAATGGCACTGAGTTTTGATCCTACTGCATGTACTGGCTTTGTGGGAGCCTAGCCTGTATGGATGCTCACCTTCCTAGACCTGGATGGAGGGGGGAGGACCTTGGACTGCACACAGGGCAGGAACCCTGACTACTCTTCACTCTGGAAACAGAGGCAGGTGGATCTCTGAGTTTGAGGCCAGTCTGGTCTACAAAAGCTAGCTCTAGGAAAGGTTCCAGTGCTAAAGATGAAATCCTGTCTCATAGAAACTAGGAGGAGAAAGAACAAAGCTAAGATAATTACAGGGAATTACGGAAGTAGATAGCAGAAGTATAGAAAGCATAACCTGAAGAATTTGCTTTAGTGGATATTTACTTGAGAACCAGCCTCATGACGTTACAGTTTAAGCCAAGAAAGAAGATGAATAATGGTAAAAACTCATAGTTTTATAATGGTTTTTATAAGAAAAAAAA
>NW_004949096.1:10114902-10117104 GCF_000317375.1 Microtus ochrogaster | reverse complement strand
AAGAAAAAAAGAAAAAAACAGCTGGGCTAGCAAAAAGCTGACACTAAAAAAATTGCCAGGCATCCACAAAGATGACCCCAGCCAAGAACCTAAGCAATAGAGGAAAGGGTGACAGAACTGGCTTTGTCTTGGCGTCAGATTGAGGAATATCTTAAATGTCATCATAGAACCTTCATCTAGCAACTGATAGAAACAGAGGCAGAGATTGTCAGCAGTCACTGGGCTTCCAAAATCCAGTTGAAGAGTGGGAGGAGTGAAAATATGAGCAAAGAGGTCAAGACCATGATAGGCACAACCACTAAAACAGTTTACCTGAGCTAATAAGAGCTCAACAACTCCAGTCAGACAGAGAAGAAACCAAAATAGGACCAGACTAGACCCTCTTAATGTGGGTGACAGCTGTGTGACTTGGACAGACTGTGGGGCCACTGGCAGTGGCACCAGGATTTACTCCTAATGCTTATACAGACTTTTTAAGAGCCCATTCCCTTTTGATGGATAACTTGCTCAGCCTAGATAAAGTAGGGAGAGTCTTGGACCTTCCCCAAACCAATGTGCCTTATCTTCTGAGAAGTAGACAGGAGTGGGGTGGGAGGTTATGTGGTGGAAATGGGAGGAGGTGAGGGAGTGGGAACTGAGATTTGTATTTAAAATTAAAGAAAATAGCTGTTTTCTTTAAAAAAAAAAGAGACAGAGAGAACGAGAAAGAAAGAAAGAAAGAAAGAAAGAAAGGAAGAAAGAAAGAAAGAAAGAAAGAAAGAAAGAAAGAAAGAAAGAAAGAAGTAACAGCATCAGCATAAGGGTATGATCAGTATACATGGTTTCAGTGGAAAGGCAAGATAAAAATGGAGCTCATGGGAGATAGAGTAAGTCATAGGTTCAAGAAAGAAGAAAGTCAGTGGTAATAACAAATACATGCCAATGAAGAAAACCCACCTCTCCACAGAGCAGCTGAATCTTTAAATGTCTCTGAAAAAGTCATCACTGTGGAAGGGGCAGTGTGAGACACAGGTTTTGATGTAAAATGAGGAGGCAGATGTTGCGGTCCTAATGTTTCACTAAAGTGAAGTTCTAGAAGTTAGATATTCAAATTTAGTCACCATACCTTTGAACCTCATTAATCACATAGTATATCGAGAATTTTGTGTCTCAAAAATCAGTATTGACAGTAATAAATAATTAAGTCAGTCAGTGGTGTTTGTGTAAAACCTGCATTCTTTACAAAGACTTAGAGACTGCTAATGATGGCCTGCCATCCTCTGAGGTTTTCAGAAATTTCACTTATTCATTTTTTCCCCACATGGGATTGTAATATTAATTTCAGCGCATTTTAATATATTTGGCACATCTTTAAATTTAGTCATGTGGTGGGTTGACACCCCTATAATTTTTAGTTGCTAATTGAAATTCTACCCTTTATGTTCTTTTATATAAGCAATACAGTTAGATAAAAATTAGTTCCTAGGCTGACATCTTCAAGAAAAAATCTCTCTCTACAATGTAGAAAACTGTTTAACTTAAAAAAAAAAGTCTAGAAACGCAAGTGGAAATCATTCCTGCTTTAGTGTTCCAGAAGAAGCACAAAGCATGAACTGAAAAGCAGCTACTTACAGACTGTTACAGGACATGAGGAAAGATAAGCAGAACATGAAAGACAATGTAGCCAAACTTGGAGGCTGCTTCCATATGCAAAAGGGGCAGAAAGTGAGAAGGCATTTGAGAGTCCAGTGTCCCTTAATCTGTGGAGGAAGGTTCACAATCTAGAGTGTTAATCAATGGAAATACAACCTTAATACTACACATCTAAACCTCTAGAAAAATAAACGTTGCTTATCCAATATTTACCAAATGATAATTTAAAAATAGCTTTATACAAAAGGTGGTTGTGATGAAGCTACTTATGATACTAAAATATTTGAGTCATTAAGTAAATTATAGTTTATTTTTCAAATAAAATATTAGTTATCTACAAAAAGAGACCATTATAAAACTTATGTGAGCATAAAGAAAACCATTTAAAATCTGGATGCAAAAATGTGATTAGAGAAGAGGCATGTGATCTAAATACATTATATTCACATATGAAATTACCAAAGATAAAAAAATAATCATAGCAGCATTATTTGTAATAGCCAGAACCTGGAAACAACCTAGATGTCCTTCAATGGAAGAATGGATGAAGAAAGTGTGGAATATATACAC
>NW_004949096.1:10107878-10113822 GCF_000317375.1 Microtus ochrogaster | reverse complement strand
AAATAAATAAATGTTGACTTGCAATTTTATACTTATATATCTGAAAATATCCTAGCCAGATTAACTGCATTTTAATTTGAGTTTATTTAAACATATTATGATAAATATACACTCAGTTAGTGTTGTCTATGTTAGAATATAATTCAGTTTATACTTTATTAAAATATTAATGTTTCTTTTTGAAATGTTCATTTACAAATAGTTGTCTAGCATTGGAGAAATTTGCTTATGGCCAATTTAATACAATAATTGGTTTAATTTAATAATGCTAACCCTAAAACACTTAAACATTATTTAGAAAGGAAATATAAACTATATTCTACCACTTTTGTGCATTTTTTCTCACATGTTTCTGTTGAATTAGCTTAGGTCTGATTAAACCATCGAATGATCCAGTAGCTTTCTCTGATACATAACCATGAAAATATAAAAATTTCTTGCCATCATTGAGGATGGTAATTTAAGAACACTTTTTTCCTAGTATCTAATGTATTTAACCAGTTAATGAGAAATAAAATCATTTTTCATCAAATACCTTAGAGTTAAAAGACAGAAAAACTGAAGGACAATTGGTTATTTCAAGCTGTCACAAATGCTTGGTGTCTGAGCCCAGTGTTGAAGAAGAGGCAGGCAGGCTTTCAGTGCTCTGGGTCAGTGCTTCTCAACCTGTGGGGCATATCAGATATTTATATTATGATTCATAACAGTAGCATATTGCAGTTATTGAGTAGCAATGAAATAATGTTATGTCTAAGGAAGACCTGAATATTACAAACTGTAATAAAGGATCACAGTCTTAGAAAGCTCTCGACCTTTCTAAGACTGAGTTATAAGCTGTATTCTATTCCAAGACAGTTCCTCCAATTAGAAAAAGTAGCCCTACGTAGAAGCGCACTGCTGTAGAAAGAAAAAATGCAGCAGAAAGTGTTTTCAGATTAGGGTTCTCTCTGGGCTAATACCATACTCTCTACCACATTCTGTAATAAGGAGCAAAGTGACAGCATCCAACTCCAATCACGCTGAGTTAGCACTTTGTCCTGCTATTTTACAAGCATAGGATTTACAGCAAATCATAAAACAGTGTGATTATCTGCCCAATCAATCCCTTCTAAACCTTTTGAACTCAACATATTTCTATCTAGTTTGGCATATCAAAGTATGGTTTTTTTTTGCCTGGACACTAGAGTAAGAAAATTTATATTTTAGAAAAATGAAGAAAATTTTAAAAATGAAGACACCTGTCCACCCAAAAAAGCAGCAATACTTATGTGTCACCAGTCAGTTCTTTTCTTAAATTGAAAAATAGGTGGTTTTATTTTTGTTGTTGTTGTTATTTGTTTGTTTGTTTGTTTGTTTACTGTTTTTGGCTTTAGTTTGGTTTTTTGTTTGTTTGTTTGTATTTTTGTTTTACATAACAGACCTGGTTATCCTGGAATTCATTTTGTAGACCAGACTGGTCTCAATCTCACAGAGATTTACCTACCTCCGCCTCCTGAGTGATGGGATTAAAGGCATGTATCACCACACTTCGCCAAAATAGATGTTTTAAACCTATGCATATCATGGACTTGGGTAAAGCATGTTTATTCCTTGATAGTAAGGCAATTTATTTTTACATTGATGTAAAAGTAAAGTTGGCTAAGATAATTGCAAATGACTTTCTGTATTATTAATTCTTATTCATATTATGTTTTCATTTAATTGCTATGACAATGTAATGATATGAGACAACCCTGTGGTTTTAGCATATTGAGGTACTTATCTAAGATAAATTCTGCGTGTCTAGAAACCTGCTTTCTGACAGGTTTATACACCTGATATATACACCACTAGTCAGTTGATTCTTTACCTGTACTTGTATTTATACCACGGTGAAATGTTGTTCTTATTTATGTATTTTAAGACAGGCTTTCACACTGTAATTCAAGGCAGCCTAGAACTCACTATATAGCTCCAGATGTAAATTCTCCTCTCTCAGCAACCCAAATGCTGAGGTTTAAGCCACACCCTCAGCTAAAGCCTATCATTTACCTTTTCCATTTTTTAAGTGAGGATTTCCTAAGTGAGTACAATGAAATGCCATGTTGACTTCCATTTGTTCCCTCCATATTTCCAGAGTACGCACACTGATTGAACATAATAATGGGTTTATTGTGATGTCTTCCTATGTCTATGTTTTGATCATATTCACTCCTCATTACCCTCTCTTGTTCTCATCTCACACTAAACATTTCTGTTTTACATTTTAGATTCATGCTGTATGAGAGAAGCCAACTTCCTTGTATGTGTGCTTTCCCATAACTGTGATTAAGCAAATACTGACAAAGGCAACTTAAGGAAAGAGGAATTTGCATTGTCTTACAGTAATAGGGCATATAGTCCACTATGGAAAGAAGACAGGGTAACAGGTGTGTAGGTTCCTGGTTTGTTCTCCACAGAAAAACAGAGAATGATAAATACTTATAACCAGTTCCATATCTCCTTTTTGTTAAATCACGGACTATGGCCTCAGAAATGGTATTATCCATATTCAGATTCAATCTTCCCTGCTCAGCTAAACCTTTTTGAAAGTACCTTTGTAGACACACCCAGATATGTTTCCATGGCAATTCTAAAACCATTCAAGTTAACAATGAAGATTGTCTGTCACACTGACTTAAGATAGCTGTTCATTTCCTCCCAGTTAATTTATGACTCACAGCAATCCTAGTAAAATACAAAGTAATTTTTCACTGATACTAATTTATTAATTCTAAAATTCTATATGAAATGTTTAAGGTCTAGAGTACCCCCATTTAAGGAAGGAAAACTTAGAGAAATTACTCTGCATGATTATTTCAAGTATTATTCTAACAGCCACAGTAATCAAGATAAGGTGGTATTGGTGCAAAGACAGACGCAGAGATCAATTGAACAGAACTAAAAGCCTAGAAATAGAACACAGAAAGAATGAAGTGATCTTTGACCAAAGCATTTCAAAGAGAAAAGTAGTCTTTTCAACAGTAAATGTCTAGACACCGAGTCGCTAGATTTGTAGAAATGTGAAGTGCACATCTCCCCAAAGTTTACTGTGGTACTTGCCTTGCTCACTCTTGCCTGGGGATGCATGACTTCCAGTCATTTGTAAAGCACCAACTTTGAATGGGTACATACTAGGTCCTGGTTAGTTAGAACAGTAGTCTTTGAATGTAAGATCTCCAAGCTAGCCCTTTGGCTTTGCTTTCTAAACACAATTGCTTCAATTTTTATCAAGTGGTTCTAGACTTTGAAAGTATTGAGTGGCAGAACAGAATGGGCCCTATAATAGAATCAACCATCTTGATTCTCATATAGGGGAGTCTCCAAGGCTATGCCCCAATTTCAATTCCTGTTTTATATCTGCCTTATGCAGTCTCCCCTCATATTAAATAGGACTAATCTGTGAAAGTAATAATAGATGGGGAAAATTGTTATGCCAAGATCACAGATTCCTCCTAAACCAACTAGGAGACTGAATTCTGTATGTTAAAGCAAAGAGCCTTTATTTTTACACAAGTTTGCAAACTTGGACTCTCGTATGTCCCATGTTTTGGAGTGATCCGAGAGCATCGAGCTCAGTTGGGGTTGGGTTTTTATAGTAGCAAAGGTGGGGGTGAGGGATTTCTAAGGTTCAGGACCCCTGATTGGTTGACATGTTTCTAGGGGTGTCCTGGTGAAAAGAGGTGTGTATGTGCTAACAGGTGATCTTCTCTACAATGGTTAGAACCTTAGGAATTTCCTTTGGAAAGTCTGTTCCTGAGTGGTTTCTGGGTATTCTCAGTTTGTGGTCATATTTTGGAACCAGGTATTGACTTAGGTTAAACTACCGAGACTCAGGCCTCTATAGAGGTTGTCATGGCTGGGTCCTACAGAAATGACTGTGTAATTTGGGATGCTATTCAATAAAAGATCTTTTTTCACCTATTCCCTACTAGATTATTTTCTATGAAAGAAGTCAGGCTCAACATCCTAATGAAGCCCAAACTGCCCTATCAGCATTTATTGGATTTATTAATTAGGATCTTGAAATACAAACACTGAGTTGTAGGTTTGTGAGACATTTTTTAAAAACCAACTCAAATATAATCCATAATTTCCTGCATTCCATTATCCATCTCCAACCCCTCCCATAACCATCATGACTTCTACTGAAAACAACCTCTATGCTTTAATTGTTATGCAGGCAAAGCTTTATAAATAAAGCCCAAGCATTCCATTTAGTGCATGTATTTGATATTAGGGCTTACCATTTAGGATTGGATAAACAATTAGTGGGCTCAAACTTCATGGCTAATTATCCAGTCTCATCATTCCTTAGTTACCTATAGTTCTTTGCCTAAGGATTGGGCCCCTTGAGCTTTTCTGCTTCCATTTTATTGTGTCTATTGGTATTGTCTTTGTGCAAGTCTTATTTAGGTAGCCATATTGTTGCAGTATCATGGGTAAAGCTTCCTTCACATCTCTAGGAAACACAATCTCATAGCAGCCTTCCTGGTCCTCTGACTTTTAGAATCCTTCCACTCCCACTGATTACATGTTCTCCAAGCCTTAAGGAATATACATTATGCTGTACAGCCTATGATTGGTTTCTTTCTGTGTATTGACAACTTGTGTTTTTCTGTGATTATCTCTCTTACAATGAGAAGCTTCTTTTATGAAGGGTGAGAGATACATCTATTTGTGGGTACTAGGGTATATATTTATTATGTAGTTAGAAATGATGCTATTCTATTAAAGTAGTAATATATTCTCCTCTGGGATTCTATCCTCACTAGCCCTGCTGCTGTTGGCAATGTTTCTAGTACCAGGTTTGCCTTCTCTCCTGCTGAGTAAGCTTTAAGTCTATTTAGATAACTGTGAGATATCAATCCTTTCAAGGACTGCACCCTTGGCTAACATGCTGAATACAGCCTCATTTGATAAAATTATTCAAATAAGTCTCTCCTCCTTCCAGACTCAAAGAATCTATATAAGAAAATAAATGTTTTCTGCTTAGAGATCTTCAATTTTGGAAAATTCTTGCATGGTAATAGACAACATTGTAATATCTGCTACCTATTTTACCTTCTGCTGCTACAATATAGGTGACAAAAATAATATAAAAAGAATAATTTATTTAGGCAAACAATTTGAGGGTACAGTGTGCTGATACTTTGTTTGTGATCTAACAGAAAAGTTTGCCTAATAATCAGAGTGAGGAGCTAAGCCACTATAGTTAGATAGAAAGGCCAGGCAGTGGTGGCACACACCTTTAATCCCAACACTCAGGAGGCTCAGGAGACAGAGGTGGAGGGATCTCTGTGAGTTCAAGGCAGCCATGGGCTACACTGGATTCATCCAGAGTCAACGAAAAATGGATCCAAACAGTGGTGGCTCATACCTTTCATCCCAGTACTTGGGAGTCATGTGCCTTTAATCCCAACATTAAGGTGGTGGAGAAAGGAAAACACATGCCTGGGCAGAGAGAGGAATAAAAGGTGGGATGAAACAGGAACTTACTGCATTCAGGCTTTCAGTCTGATGATTTGTAGAGACAGGATACCTCATTTGGTCTGAGGATTTTGTAGAGTGGCTGGCTCCTTTACTTCTCTATCTTTCAACATTTACCCCCAGTATCTGACTCTGGGTTTTTATCATTAAGATCAATTAGAATTCATGCTATAATACAGTCCATAATAGTGAGGAAGTAACCATCGCAGGGAGTGGAGGTCACTGTTTATGTTGCCTCTACAATCAAAGAACAGGGAGATATATGTTAGTGCTCAACTTTCTTCTTATTCAGCCCAACCTTCCAACACACAGAATGGTACAAGCCATGCTTATGATTGATGTGGGAATGATTTCTTATTAATAAAGAAACTGCCTAGGCCCATTTCATAGGCCAACCCTTAGGTAGGCGGAGAAAACAGAACAGGATGCTGGGAGA
>NW_004949096.1:10096247-10107778 GCF_000317375.1 Microtus ochrogaster | reverse complement strand
TTCTTTCTTTAGTTAACCAATTTGGGAAAGCTCAAACAGTTATGCCTGTAGGTTTGGTATATTTGCCTTCAGGTATTGTGATTATACAATCCATTAGGTTAGCAGTTGATATAACCCTTCACATTTAGTCTTCTCCACTGTAATATGTACAATACATGTGAACTTAAACTCTCATAATTTGAACATAAATATTTTTAGAAGCACATGTTTTGATCACTTGTTTCCCAGTTGTTTTGCTGTTTAGGGAGGGTGTGGGGAGTTTTGATGCTGGGGCCTAACTGATGGTCACTCCCTCAGGTTTCTAAGGCTGTGATACACCCGTCTTCTAGTCTTACTCTTTACTCCCTAAAGTATTTCCAAATGAACAGTTCAGCCTCTCATGCCCCTGCCACAAACAGAGCCACAAAGCAACACCTTCCCGACATTGATAAGCAGAGATCCAAAATCCTGAGCCCAAATAACCTTTGCTGCTTTAAGTAGTTCTTCTTGAGTGTTTTGGTAAAAGTAACGCAAAAGTAACTGACATACAAACTTTCTTAAAATATTCAGAAGACGATAGTAAGACACTATAAAAAAAAGAAGAAACTCCCAATCCAGAATGCGTTCATTCAAATCAATTAAATGAACATCTTATAAAGGATGGTGCCTTACTGGAAACTCAGGAGAGGCTTCTCTTTCTTGAAGTTATGTTTCTATTAGACTAATAGCAATCTCAGACTTGGATCCCATGATAGAGGACCTATGCACAACAACCATTCATGTATTTATTCCCTCTACCCCAAAGTCCTAATTAGTACCAGCACTAAAGTGACCAATGAAAGGAGCTGTCTGTTAACATATAACTGTGATCATCTTGATTACTTGATTACTCCTAGTTGGTGGTGCCATGTGGTCTCATAAGAGTACATGAAATTCCAAACATTGGAATTCATGTTTTCAAGGATCCATCCACATTCTGCTCTCCTTTGTCTTTCAATACTACTATTCCCAGTCTTTCAATACTGCCCTTAACAGGAGGCCAGTCTCTTCTCAATTCCACCTAAGCATGCATTCTAATCCCAGACTGATGTTCTTTCCACACAACAGAGATCATCAAAGGCATTAACCTTAAGCTGTGCCATTGAAAGAATTTCTCTCACCACTGTGTCTCGGTATCAACTTTCAATGGGGTAAAATGTAGGAACAAATCACCATTCCAGACACACACCATGGTTACAAGGCACTCGTTCTCTTTCATAAAGCAAGAGTAGACTTGGGGTTAATATACATGCTGAAAATGTGATCCAGCCTGTGATATACTATAAAAGTCTATTACTAGATGGTTAGAGCTAAAATTTTTTAATTGGTCATTTATCACTTTGCTATTGTTCTTGAAACCTAGTACTCCACCTTTCTGATACATTCTGATACATGGTTCTTTCTCTTTGGATTCTAGGGTATTTTGCTGCTGAGGCCAGCACAGCCTGGATAGCCAAGACTGGCGGGGGAAGGGGATGCCGGGATTGACACATGGAGGCTTTTTTTCAGGTGGAAGAACAGCAACCTTTATTATTCCCAGCAACCTTTTATACCTCTACTCCTTCTGTGGAGACCCACCGGCCAGAAAGAACACAAACATCCTTTTCAATTACAGACCACAAGGAAGTTCCCCTGCGGGTCAGAGGGAGTGAGGGCAGCTGGATCACAACATTTTGCAATGCAAAATTCAATTTTGAGATTTAAAATTAAATCCAGTAAATTACTTGAACACGTATTTAAATAAGTGTATCGATACATCATATCTCAGTAGCTTGACATAGTTGATAAGATGTCTCAAGCATAAAACTATGTCCACTGAATAATTATGGAGAGGATTAAACTAAATTAGGAGGTTTATAATGAGAAGTTAGTATGGCAGTTTTCTACTGATGTAAGTGTTAGGTATATTTAATACTTACTATAGGAACTCAATTAGATTAAATTAATATGATGGGTTGTAGGCAACTAATTATTCATAGTGAACCACAATGAAGAGACATAAATTTAAGATTTATGTTGAACATTTTGATCCTGAATAATTTTCACTCCAAATACATGTTGCTGCCGACCTTAAACCACCTCTTCTCCACATCATGCAACCTTTTGTCAGAGTCAATTAATGACATTGTTACAGGTGCTGGAATGAAAAGGCAATGACTCATTCTGTGTATCTGCCATTCATGTGCAGGGATAAGCAGATGTGCTGCCTAGTAACTTTCTTCATCATTACATTGTCCTACATCTGGGCATCAAGTTGTACCCTACAATCTGTCTTAGAATTCTTATGAATATAGTTGTTCAACGATCTGATAGACATGCAAAGTTCTGATACTTTGTGTTTTAAAGCCTATCCATTCCTCAGCAACATTTTATAGGAAGCAATAGTTGGGATGGAAATAACTGAACATTGTTGTCTTCTTTTTGCTTTCTCCATTTCTAATTCCTTTGCCTAGTGTATAAAATGGAGATTATGCATTATTTATCAACATGTTACTATGCAAATATCACTCAAGATTATCATACACATTTTGTCCTACATCAAAATCTTTCTGTCATTTGTTATTTTTCAACATTATGGAAATGTGAGTAGCAAACAAAATGGCAAATAAGCAGTAGAATTGCAGTGTCTTTGCCTTACGTTGATATAACAATATCTAAAGTATTTGACAGGAATGAGATTTTTAAGACCTACCATGTTTTTGACATTGGACTGATTTTATTTTTATTGTAATGTATGAAATCTTCAGTTATTCACTTAATAACATAGACATACACACACATATATGCAAGAGTCTGTATATCTGTATGTATGTGTATATGTTTATTGTATATCTATGTGAATGTGTGTTTATGTGTATTGGTTCATGTGTGTATTTGTATCTGTATACAAGTGTACATGTTTGTGTATATGTGTATATGTTTACGTGTGTGGGGATATGGGAGGGTATGCGGGATATGTGTGTGTGTGTGGTATATATTCATGTGGTCATAGAAGTGTGTATGTGTGTAGTGTGTATTCATGTGGTTGTGTAAGTGTGTGTTTATTGTGTGCCTATTTATGGTATGTATGTATGCAGTGTGTATGTGTGTCTGTGTATGTGTGTGTTATAGATCACAAGTCAACAGATCAGAAGCCGAACTAATTGTTCTAGTACTGCTCATAAGCTACAGTTTTTGTTACCTGGATTCAGCTTGTGATTTCTGATTATCCAGTCTTACCATGAACAACTTCAATGTTCATAGTAGTTGGATTTTGTTTTGTCTACTAGAATCCCCTCTATTTTTAACATCTCTTTACCTCTAAGAAGATGAAACCATTTTCTCGCTGTTTCAGAAATGTGACCTATTTTTTAAGAGAAAGAGTTTAAATAATATTATATGATTTAACATATTGTACATTCAAAATTTTCAAAATGCATTCCACTTTATGTCATTAACATAATTAGAAATTGTGGTATTTAGAGTTTGGTTGACCTGTCAACTCTTGAGAGACTATGTTCTTTATATTCTGAGAAGTCACAAAGACATCAGGAAGAGGTCAGTCACTGTGATTAACTGAGCAACACTAATTCTATAAACCAATCCACTCTCACAGAAGCTCAGTATCAACAAACATTTTTGTTATGCTAATTTTTCTTTCAATTTTTTGCTTAAGTGGGATATACCTATGGTCTTTTTCTTTATGTATGCTTTCCCATTTCTACGCCCTCTCCCAACTCTAGTTCTTAAGATTATTATTTCACAAAGAAATAATCTTGTACTTTTAAACTCCAATATGTTGGCACTAAATATGTGTTTAACTCCATTTACAGTGAAAACTGAAAATATGTTACTTCAATAAAATAACTTTTATTTATTGAGTATTTAGTATAACCTGATTATTGTATATTGTTATCATTAATCTTCAAACTAACCCTATAATAGAGAGATTATAGATTCATATTTTTATGAATAATGGAAGAATTGTATCGCTTCAAGTTGGCCAGAATTCCAGGGTAATTCACCATTGTTTTATCTAGAGATTCACCTTTTTGTGAGATGAGAACAATAATTAATCCTATTGTGTTTGTATCATACAAATGAAACTAAAAGTTACAGATTTCTTTGAAGCCTACAGATTCTATTTAGCACAAGAAAGGTATAGGTCTGCCCAAGTTCACTCCTGATCCTTAGATTTCTTCCTCAAAGTCAAGAATACCCAGTCCACAGTATCCTGCCATTGGGTGTCATGAATTCTCTCCCACACAGGAAGAGCTATTTGTCCTCCTACTAAAATGCTGTAAACGATTACAGTAGATTAGTCCACAAAGACTAACTGAGATACTATTAGACAATTTATAACCTTAATTTAATGTGTCAGAAAATACTTATGGAGTGTTACCACATTAACATTTTGGCATGTTTAGACACAAAGTGACAGAAGAGTGAATGCCTTGTGCAGAGGTGGCACACTACAGTCTGATGAAAAGAGGACACTTGTCTTAGTCCTGACACACAGGTAGCCACGTGCAACATTGCCACTGTCTACCCTGCTGCTAACTCAGTGGCCGATGAGAACCTATAGGGTTCTTGAACTTGAACAGGTTTAGGAACAAGTCCCCTTAGCTCTGCCGTGAGGCTAGCGGCTAAGTGGATCAACTCCAGAATGCAGTGAACTGTGGATTTGGAATGGCAGTCTCACATCACTGTTTCAGTATCCGCATCTGTTTACAGGTGATAATAATTTCCAGCTCAAGGAATTGTGAGACTTCAATGAGTATCTCAAGTGCTTGACTCAAAGTAATACTAAAAGCTGACAATTAAGAAACATCTGCTCTGTGACAGATATGGCTTAATTGCTTCCCCTGGTTAACGCTCTTAATACTCAGAGTGACTGTCTGTTACCAGACAAATGGGGGAAGTAAAGCAGAGGTCCTCTGCTCATTTTCATGTATTTAGAAAGCAATGGAGCCAGAATGTAAACCCAATTCCTTGTGATTCTCCCAACTGGAGCTTTTAATAATGACACTATAAAGAAGGCAATAGTAAGTTCTCAATAATCTTGATTTGTCTTCTGACTTTTCCGACCACAATTTATATCCTTTAATGCACAGTTTTAACAACTCCTCACTAAATAATTATGCAATATGATTCTACAAGGTGTATTAAATTTGGAACAACTTCTTATAAGCTCTGTCTCAGGCATTATTGAGTACATGTTCTTATAGAGGGGTTAACAAGTTTCAATACATTACAAAAAGAACACAGATAGTAGACTTAAATCTACCCAAGTCTAAATTACTGAGCAAATTAATTGATTGGGGTTGATTGCAGGAGGATAGATGACTCAAACCAGCTATCTCATCTACCATGAGTTTTCTTACCTAGCAGGAAATAACATGGAAAAGTCCTCTATCCCTGAGCAATTGTTACTGTTTGTGAAACCTTCGGGAGCAACAACAGTGTGTTTTGCAACTTTCTGAGCTCGCCGAGCTGTTTAAGTTACGTGAAATTTCTGGGTCTCCTAAGCATTCTTGGTTTCCTGAGTTTTATTAATTCCCTCTCCTCCTCTCAAAAGAAATATTTCAGTTGAGAGGATACAATTCTACAATTATACAGCTATGTTTGCTTTTTTTTTTTTTTTTTTTTTGATTTTCGAGACAGGGTTTCTCTGTAGTTTTAGAGCCTGTCCTGGAACTAGCTCTTGTAGACCAGGCTGGCCTTGAACTCACAAAGATCCTCCTGCCTCTGCCTCGTGAGTGCTGGGATTAAAGGTGTTATTCACAGATGCATACACACACACACTGAGTCTTGTGACTGCCAAAGCGAGTAAAGCCAGTGCATGTTCAGTACATAGTATGGCTGATTTCACCTTTAAGAAGCAGTAAATTAGGCACAGGCAGTAGTCATTGAAGAGAGGTTCACTTACTATCTTTATGAGATTCAATTTTAGTATCTATGAATTAAAATGCTCTGGAGTAGGACCTAGGAGACATAGTAAATCCCCTAGGGAAATTTTGTTTGAAAAGGGAGAGAGATTCATTATCCTAGTTAAGCTTGAAACAGTCTGGAAAAGCATTTCCCAGTGAGGCAGTAGCAACCACAGAGCAGGGATGCTGCTCAGTGTCTACTGACTCAAGGGCCACTGCTCCCTGAGTTGTGTGGGAGTCACATAGCTGGTCAGCTGTTTGAGACACTTCAAGGCAGAGTGAAGGCTGTCCAAGCACGATACATTATTATGCATTTGGATTGTCTTTGGTCATGGCAATCCAATGTTTTATTTTTTTTTTTTTTGGTCACATAACAGTCATATGTCTTAGACTTAGGAAGAATGAGCAAGCTTGAAAACAGTAACCTGGACTGTAGAGTTAATTGGATGTGATTTATAAATTGCTCCTGATATTGATTCTGTTTTTGGCTGGCAAACCCTGCTGCTATATACAGCAGCTGCCTTCTGTAGTTGAGGTGTGCTGTATCCATTAATGGATGTCTTGGGCACAGACACAGTTCGCTAACAGATGTCATTTACCTAGACTGGCACTGCATATGGAAATCCTGCTGCTTCCTCTTTGCACAGACAGTGAGGGAAAGCTGTTTTCTCGCTGCACTCGGAGTTGTATTGCTGTCAGGTAATGATTCAGAACGAAAGAATTACCTTTAAAAAACATTCCACCAGGACACATTTCTCAGTATGGCAAAAATAACTGTATTAGCATTTTGTACGAAGCAGACAGAGAACATTGGTACAGTACCAAGAAGAAGAGGGTGTGAACATTAATAACCACAGATCTGAAGACATAAGCCTATATAGGTTTATTGTTTATGAGACTGATTACAATAAAGCTTTTTCTCATTCTTCTAATAGTTTATGTTTTTTATAACTAGAACACTAAAATTTTAGGTCATACCAGTCATCTATTAGAACCTTTTAATAATTAATATTTTAAATGAGAAACTATGTATCCTATAAATAGAATTGACTATATGATATAGGCTTGGAATATTAAAACTAAAATAATATTATATCATGGGAATACAATGATAGCCTTGAAATTCTTCATATTATTTTAATTTTGACAGCTGCCAGTCTTCATTTTATGATACTGTTAATAGATCTGTCGTGTGGGAAATCCTTCTGTATATGTGTTGCTTTGATTGGTTTTTGAATAAAGAAGCTGCTTTCAGCCAATGGCTGAACAGAATAGAACCAGGCTAGAAAAGATATATAGAGAGAGTAGGCGGAGTCAAGGAGCCGCCTTGGAGCTGCCAGAGGAAAAAGATGCAAGCCAGCTCTGAAACCTGGCTTGTAGGCCACAAGCCTCGTGGTAAAATATAAAATAATAGAAATGAATTAACCAAAGATATAAGAGCTAGCTATTAATATGCTTAAGTGATTGACCAAGTAGTGATTTAAATAATATAGTCTCTGAGTGGTTATTCCGTGGTCTGGGCAGCCAGGAACAAACAAGTAACCTCTAACTACCTATCTGGATATAATACTTCCCAATATAAATTAAATTTTATCTACCTAGGCCCCAATTTGACATGCTGTGGGTATTATGTTCTATTATATTGCTCCTCTTAGAAAAAAATATAAAACGATGTGAGAAAATAGGGCTGCTTATTATTATCATTAACAGCTACCACTTGCTATGTGATAGGTACTTTGTGTGGAATAGATACTATCATTGTCCCCGGGGGCAGTAATTAGTGCTATTCAACAAACGTTATCTGCTGTCTACCTGCTGGCAAATGATATGATTACAACCCCTAATTCCCTGACCCTTTTAAAATGAGATGTGTGAGGCAGGCTGTGTTAGGAGTAAATTCAATGTGCCGAGGCCTCTGGTACCTTAGCTTGTACATGACAGAGAATTAAACTCACCAGGCTCATGTTACCAGACACAACCTCTGGGCTGGCAGCATACCTTGTTCTTTTATTAAAAACATGGGGATACAGGAGGGCAGAGTCTTCTGAAATGTGTGGTTATTTTCTCCACTCCCATTACAGGGATCTGTTTTTTTTTTATTTCTTTACTAGAATCATAGTTTTTCTGCTTCTCTTTTCATCTATAAAATTTTTAAAAATTTATATTTACCTCCTTAATTTTGTGGCATAATTTTCAACCCCTCTAAGTACTTCTGTGGCAGTTGTCTTGAATCTCATATGCTTCTCGAAAATAGTCCCCCTAAAATGCATATGTAGTTGAAAACGTTAAAAGTTTCAAAACACTTCTGCATTGCTGGTGGGACTGCAAGCTGGTACAACCCTTTTGGATCTCAGCATGGCAATGTCTCAGAAAATTAGAACTACAACCTTCCTCAAGACCGAGTAATAACACTTTTGGGTATATATCCAAAGGATGCACAATCATGCCACAAGGACACTTGCTCAATTATGTTCATATCACCTTTGTTTGTCATAGCCAGAACCTGGAAAAATCCTAAATGCCCCTCGACCGAAGAATGGATAAGGAAAATGTGGTACATTTACACAATGGAGTACTACACAGCAGAAAAAAATAACGACACCTTGAATTTTGCAAGAAAATGGGATGGAGCTAGAAAACATTATTTTGAGTGAGGTAACCCAGACACAGAAAGACAATTATCACATGTATTCACTCATAAGTGGTTTTTAAACATAAATCACAGAAAGCCAGCCTACAAACCACAATCCCGAAGAACTTAGACAACTATGAGGCCACTAAGAGAGACTTACATAGATCTAGTCTACATGGGAAGTAGCAAAAGACAAGATCTCCTGAGTAAATTGGGAGCATGGGGACCTTGGGGAGGGTTGAAAGGGGGAGTGAAGAGGTAGAGAGGGGAGCAGAGAAAAATGTAGAGCTCAATAAAAATCTATCTAAAAAGTTTCACAGAAGCTGGGAAATCAGGACCTGTAATCTCAGCTATTCTGGAGAATTTCAGTTTGAGGTAACTTTGTCTAATATGGCAAAACTCTGTCTTAAAGCAAGAAAGCTTCAAAGGGAAGACTGCTCTGTCTCCTATCTCCTGAGAAATGCTTTTGTTTATAAAAGGGAAAATTTATTACTCAAGTTAAGACTTAGAAGATCTGGAAAATATATTCCCCAGTGAGCCAAGCAGAAGAAAGCTGCAGAACAGAGATATTAGAAATGTCTCTGCATTGAAAAATCCACCTACAGGCAGAGCTCTCTAGATTTCCTCTGCAACATTAAGTCATCCCTTTAAATCACCTCCTTAAATGTTCCTGAGGATTGCTTACTTAGCAAATCAATAACTATATTCCTTGAGGGCTAAAGGATATGAAAATACTCTCCAAAATTCAGATCATCAGATAAGAAGGGGCAGGAACATTGAAAGTCAGAGATGACAATAGTGCTGTGAAATGCTGTCTTCTGAATATAACACAGCCACCAGAGTCACATTCTTGTGGCAACGTACACAGGACCTACACACACACACACACACACACACACACACACACACACACAAACATGTGGGTGCATACATGCATACACAGACATGCGTTCACTTATACATACATGCACACAAACACACATGTACACACATATACAAAGGGTAAGAAGATGAATAATTTAGGAGGGTGGGAAGAAGTAGAAGGATAAGAGATGCTAATGGAGGGGATTGTCAATATAATCTCAATTGTCAAATATAAACACAAAAAATAAATTTTTAGGATTTGTTCTTACAAACAAGTATATAGGAAGAAATCAATATTGGAAGTGAATTTACATGTGACTCAAAAGAGAGAAAATAAAACCATTTAAAGCTACAGTGTGATTAGAATTTATATTCTAAACTTGGCCCTTTCATGTTTTTTGACGTTGATCAGTTTATATAATAGGTCATACATCACTTTTGTTTATCTTCAAGGTGAGTACTGTCATGCAGCATGTACTTTAAAATTGTATTAAAATTAAATTTTTGACACCTCTAAATGGCTTAGAAAAGTTACTGAACAGATTTTCAATGCAATGTAAGAGTTTTCTCAGCGAAGATCACAGTTGGTTATCTCATGCCTATCTTTAAGTTCTGAGAACATAATTATAGGTAGCATTATAAAAACTGAATGGGTTATATTTAAGACTATGTGCACCCCCACACACAGAAACATATGCATGCAACAACAATCAGTGAAAAAAAAGGACAATGAATTTGAAGAAAAATGGGGTAGGGCCGGGCTCTGCTATAGGAGAAAGAGGACCGATTATTTAATAGAAGTTAAAAATATGTGTAATAGGTCAAGAATGGACAAAAATCACACTTTGTTAGGGTTGTTATAGAAATGATGTTTGTAAGAAGCTTCCATTCTGGCTAGAAGTTAAAGACCATTTATATTCTAAATGAAAATAATGAAATAAATACAAATGGACAATATGAACCACTGTATCAGTCTCGTTGCCTCCCTACAAATGAAAAAAAATGTCTATACAACTAGACAGCCAAACAGAAGAGAGCTACCAAGCTTTCATGATGCAGTATGTCCTCCATGTGCTCTTGCAGATCCCCAGTCGCCATCCTATGCCCATGATGCCCAGGGCCTTTCTCCTTTTGGTTCACCTGCTCTTCAACACCCAGTCAGGCTTGGCCAGGGTCAGGCACAGCAAGCAGGCACAAACAGCTACTGTTCTTATTTTCCTCCCTGTCCATCTGTGCACCCCAAATTGTTAGAGTCATGGCAAGAGTCCTACATATATAGTTCTCTCTACACACACTAGTTTCATTTTGTTTTCCCCTTTGTTATGTAAGAATGATGACCCATTGATAGCCTCAAGATTTTTCTAAACTCCCCAGCTTATTTTCAAATGTTTTATCCTTTATTTTGTTGAAGGATAACATTTCTTTTCCTTTGAGAGTGTAGCCAGTATAACACATACCAAACTGACACTATATTTTTATGTGAATTGTCATCACACACACACACACACACACACACACACACACACGGATGAATAAATATCCTTAATACTTTTAAAATAGAAAATAGAAAAAAAATACTTCTTTGGCTTTTTCAAGCAGGAACATTTGAGTGAAATATGAAGAAGCCTATTTTTAGAGCTCCACACACCAGAGAGATACAACTGCATAGACAGTAAAACCAAAAATCCTATCAGGAACTGTCTGTGCTCTACTTCTGTTGTGCTTCTTACTAACTACACAATTTGGAAGGAATTACTTACGTTAAATGTGCCTGGATTTGTCTGTTATCCCAGTGATACTAATTTTAGTGTTCCAGACAGAGTATTTAAGAATGAAATGAGTTGAAGATCACAGAAAATCTGAAAGGAGGCGAACTGGAGCCCACAAGAAGACCAAGCAGGTAAAAGTACTTACTATGTAAACTTGGAAATCCAAATTCAATCACTGAAACCCAAGGAAAGGAAAAAAAGAAACAAATTTAAAAAAGTGTTCCATTGACCACAACAGACATAGAATTGTATTAATGGGTGCTTAAATATCAACAACAACAACAACACATACACACATTAAAAAATCAAAAAGATGAAGGTTCTATGGTGATATGCAAG
>NW_004949096.1:10089013-10095094 GCF_000317375.1 Microtus ochrogaster | reverse complement strand
TTTTTTTTTCCTTTTCTCAATAAAAAAGAAAAAAATCAAAAAGAAATGAAACCATATAAGAAATGATATAAAATTTTGGTGCCAATTTGTTTTTTAATAATATATAATCTCACTTTAATGAATTGTTTAATTCAGGAATATTTGAAGTTATAAGATGCTTCTAAAACCTATTCAACTCAAAGAAAGTGAATGGCACATCATGGTGGTGAAAGGAAAAATAAAAACTTTTCCCTGTGCATGCTCATCATCCAGGTGCCATTCTTCCTAGTGTCCCAATCTTCATTGCTATCTATCTACACATGCAAAATGTGCCTAGAGTCCTATGATATTAATTCGGGCCTTTGTCACCTCTATTTTAGAGGAATATTCCACATACAGAAAATTTAACCTTCACAATTGCATTGGAGTTATATTCACTTTAAATGGTATTGTACTTAGTTTCTTTCAGAGTCCTGGGACCTTTTCTTAGGCCTTTCAACTTTGTAACATAATAATCACAATTTTGACTTTATATGGACATAATTTTCACAAATATTGGCATGTGGCCTCAGGTCCCTCCTCTGCCATCAGCAGTTTTTATACTGGGCTGAATGTCCTAGCCACTCATGCCATATAGTCATTTCATTTTGAACACTAACCACCATATTCAGAAAATCAAGAAAAGGCATGTGGATTGAACCTCTGTGTGAGAGCCATCGAAAGTCCTGAATAATCGATCCAAATCTACTCTTCCACTGCCTCCCGTAGAGTTCCTCCTCATCCCTATATGTATTACCTATAACCTCTTGTTTCCTTTGATCATCAGAAAGGCCAATATGGCAAAAGATTCTGGCCCATTCACTCATGATGACATGACCATTTTAAGTGACACATGAAAGTCACCATGGAGAAGAGCTTCAGAGTTTACCGTGCCCTCTGATGATGTTCCACTCCCAAATTCATGTTAAAATTCTAACACCTAAAGTGTGTGTATCATCTACTAACTATCACTGTGTTAAAACAGCACAATCAAAAACAATTTGTGAAGAGAGCATTTACCCAATTTAAGCTTCTTGTTCTATTTTGCTTTGGTTCAGTTGTTAGGTGAAATTTTGGCATTAACTCAACTACTTTCAGCTTCTGAAAAGTAGAACAACTTCAAACCACCAAATAGAATTTTCTCCAGACCTATTATAAAAAAATTTCTCATCAAAAAGAAGAATAAATTATGAACTAATTTTAACAATAGAAGGGGAACCATCACACTATCCTTCCAAAATAAGGATATGTGAAGTCAAGGAGACTTGTCACACTCCTCATGAAGCACTCTTCTCATTTTTCCAGCTACTGTCTGGTTGTCATCTTCAAAGACCCACATCAAAACAGTTTTACTCACTGTTTGTGCCTTTCCTCTACTCTTCTTAACTTCCCTAAAGATTGATTAACAGTCAGTTTGGATATTTTTGCCACACAATTAAGTATTTGCAACTTCATTTTCAAAGGCTTTTATAACTCAAACCATCGGCTTCCCTTCCCCCTTTTCCTGTCATGTAAAACATTTTTGCAATGCAGCAAAAGAAAGAAATGTAATCTTTACCTGTTGTCCCATGTCGTGCTGTGCATTAATTTCCAAGCTGCCTTGCTGGGTGGCATTCATTTCTCCAGTAAAATGGCAAAGTGAATGCCTTTAGGGTCTGACTTTGCTCTTTTCTTAATCATAAGCAATTACAGATACTGGCCCATGTTGTTTTGGATAGGATTTCAGTTCATGAATGCTTTGCAAGGGTGTATATACAGACAGATTAAGGATATCTGAAGGCAAATTAGTATCTTCAAAAAGCTCAAATGGTTTGATTTGTTACTTCAATCTACTCCACAACACCTGGCTCTACATAAAACTGAAGACTCAACCTGATGAAAAAAATATGTAATGAGGCACCAAAAAGAAATTGTGGATCAGTCTCATTCTCTGCTGTGAAATTAACCTTCTAGAAGTGGAGAATGAGGCACACCATATAAGGCCCTGAAGTACAATCTCTTTATTCCTCCTATGTGGGACTCAAAGTGCCTCTGCAGAAATGATTCCACCGAACTGTAAAAGTATTTTAGACACCGATTCTCTACTTTTACATTATAAGTAAAATCATGTATTCTTCTTACATGATTCTTCTTTGGGGATAACATTCATTTAATCGTCTAAGCATGCCTACTTAGCCAAGAGAGAAACTGCATTGAGAAATAAGCTTAAGTTCATTTCCAGATTTAAAAAGCAGGACCAGCAAAATAAAGGAAAGGAAAAGAGGAATACAGGGCAAATTGTGAGCCAAAATAATCACAAAAGAATAGAATTTGAAGATGATCTGATACTCATCTATATTACTTACCCACGTAATAGATGACTTGTAAGTTTACATTCTTTCCAAATACAATCACAATGAACTTAAGAATGGCTTTTGTTTTCTCATTACGAGTATTGTCCAGTGTTGAGCCCATCATTTCTAATAAAAAAAAAAAGGGTGCCAACTACCTTCCTAGTTAACCACAAGAATGCTCCTTGCACTCATCTTTTTATCTGGGAACAAAAAAAATTCAAAAACTGAAAGGAAACAATGACCAACAAATATTCAAACATTGTTGGCTATGGCAGCCTCCTACAAGCAATACCTACCTGAGTCAAGGAGGATCCAGCTTCACTGCAAAACCAGAAACATTGGAAATACATGTCTTCTTTTCTGGGTTAGTTGTCAATGAGCAAGAAATTATATGCCTCTGTAATTTCCAAGAGGAGAATTAATCAATATGTATTTCAAGCTGTACCCACTCATCTTCCTTCCAAAAGAAATTGTGAAAATCAAAAGGTCCATTTAACCATACACATCCAATCTCAATTTCATAAAAGGTAGATTAACTATGTAGGCATTTTATGAGTCTAGAGAAGCAGGCTACAATCCACATAACAATGTTCAGGCATGCATGTGTAGGAAGCAAAAAACCTTGGTCTATGAATCACGATACCTGTAGGAAACTAATGAAGTCATGAAGAACTAAAAGCATATCCAGGAACAAAAGTAGATCAGCAATGTATTAGTAAACTAGGGAAAAAATGTTTAAGCAGTGTTCAGACATTAACCTAAAGCTCATGACTGTGGAGCAAAAGTCGAGGAATGGTCTAATGTCGGATTTCTGAAGTTATTCATAGACTCCAATCCTTGGTCCCTTTAGTGGTGGAGTGTGGGGGACAGATTCAATGCAGAATTAAAAGCCTCGATGTTTCCATTGTCACCTGAGGTTCACAACAAATAGGGAGTGAGCAATCAATTAACCAAGGTTCCAATTACACACACAATTCTCCTATACTTTCCAAGGGAGAATAGCCTTAGTTGCTGGGACATTTCTCCCAAAGCCCAATATTCACTGTCTCTGCATCCTTCTCAGCATGGAGAGATGCTATTCTTACAGACTTTAGGTCTCTAAAATTGTGACACCTAATTATTGTTCACTTATTTTCATGTTTGTAAATTTTTCCTTTTACTCAGAGTATTCCTTGTGTGAGTAAGAAGAAACCTCCAAGCCGTTTTAGTTACATTTTCCTGATAACTAAGAACAGTGTACCTTTTTGTATTTATTTGCTCATTTACTCAAACATATATACACGTACTGTGATGATATTTTTTCCATTTTACCCAAAGCAATTCTCCCCCAATAAACAATCCCACCAACTCATCCTCCTTCCAAATCATTTTCCTCTTCTTTTAAAAAATATCACACTGAGTCTAATTGGTGTCACCCATATGCTCGCAGATGTAGCATCAGTCACCAGAACATGGGTGTGCTGGCTAGTTTTGTGAAACTGCACACAAGCTAGAGTCATTTGGAAAGAGTAAAACACAATTAAGAAAATGTCTTCCAAAGACTGACCTATGAAAAAGTCTGTGGTCATTTTTTCATTATTTATTATTGTTGGGGCCTTGCTCACTGTAGACAATGACTCCCCTGGGCTGATGGTTCTGGTTGCTGTAAGAAAGTAGGCTGAGAAAGCCCTGGGAAACAAGTCAATATGCAGTGCAGTGTTCTTCCATGGCTGCTATATTCGTCCCTGCCTCTAGCCTAGGTCCCTGCCCTGACTCCCCAAGATAATGTAGTGTGATCTGAAAGTTGTAAACTGAAATAAATCCTTTCCTTCCCAATATTTATGGCAAGGTGTTTTATCAGAGCACTAGAAACCTTAACCAAGACAATGGGTAACCTACCAGTGTCAGTACACCCCTCAAAAAATAAATATCCTTTCAAATGCCAACAAATCCTCAGCTGGGGTGGTACCATATTTACCCACTTGTTCATCGATGCCGGGATTGTAACTGGCTAGATCTTGTACTGGTTTTATGCAGGTCATCACACCTGCTGTGAGTTCTTGAATACAACAACCATGTCACGTCCAGAAGAGAGCATTTCACACTGTTCCTTCCAATTGCCCGGTTCTAACATTCTTTGTGCCTTCCCTTTGGTGGTGCTTACTGAACCTTGGTGTGGGGCACCTCATAAATGTGCCATATGATTCCAAGTACTCAGCAGTCCCTCATTGTTGTTATTTGATGAGGTACGAGTTTCTATATTATTGATCAACCAGTGAAGAAAGAAGTCCCTTTGACCAATTGTGATAACTTTAAAGGTCTGAGGATTTAGAATACAGTTTTACATTACCATTACGGAAAACAACATCAGTATCTTCAGCCTATTTGTTCCCTAACTATGGATTCTGTCCAAGTTTACAGTATAGGGATGAATTCCCATCACCATGAAGCAATTAGTTACTTGTGACAGTCACCAGGTGGCACATTTCCCTGATACATCGATATTTAACATGAAGGGTCCAGTACTGAGTAAGATGACTGATCTTTTTCTCCCCAGATATTTCTTAGTTGTTTATATTTCTGCTTCTTTTTGTTTTTACAAAGTTTTTTTAAAGACTTACTTTATTTTTATATTATATTATATATATATATATATATTTATACACACACACGTTTTTCCTATATGTATCTATGTGCACAAAATGTAGGCAGTACCTGTGGAAAGCAGAAAAGTGCTATACACTTCTGTACACTGTGAAAATGCATTGCTGTCAGTACTAATAAAAAGCTGATTGGCTGATAGGTAGGCAGAATTTTCAGGGCAGATTTTCAGAATGCTAGGAAGAAGAACAGCAAAGTCTGTAGAGTCACAAGCCAGAGGTGGAAGAAGCAACTTGGGAAGTTAATAGTGAGATAAATGAACCTCAGGGCAGCACATAGGTGAATAGAAATGGTTTCATTTAAATTTTAAAAGCTGGCTAGAGACAAGCCTGAGCTATAGGCTGAGCACTTATAATTAATATTAAGTCTCTGTTGGTTATTTGAGAACTGGCTGGGAGGGTAGAAAGGTTCTCCTACAGAAGAGGGTGTCAGATATCTTGGAACTGGAGTGACAGCTCCAACTGGGAGTTGGACAGAAGTACTGTGGAAACACACCCAGTGCTCTAAATATGTGGAGCATCTCCCTAGCCCCTTGGATCCCTTATTTTGATAATTTACTGTTCAATTCTATGAACAATTTTTAACTGGGTTGTTTGTTTACTTGATTTTTAGGTTTGAATTAGTTTTTACTTTTGTTTTGTATTGTTTTTAGTTTACTATATATTTCAGACAATAATCTTCTGTTGCATGTGCAGCTAGCAAGGGTTCCCCCCCTTCCACAGTGAGCTACTTTAATCAGTTTAAGAGCTTTCTTTGTAGAAGTAGCTTTTCAATTTCATGAGGTCCTACCTATTGATCCTCGGTTTTATTTCTTGAACATTGGGCAATTAAAATTGGCCTAGAAAGTATGGTTGTGAGGTTAAGAATTCAAAATGAAGAAAATAGGGGCTGCAAGAAGGAAGCATGATCCTGCCCAGTGCCAAGACAAATTGATTGGGACAAAGACACCCACACATAGCCACACACAGGCCTTGGGAGATCTGTCCTAGGTTCCAATAAGAACAGGCACTTTTATAGTGAGCAAATGTATGGTGTGGTAGGAGAGAGAGAGAGAGAGAGAGAGAGAGAGAGAGAGAGAGAGAGAGAGAGA
>NW_004949096.1:10083064-10088913 GCF_000317375.1 Microtus ochrogaster | reverse complement strand
AGTTTACGTTTACCTTTTGTGCACAGAGGTATATCTGAAGAGGTTAAGGCTGTAAAGAGTGGATGTCTGGACCTAGACTGGTCTGCAGCTCCTGATACCAACAAAGACTGAGAGAACAGGGCTGTTCAGAGTTGGCCCTGCCTCTCACGAGCTGCGAAACTAGGCAGAACGGGTCCTGCCTCTCATCTGCTGAAGCACTCAGGAAAGAAGGTTCTACAGCTCACCTGAGCATCATAATCGAGATGATCTATTTTGAAGAATTATGGGCAAACTGGCCCAGAGGTCGTGAGTATGGCAGACCATTTCACGCCCCTCTCATCTGCCATGTGTGGCCTGAGTGAGGGGAAGATGCCCTCCTTCCCTCACCCCTCTACACCTGCAGCAATTGAGAGACCAGGTCAGCATAGTGGAGCTGACCCTGTAGAACTGACGAGCCAGCCCTAAGGGCATGAGAGAAGCATGGCTGGTACTGCCTCCCTACTCTGAGATGCAGTGATGGAGGCAAAAGAAAGATGCCCTTCCTGTTGCCCCTTCCACCTCCAGCTGGAGAGGGAGATGACCCTCCCCTTTACCAACTACAACAACTAGGAAACCCTGCCTGGCGCCTGATCTGGGCAGCACAGCCCACATGACCCTGTTGACTGGTGGCCAAGAACTTGAGTGTGGAAGATCTGGTGCTGTGTCTCATCTGACATAAGGCAGCATGGGTGGGGGAAGAATCCTGCTCCCATAGCTTTATATCTGAGATGAATAGGAGCATTGACCCTGAGGTCATAAGAAATGGAGAGCTTCCCCTGTCCCTCACCAGTTACAGTACTCCATAGAGCAGGCCTTGCACCTCACCTCGGCAGCACAATAAAGCCAACCCTGTGTCAGACTATTCCAAGATGAGAATTTTTTTCTTTTTTTTCTATTAATTTATTTTATTTTATTTTGTGGGGAAGGTTGCAAGAGCAGAGGGCAAATATGAAGAGACAGAAAATGAATGGGATCAAGATACATGATGTGAGAGCTACAAAGAATAAATAAAAATTTTAAATTAAAAAAGAAGAAAATAAATATGTATGTTCAGAAAACCCCACATTTGCTTGCCATCCCCACTTCCTTCTTGGATTGCCCCTTGACTCACTGCGTCACTCCTACCTAGCTACACAGTCACTGAAGCGGCCTGCAATGCCTGTGGAGGGATTGTAAGCAAAATGATTCCCACACAAAACACTCTACTGCATCCATTCCTGTTTTTACACGTGCACTTACCAAATGCATGTTGAATAGAAAAACCTTTATACCAAACAGTTCACAAAGAAGACATGTGGAAATCATCTGTCTTGCCTTACATAAAGGTTTTTTCCCTATTCCTTCTACATCTTAAAAATTGGAGTTTGAGAAACAAAGAGAAAAGAAGATCTTATCTCCCTATAATTGTAGACATTTGTGCAGATATGATTTTAACTACTCACCAGAATGCAATGTTTCCTTTGTAGATAAAGTATAATGTGGCACTCCTTGCTGATTATTTTTAATGATGGCCTTTGGGTAGAATAAACAAGAAAAGATTAATTCTCCCCACTACAGGTGACTTTCTAGCTAAAAGGGCATCTTGAATTACCCTGGCTTTGTTCTGGCCCTCATCTTTCCACTCCAAATTCCTGATTTCAAAAGCATTCTCTGCTCTCAAACGTTGTATTTAGTCCCCAGGGGATGCTGCAGATGTGGCTATGAAGAATCTGCACCATCTGGGTACTGGGACATTTTGCTAACTCCAGTGGAAACCTGCTGTGCCCACCAGGCATCTCTCTGCTTACTGAGTAGCTCTGTTTGTCTCCTAGGGTTCTGCTGAGTTGGCCATTGCAGCTAATAACCCTGGAAAGAAATGCTCTTCTTTGCAGTGATGATTCTAGGCACTTCCTTGGGGCTAAAAGCATTCTTTTATTTCCAGTTTTCAAAAAGGCCTTTCTAAAAACCAATCTTGTCCTTATGCAATTTCCTTGATTTCTGTGTCTATCACTCTTGTATGAAGGATTAAACATTAATTCCTGAGACCAGGTAGGCAGAAAGAGATATGTGGTTCTACAGTGTTTAGAACACTAAATATAAAGACAAGAAATATCTTCCTTTAGTTAAAACAGAATAAGCAAACAATTGTACAATATTAATATCTATAACCACAGCAAAGCCAAAAATAATATATAATAAAATAATCATATTTATCAAGACCCCTGTGACTAGCTAATCAATCCATTAGGTTTTAGATTGATTTTGTTTTAGGATTTCTTGATGAGATAGTATTTTATTCCAGAAACCATCATTTAACAGCCAAAATAATAACATGAGACTGGCAATCTTATTTTCACACATTTGAAATTCGGAGTTGATTCCAAGAATAACTTTAGCTTATTTTGCTCTACTTTTTTATTATAAACAAGTAAATGTGCCCCGTTATCACATACCAAAGCCAGGTAGTTCCATTTAAGTGGATTTCCCTACTCTTTCTACACTGGCTCTGCACTGTAGCCTCTCAGTCTGAAGTAAGAAGTGGAAAGCAAAACATTTTGAACAGGTTTTATCAGTCTGGTCATAATCCTGAACTTGACCTGATTTTGACTTTAGCAAGAGGTAAGGAAGGAAAAAAAAGCATAAGAAAGCACTATTGTTCATACAATGAATAATGTAAGTCACAAGAACAGAATTAGAGACAGACTGACTGATTAAACTATTGATTATCCCTGCTGCTTAAACTAACACATCAGACAATTTAAACCACAGAAACCACATCCAGATAATTAAGTAGAGGATCTGACCTACACCCAGAGGGATGCGAAAGTATAGAAAAAGTTCTGGAATCTACTCACAGAGACAGCTATCTAATCTGATACAATTCTCACAGGAGGTAGCTGAAGAATGAGGGTATAAACATGGCTGAGTGCACTTATCTTGTGGGACTCTCCTTCTCTGAATTAATTCCTGAACTCATATGAGTACTTTTGTAAGAATAAATTATGAGGATAGACAAGTTCTGTGAAACTGGCTCAGATAGGAAACTTACCAAACAGATTTAGGTCAGAGAAGAGAAGACCAAAATTAAAAAAGAACAGAGTGCTTCTGGAAAAGCAATAATATAGAAAACATCGGCTGATGATGGAAGGGTTAGCCAGGATGAAAAATGCACACTCTTAAGAATAGAGCCCAAAAGGAAAAGAGGATTAATGAAGGAATGAAACTGGAATTGCATAGCACTCCCTGGGGTGTCTGACTGTCTGCTCAGGGATCTTTCTCTAGGTGTACAGATGGGAAAAATGCTCTGTTTAATACCCAGACTCCTCAGAATTACTTTCTTTCCAATGTTCCCTTCATGTCCGCTGCATTTGTAAGTCTGTCAATTACTACAGTCTTTTCTTTTAATTTTTCTCCAAAATTCACCAGATAGTCCTGCCCTTCTCACTGTGTCTCTCCTGCAAGCCCTGCATAAGTAAAATTCTTGTTGCAGGTTAAATGCTAAATCAAGCCGTCTTTGAACTCTTTTATTCTTCCTTTGTTTTAACTACAAATTATGAAGAAGTCTTCTCACAGTTCACCATCAACATTTAAATAGCTCCTTTGTAAACACCATGTTAACTTTAAATGCACACCTTCCTCTCTAATTTATCAGAGACCAAGGATTGCCCTTCAGTCAGGTGATTTACTGTCTCCCAGTTTCTCCAGTTTAAACTATTCAGGAGAAAGAAGCAAGAAGTCCTAACATCTCCTCTTTTCCTGACAATTTCTCTTCCTGCACTTCAAATTCACAGTATATTACATCTTTTTTTTTTTTCAGAAATGTTCTATGTTTATGGATATTGTCTTTCAAATAATCTTGTCCATAAATACAAAAAAAGTTAATTCCAACACACACATCTCATATATAAAACCAAAGCAAAATACAAGAAAGAGTTATTTGGAGCTTACAGTTTCAGAGAATTAAAGTCTATGATACTCGAGAAAAGGACCAGGGCAGGAGGCAGGCAGGAAGCTATAGTGATGGCTGAGATCTCACATCTTGGCCCACAAGCAGGAGGCAGAGAGACCTAGCTTAGACAGGCAGGAGCTTTTAAAATCTCATACCCAATCCCTAGTGATGCTTCTACTCCAGTGAAGCCACCTTCTAATCCTTACTAAACAGTTCCACCAACTGGGGATTACATTCAAATACATAAGCCTATGAGGGTCATTTTATTCAAACAACAACCTTGCACACTGATGTGGGACGCCCTTCTGTATATGTGTTGCTTTTATTGGCTCATGAATAAAACTGTTTCAGGCAATGGCTTAGCAGAACAAAGCCAGGTGGGAAATCTGAACAGAGATAAAAAAGAGAGAAGGTGGAGTCAAAGAAGTGTCAGGTATGCACCTAAGGAGAAAAACATCCTCCAGAACCTTATCTTACCATTAAGCTACAACCTTGTGGTGATACAAAGATTAATAGAAATGGTTTGATTTGAGATATAAAAGCTAGTTAAGATATGCCTCAGCTATTGGCCAAGCAGTGTTGTAAATAATATAGTTTCTGTGTGATTATTCAGGTATGGATATCCAGGAATGAATGAACAATCTGCAATCTCCAATTATAAATGAAACCAGCACGGGGCAACTACACCCACAAAAAAAGAAGAACTTAGAGAACTTGGCAAGGAATTCTAGACACCAAAGAACAGAGTTAAGCACAACTACTTGGTAGTCACATTTTTTCCAGACAGGCCCTTTTTGCTGGTTACAAGCAAAGACATGGCTTCTTTGAGAAATGGGCTAAATATTGTAACTGTAATTCTAACTTGATACCTGTATCATTTATATGCAATTTTACTATGTTAAAGTTGAAAACCTTTCTTTTTATTTAGACAGAGAATGGGAAATGATGTGGGATATCCTTCTATATATGTGTTGTTTTTATTGATTGATGAATAAGGCTGTTTTGACCAGTGACTTAGCAGAGCAAAACCAGGTGGGACATCTGAACAGAGATATATATAGAGAGTAGGCAGAGTCAAAGAGATGCAATGTAACTGCCGAAGAAGAAAGATGCCAACTGGAACCTTACTTTTCTGGTAGGCTACAACCTTGTGGTGATTCAAATATTAATAGAAATCGGTTAATTTATGATATAAGAGCTAGCTAGAAATACGTGTGAACCTTGATCAGTGTTGGAATTGTAATGCTCTGTCTCTTTAAGAGACAAGCCACACCCACTCCCTTCCAGTTTGCAGCCTTAGCCTTCTTCCTCTCTCTCTCTCTGTCCCCCCTCTCACAGAGACACACCCTCTCTCCCCACATCTCTTTCTCTTTCTCTCTCTTTCTCCCCCTTCTCTCTTTTCCTTCCCTTCCATAACATCAAATAAATGTCCAATTCTATTCTGTATGGTGTGCCTATCTGTGTGTCCCACCTGCTGTTTATCCTTTTGTTGCCACTGGGGACCAGCCACCTTCCCTGCTGCATGGTCTCTGGGACTGGCTACTTTCGAGTCCCCGGCAGTTCTGGAGACTCACAGCAAATCCATTTCAGTAATTAATATAGTTTCTATGTGATTATTTGGGCCTGAGCAGCAGGGAAAAGAAAGAGCAGTCAAATATTTCTGTAGTGTTGGGACTACTCTTTTGTGTCAGAAAGATTTTCCCTATGGGAACTTATTTTTTTTTCTGTTACTCATAATTGTGGAAACTGTTGAACAAGGTCCTGAGATGTGATTGACTCACCTAATGTTTGCAAATGCAGAGCAAAACAATTGTGTATTCTCTGGAAAAAGTCTCATTGCAATGTCTTAAAAACAATTATTGGGACAAATATATACCATTTATTTATTGACATTTCCTCCTAA
>NW_004949096.1:10070144-10082295 GCF_000317375.1 Microtus ochrogaster | reverse complement strand
TCACCAAGCCCAGCTGGACTGTGACAGAATGCATTTAATTTAAGGCCAATGTATGTATGGAAGTATGCTTGAAACAATTTGAATATTGATGACAGACATAATTTCACTATTGTGATTTTCATTATAACAATGTCCCACTTTATCTTTCTTTATTTGCTTTGGTCTGAACTTTTGTGCACTTCAGTATTGATGCGTTTAAATCTAGGTTCTAATATAGTAGAATTAATAAGCAAAATATGACTGTGATTAAATTATTAATGTAGGAAGACGGATGAATGATTCTACTCCCCCTATGAAAGAATTCAGAGGAATATGTCCATTCTACCCTATAACAATGCTTTGAAAATAAGCACCACAAAAAAAAAAAACCCAGACAATTAGCCCTTGGAGGTACCAAGTATCTCAGACTTGATCCAGGGAGTTCCCATACCTATAAGTGTGAGAAGCATATTCCTATTATTTAAAAGAATCTGGGGTGATATAATACGATGGTTTGATAGATAAGAGCATTTGTGTACTAGAGCACAGAGCCAAAATAAAATGTGGGGTGTTTGACTATAACCTCAATGCTGTGAGTACCAGAAATAAAAAGGTTGCCAAGAATTGCTACTCATCATCCTATCTCCAGATTCTGTGAGAAACTGTCTCAAAAAATACTGAAGGGAGTGAAATAGGAAGGCACCAAATTTACTATTCTTGCTTGTTCCCACTCCCCCACGACCCTCTCTGTGTCTCTCACACACAGAAACAACAACAAAAATTTTCCATAATGTAATATTATTGTGCTATCAAGGCCTGAACAGAATAAGCTATTATCATTTCCAGTTGTGTTCAGAATCATAATTTTCCAATGGTAAAGATGGGTTAAACCAAACAATTGTTAAGACTGCACAGCATACTGTACAATGAGTGCTCTTAGGCTCAGTTTAATGTGCAGTTTGGTTTTCTAGGTAGTTACTGACATCAGGTAAAATTATTTAGAGAACTCTAGGTCGAAAAACCTGGCACTCTGTCACTATACTACAGGTCTCTCTCTGCCTCAAGTCATCTTATCTCTGGAAAAGATAGATTCCCATTTATACTCTGCCCACTCGACACTTCATCCTATAGTGAGCCATCAGACTACTAAACAGAAAGACAAGCTTTCTAATCCCTTTAGCATGCAACCCCTGCCTCCTTCTGCATATCTGCTTCTTCCTTGTTGCTCTAAGTATCTCCCACATAGTCTTTCTCCATCTGTGCTGCGACTCATCACCTGCAGCTGCAAGTAGAATGGGTCCAATGACATGTGCTTCCTCACCCCTACTTGAAATGCATCCCTCACTGCATTTTCTAAAATGACCATGTTATGTCCCGAAGGACCTTCTAAAACTCATCTTTACTCCATAATGTATCAAACAAAATTTTGATATATGAAAATATTTACAAATCTTCAAAATCATCCCTATCCAGAGTATTGCATGGTTGAGTTCTCTACCCGAAACTTGAGCTGTTTTTCCTCACCATAGAATCACTTACACATTACACCTTATCTAAAATGTAAATCTACCCTTAAATGTAAATCGGAAATGTAAAATATTTTTGAAAGGACAAATATAGTTTATATATATATATGCCCTATTCCTGTGGTCACAAACATAATTATAATAAAGATACGTTGTGCAATCTAGTTTGTGTTCATTTGTGACTGTTGCAGATCAGTTGTGGGTGAGCTTTGGCACTGTTTCTAACAGCGCCATTGAAGGAGCATGTCTTCTTTGGCAAACAATGATCTCAGAGGTTGCTAGCGAGGCTTCCGGGAAGCAAAGCACACCATTTCCACCCCTGTCATGGCACCATGGATGTATCTTTGTCTTTCAGGAAAATTTTCCACAGGAAAGAACTGGCAAGAGGAAAGAATACATATTGAGTCAATATCTCCCATGCTCTGCGTGGAAGACTGTTTCTCATAACTTGGAATCATCCATAGGATATATGCTGTATATCAGCATGCTCATTACAGGATGGCTATAAGTATTTACATATAAGCTTCAAGAATAGGAACAGTGACATATCCAGCTTTCTAAAATGATATTTACAGAAAGAAAATCTGTATGTTATTTATATCAAGTCATGTGCTTTTTTCATTTAGACACTAGCATTAATATAGAAGCTAACATGTTCATTCTGTGCATGAAATAAAAATAGAATTACTGTTCTATAGGGAAGGTATTTGATGAGGTATTTTTTCCTTCATGTAAAACTGAAAAGCCTAATATCTATAGGAGTGTGTCACATATGCTTGAAGGCGAATTTAATTAATCCAGGCCAGTGGGTACAAGAAGACAATTTTAATATAAAAGCACACTCACACACCCAGAGTTCAGCGATCCACCGGAAACCGGAAACAGGAAGGGCTCCAGTCCGCGCGTCCCAATTAGTTAGTAAAAACATTCGCCCGAGGCTGTCCCGCCCCAAAAGGCGGGGTCTCTCTACATATGCTTGAACTCTCAGTGCTTTTGTGAGGGTGATCCAAGACAATGTTAATCAAGACCAGCCTGACCTACATGGGAATATCCTTTTGTTAAATGAAAAAAGAAAAGAAAAGAGTTAGAGAACAAAAGTACTCTAAAATTTAGAAGTATTTATTGTCTTTTCTCAGAGTACTGAGCTTAATGCATTCATGTCTCAGAATTATTATTCAAATTTCTTACCATTTAGTTTATTGTTTTCGGTTCTTATGATGAAGAAAATAAGTTAAAAAGTTACAATATGTGATATTGCATCATATTAATAATATGAGAGTTCATTAGTTTTCATTACTATCTATGATAGTAAAATTACTATTGCTGTATTATAATAAGGAAAGAGCAAACACTCATCTGCATATATTTGACAAATACTTTCCATTATTCAAGGCTTTGTATATATTATACCTCTTTTGTTAGTTGGAACTAATACACAGTTTTGATAAGAATTGAGAATTTGTCCTTCCATGTTTACATTATTGAAAATTCCTAGAGTAGGTTTTAAATGAACACAGCTAATTAAATGAATACATCTGTTAGGCATGTATAAATATTGACTTGCAGTATTACCAGTATCAGTCTATATCCTGTTATCTCCTGAACGAGTAATGCTGGGTTCTTTGTAATGAATTCATTTTAAAATTGTATCATAGATTATTTAGTGAAATTAGCTAAGAAGATGTATGAAATCATGCTAGTCATTCAAGTTTAGAAAATAATATGCAGAGTAAACCTTTTTAAATTTTCTAAATAATACAAATTTTATTTTTGAAGGATTTTAAAGGTCCTTCCATGAGAAGCCTGTTCAGATGTCCCCGCTGCAGCAACTCTTAACCTATAAACTGAAATCTCTGCTTCTTGCTGCAAATTGTCCCTGGAAGCATTTTCAAATGCAGTTTTCTCTGGGAAACATTAAGGGCCCAAAGCTAATCATTAAAAGGAGAACTTTTCTTTGTTTTATGTTTCTATGCTATTTGGACATTGCACTGGGTTCTGTCTTTATTTCTGCCATATTCCATTATTAAATATGAGCTATAATTCAATCCTAAATGGAACTATTGATGGGAAATTTAATTAAGGCTCAAATCCGCAGTTTAAGAATTCAAATTGAAAGTACGTATTTCAGAAAGCAAACAGGTGCTAATTAAAAGCCATAATACAGAATGAGAGAGGACAATATTAGAACCACAAATCTGATAAAGGCTTAGTGATGGAGACCAGAGTGTGGGTAGCTAAGAATAACAATGAGCATTGGAATGGATTTGCACCTATATAAAGAAGTTGCATCAGAAGAAAGGCTTGCTCAGCTGTGATGGTTGCTGTAAACAAGCAACGCTTCCACTAACTGTAAATTTACTGACTATATTGACATTAACAGTCTCAAACAAAATGATAGTGGTAAAAGCTTGCTTGATTGGAGAGGATTCATGACAGGAAAAAAAAACAATAAAAATTAGACACAATGACTATGCTCAATTTTGCTTTGTTCTAAAGCAGAGTGGTATATACGTAATGGGTTCTTATGGGTTTTGTATCTGTGTTTAGGGGTTGAGACAAAGAGAAACACAGAGAGAGAGAGAGAGAGAGAGAGAGAGAGAGAGAGAGAGAGAGAAAACAAGTAGTTTAGAACCCATAATCCTTATTTTTTACTTCAACAACAACCAAACCTGACTTGCAAGAACAAAAATCTTCTGCCTACAATACTTTTAGCACTGGAGAATGGAAAGGCACTGGAGTGCTGGAGTGTACAGTAAGTAAAATTTAAAAGAAAGTAACATCTTTATTGAGGAAAGTATATTAAGATTTGCAAGCTTGGAAGAAGGAGAGGGCGTACTCCAGTACTAAAGGACAATTTCCTGTTAGCATTATAAATGTACATGAAGTGTGTCAGTATGTTCTCTCTGCAAAAATCAGCTGCTTGAGTACAGGTGCAAATGAGTGTGGATTTTCATTAGGGCTGAAGTTTTTCAGGTATTCATGATGAACATTGGGAGGGAAACAGTGTGATAATGATGACTGAGTGTGGGATGTGAGCTGGATTCAAAATAAAGATGTCATTGGGGAGGAAAAATGAAAAGCACTATCTATAATGGATTGCAAATTCTGGCTCAATTGAAGACATGGGAGAGTAAGATCCTTGAAAAAGTTGACTGGAGAAACAGGTGGCCTCAGGTGCTTGATATGTATTTAAAATAGATATTCCAGAGGAAGCATGGTTTATGAAAAATGATACAGTTTTTAGATAGGAAAGAAAACTAAGTAGTGAGGCAGTACAGTGGGATGATCAGCCACAAGGGTATTAAAGTCACCTGAAGTAATATTGGAAATCTATTAAAGAGACTATTAGCAAGAATAGGTCCTGAATCTCTGAAGAATAGAAATGAATAATCCAAAAGGCCAGAGATGACTGTAGTAAGTAAGGTTCGAACTGGTAACACCCAGGATACAAAATTTTAAGATTTAGATTTAGAGAATTGAGGGGGGGAAAAGAGTGACCGATCTTAAATTCCAACAAGGACCCAAAGGACACACATCTAATCTCCATTGAGTATGTGAGACCAATAGCCAAATCTTTAAAATAGAAAAAAAAATGGTGTTTTTAGCAGAGTATCAGAGCCTCATTATAACAGAAAATGATCATAATGGTGCTTAGGGAGTCAAAGGATTTCTGCTAATGGGTTCAGAAAGCAGCCACCAGGCAACGTTTCTGGAACAGTGATCAATTTAGGTAAGGGTTTATGATGGAGGAAAAAAAGAGCAGTTTGAGTCTAGAAACCCGAAATGGCATCAGAGTCTCTCTGGTGGTCTCTCTGGTGCTGAAGAGAATGAAAGGCAGATTCGATCTTCCATCATCTTGTCAAGGTCAAGAGACAGTGGTGAAGACCAGGAAGAAGAGCGGCTCAACTAGAAACAAGCAGAGCTCAGGAACTTCTAATCACACCAGCTTTATATGCACAGAAGTTTATGTCGCTAGGTCATAGTCAAAGTAATATCAACTGAGGTTTTCTTCACATTCCTTCCTTCCAAATATTGTATCCCAACATCACAATATGACACTGATTTCAGTATCTGACTATATTCTTTGAACACTTGTGTTTCAAATTCTCAAATTATCTCCTAAAATGTCTTTCATCCCTTTTTGGAATAAAGAAAACAACAGCTAATGATTGGATTGTTGTTGCAAAATATTCCTTTAAATTTTTTATTTTTCTTTTGTCTTAAAGCAGTGCAATGTGGAGATCAGGGCACATGCTAGGAAGAAAGACTGGTCTATACTTGAACCCAGGCTGGGATATGTACCACTTTGTTGTCTTGGACCATTTAAACATTTGCTCTGGCCTTTAATTGTTTAATTGGTAAAACAGGAACATTTTGAAGGACAAATGAGTCAATGATATCATAGCATTGAAAAGGGCCCAATATATATAAAACACAGAAAAAATGGATCATATTACGTAGGGCCAAATTTTAGCATTTATTATTATCATGATTAGTAACCCTCATTAAAATACCTGATGTTAACTAGGCAGTGGTGACACACACCTTTAATTCTAGCACTCAGGAGACATAGGCAGACAGATCTCTGTGAGTTTGAAGCCAGCATGGTCTAGAAGAACTAGTTCCAGGAGAGGCCCCAAAGGTACAGAGAAACCCTGTCTCAAAAAATGTTTTTTTTTTTTAAAAATCTGATGTTTCAAAGAGAAACATGCTAGAAAAATTAAATTTTCGTTGTTAGTTGAAAGGTGTTAGCTTTGTGGTTTTGTGGACTGCTACCAGGATAAGCAGGTATATCTCTTACTCTTTTTTCTGCTCCTGAGACTCTTTTCTTCCCACTGGGTTGTCTTGTCCAGCTTCAACATGAAGGTTTTCACCTTGTCTTCCTACATTTTATGTTGTTCTACTTGGCTGTCATCTCTTGGAGGCCTGCTCTTTTCTGAAGAAGAAACAGAGGAGGGTGTATCTTGGGGAGATGGGAGGTAGTGGTGTTGGGAAGAGTGGAGGGAGGGGAAACTGTAGTAGGGACATATTGTATGAGAGAAATATCTATTTTCAATTTTAATAAAGCTATATATTTAGTGCACATGTGTAATGTATATATTCTTCTGAAATATCGATTCTAAGTACCAATAGGACCTCATTCTAATTCTGCAATAAACAATCTCTGTGATTTAATGAGGAAAATTAAAATTATAATTTAGACGGCAGGGCGGTGGTGGTGCACACCTTTAATGCCAGCACTCGGGAGGCAGAGGCAGGCGGATCTATGGGAGTTCGAGGCCAGCCTGGTCTACAAGAGCTAGTTCCAGGACAGGCACCAAAGCTACAGAGAAACCCTGTCTCGAAAAACCAAAAAAAAGGAAAAGAAAAAAATATAATTTAGACCATTAGACCCTAGTACAGTGTGACCTTCTCATATAAGTCATTCAAAATAAATAAAAAATACTCAAATTTATTATTCTTTCAATATTATGTCTTAGCTATATATGTCGATAAGCTTGAATTTAGTTGACTCTGAAATGACGATAGAGAAAAACAGAATTAAAGTAAGACAAATTATTCTAATACACACATGCAAATCTCATTTAGTGTTTCTAGAGGCTTTACAGAAGAGTTGGGCATTTTTACTTTCATTTAATGCTTTTAACCTTTCATTAGCTTCCTTCTTTCTTAACTTCCAGCCAAAACACCAGTATATGTTTGCAGCCATATGCTATTGCTTCTTCATATATGCTACTGCTGCTGCTGCGATGAAATGAACATTACTGAAAGACACCACGTTTGCCTCTGGGAAACAATGCTGATTAATCTGAGATGCTCCATCCCAGCACCGAAGGCAGGTGAAAACTTTTTATTTGAAAATATTCCATGTTTCAGTGAATGTGCTTCTCAGTTACTGTTCCGTTAACTGGTTGACAATAACTTTCAGGATAAGTGAACATATCTAAATATAATCAAACATATATTAAGAGATATCCTTTTTTATTATAATCATGCCCTCTGTCCTTCACACAAGTTAGTACTAAAAATAGAGGAATGAATACAGATCTACAATTCCTATAGTTTAATCCATTCTCTTCTTCTCACTTCCTCAAATGATGCTTGCTTTAATTAATGGAGATTAAAATAGTGTAGTCAAAGTCAGCTTACTGGACTTTTCAAAGAATGAGGCCTGGAGACAGCTTGCTCATACTAATGGCACTTATTAAACTGTGTTAACTACTTTCATTATGGAAGCCAGGAGTGAGCAGAAGACAGATGGGGGCACAACACTAGCCAGTGGAGCATCTCCCCTGCGTATTGGAAATGGAAAAAATTTGCAGGGAACCAGCCTCAAGAGCAGTTTCCTGTTAGAAAGATAGACAAAGGCTCACCACCAGTTTTTCTGATTCTTACTTATTGAATGATTGCATTAACTTACAGTACAGAGAGCTGCAGTCTAGCTTTGAAGCCAGGCGCTAGCTACATGTGGTATTTTAGTGGTTAGAAAAGAGACATTGTGTTCAACCTCAGGGGATCAGATGCATTTTTCTCCTCAGACACTTGTGTTTCTATTTCTGTACAAACACAATCTGTCTTTTCCATTTCTTTGGAGAGGGCTCCTGAAAGTGTCATTATACTTACATATACCTTTAGAATTCCACATTATTTTCACTCACAGACCAAGAATAAAGTTGCACAGATAATTTCAGGATTCAAATCAATACTACCTCTCTGCTCTGGTTCTAGGCTCATGGGTATATCATCTATTTATTAACTGTTGCTATGAAAACAACCTATTGATTCAGTAAATGTTGTTAGTTTCCACTAGTGAAAATGTAAGTATAAAGATGTGCAGGAGAGTGCATTTCATGGTCCGTTTTAGAATCTAGATATCAAGGTTTCATTTTATTCGTTGTCACAATGCAAGTCAATTATTGTATTCTTGGCATTATGGCTGCTCATATTTATCATAGGTCTGCTCCCTAGAAATGTTGTTAATTATGAAATGAGAGTTTGCATAAATTATTAATTTCTACATCAAAAAGGAGTAGTGCATTGTGGCTTTTTTTTAGGAAAATTCCAAGTAGTGATATGCAAAGATGCAGTTCTTGACTCTGAGAAAGCCTTTGCTCTGTCTCACAACAATATATTAATAATACCTCAACTAGTGCCCACTGGGTTGCCTTATAAGTGACTCTTGTTTCCTTACATGAAGGTATTTAAAAATTAGATGATTAATACAAAGAACTTTGGAACTAGTGAAATACAAGGGGAGGTCGTATAGTAAGATCTGTACACCAAGGACAGGGAGCTGAGTCACCAGGGTCAAAACTAAAAAACATATGTAACTGGCTGGGTGAGTAAGTAGGGCTTTGAATAAATTCTCCAAATGAGAATATGTTTTACAACACTGTTATTATGCTGATAGTATTATGCTGACAATACCTGATTTCAACCTTATTGCAAGTTTTTCTACTGAGTCATGTGTACCTAACAACCTTTTGGATGTTTGTGACACTAGCACTTCATCTCAACATGTTGAGGGTAAATGTTGAACGGCAACACTAATTTTTCTTCTTCATCTTGTTTGAATCAATAGTAATGAATACAAAGTTTTCAAATCCAAAGTCTGGGAGACACATTCTGGGCACCTTCATACTTACATTTAATCATGAAAACAGATCAAATTGACACAATTCTCTCTCAGTACTGGCATCTGAGCTGTTGTGACTATTGCTGTACATCTAAGCGCTAGTAACAAAGTATGAACTAATGACTGGGTAGGAATTAAAGTTGTGATTTGTAAGACACCAAAGTTTTCCAAGCAGAGATAAAAAATGTAATAAGATCATATAGAAGAAGATATACGGCTGCAATCACATTTTAAACATTTACAGGATGATCAGGCAAATGGAATGCAGTACATACAGAAAGCTTAAGCTGTTGACAGACTTTTTTATTAACTAATTAATTCTTACATTAACCTGTAATTCTTGTCTGTGTTAGCCAAATGACTTGGTACCTTTTATCAATGAGGCATTCTTAGCATTCTTCCTCTTGGTCTGGGTGATGATTGTAGACTAAGCCTGTTCTCTTCCCAGAATTCTCCTATTCTGGTCACCCCGCTATACTTCCTTCCTAGCTACTGGCCAATCAGAATTTTATTAAACCAGTACAAATGACAAATCGTTAGAGGATACAAGATCATTGTTCCACAGTATTAAGCTGTGTATATGTCTTCTTGGAGGCTACTTGTTTGTTCCAGGCTGCCCAAACCTAAAATAATCACTCAGATGCTTGGCTATTAGCTTATGCATATTTAAAGCTAGTCCTTATATCATAAATTAACCCATTTCTATTAATCTGTGTATTGCTATGTGTTTGTGGCTACCAGTAATGTCCCATCAGCATCTGGCATCTGTCTCCTGGGCTGCTACATGGGTTCTCTTTGACACTGCATATTTCCTCTCTACATCTATCTGCTTGGAATTCCTACCTTGCCCTATTCTGCACTGCAATAGGCCCAAAGCATATTCTTTTTAAATCAATGGTATTCACAGCATACAGAGGGAGACCCCCCTCCATCATACATGCTGTTACCTACCTTCAAAATTAGCCTTAGGCCCTTGGGAGCTAAGGATTATGAAGCAGCAAAAACCGAGTATTCCTGTGAGTTAGTGAACCTGAGGATAACTCAGAGTCTGGAACTTGAGGATAAAGCAGGACTGTTAGAAGCACAAAAGTAAAGCCAGAGAAAGCAATGTAATTATTAGTATTGAGTGCTACAGAAGGCCTGGTATATGGTTCAGGGATTTCTTATATAACCAAAAAACACAGAAAAATGGAATTGTTTAAAAATTTAAAAATGTAGATATGAAAAAATATACAAAGCAGGAAAACATGACCAATGAGCAGACAAACAAATAAAATACAGAATAATTTACATAGAAATGTAAGTTGATAGGTATATTAAAGAATATCAATTTAATATTGTAACTGAAAGACAAATTTTATAAGGCTAGATTTTTTTCAATCCGTAAATTATTTGCTGTCAGCGATTTATCCAAGAATAAGCAAAATCTTCTCAGATGTGACCTTGATAATTATATCTGCAAACAATCTTAACGGATGTCACATTTAATAAGAAAATGCTTTCCTCGGAGACAGGATGTTTGCTAACACCACTGTAACATTAATTTTAGCTCCCATAGTTCTATAACAAAATCAAAGAGGAAACATTAAAAGGCCTAATGATTAAAAAGAAAAAAATAAAATTTCCAGCAGCCAAAGATGACAGGGATGTCCACACAGAAAAGTAAAAGCAAACAATTTACAAAATAAAGCTTCTAGAAATTGTAAATTAATTTTTATAGGATTGCCAAACATGAGGTCAGAGATTGCCTCAGCTGTTAAAGATGTGTGCACTCCTATGGAACAACAAAGATGAGACCCCAGCACCCACATCAACCAGTTCACAAGAGTCTGTAAATTCAGTTCCAAGGAATCTATGTTCTACTGACTCAAAGCATCCACATACGTGTTCATATAGCACACAGACATTAAAAGTACACCACACATATGCATGCAAATTAAAAATAAAAGTTGACTTTAGAAAACAAAAGATTACTGAATATAAGAATTTTATATAATTAGCAACTTTATTGGCATGTATCAGTAACCAATAATAACCAATAAAATTATTTCTGCTACAAATTGAAATGTCATCAGTTATGTAAAGTAACTGTCAATAAGTTGAATTTTTAAAAAAATAAGCTTCACCACAAAACTTTGCAGTGGACAATTCTCCAAGATATAAATCAATGGAGGTCACAAATTTTAAATGATTGACTAATTAAAATAAAGTCAGAAAATTTTCATGATTGATTAATAGAATAAAAGAATCTAAAACACGGTGTGTATAATAATTTTTAAGGAAGCTGTGAAGATTATTCTAAATCATATTGTCAAACTCAGAGCTGATGAACAGCAGAGATAATGCTAATTTAGCAGAAAGGGCTTGAGCAATATGTATTACCAGATGTCAATTTACTATAACTTAAATTATAAGTGTAATATTGATGCAAACAATGTGTTATTGATGAAGATAGACTAGTGAAAATAGCAGAGGTTTCAGAAGTCGACCACCTAACTGCCTCAAAGAGAGGGAAAAGATCAATTCATATGTGAAATATTAGAGCATATTTTGTTGTATCTGGTATTCATATGAAAGCAGGGTCATGCAGCAACAGTGAATGAATTTTAACAAGGTAATATGTCAGATTGACCTTGCAAAATCATGAGCAAAGCAATAAAGAAATGAATACAATAAAAATGGTCTGGGGGATTAAGGAGATGGCACAGTGGGAAAGAGCACTTTCTCTGCAAAGACTAGAATCTGAGTTTTTGTCCCAGGACACAGATGAAAAGATGGGCATGGCTGAATGTGCCTGTAATCCCAACATGGAGGGATGGAGATGAGAAGATTTAAGAGCTGCCCATCTCAAGACAATAAGGCAGACAACAGTAAAGGAGTATGCCAATGTTCTTCTCTGGCTTCTGTATGTACATAAAAGGGTACACACAGTGTACATTTATTTATATGCACCATACATATTACATCACACATATAGTGCCATTCATTTGTATGCACCATACATATTATC
>NW_004949096.1:10059772-10070044 GCF_000317375.1 Microtus ochrogaster | reverse complement strand
ACACACACACACACACACACACACACACACACACCAATCTAATCAGCATACAGGTTTAAAAAGAAATTGTGGCCAGGCCGTGGTGGCTTACACCTTTAATCCCAGCACTCAGAAGCAGGTGGATGTCTGAGTTTGAGGACAGTCTGATCTACAGAGCTAGTTCTAGGACAGTCTCCAAAGCTAGAGAGACATCATGTCTCAAAAAAATAAATAAATAAATAGATAGATAGATAGATAGATAGATAGATAGATAGATAGATAGATAGATAGATAAATAAATATAAAAGGAAAATTGGGAACTAGACATCTTTGGTAAGCAGACTTAATATTTTTGCAGAAGACTTAGGATCTTACCCACAAATGCAGGTCACAACCACCTATATCATTCCAGATAATTTAAAACCCTCTACTGGATTCAAGGGACACCTCTATAGATATTTTGCATATACATATACTCAGGTAAAAACATGTACGTACAAAATGCATGATAAATATATTAAAGATGGAATAAGTTAATTATGCACTCATAGATAAATGCTTAAATAGCAATAAAAATTAACAAGAAGTTAATAGATCAAATTTGTTCTTACCCTTGAAGAAGGTGGGAAGTATATTGATTGCTCAGGGTCATGAGAGTACTTCAAAATCATCAAAGCATATTAAGTTTCGCTTAACCCTGATGATGCTCATCTTAGTGTTCTTTATCTGATAAGTAATTAAATATTTTATCTTATTCAAGTCTCTAAGTCAGTACTACATTTCAAGGTATACCTGGAAAAGGTAAGTGGCCCTACTGAAAATTCCTAACTTGTCAAGATGAAGCCGTTTTCCTACTCATCCATCACAAAGAAGTCAGAGTATGGATGAGAATCATCTATTCCTTTCCTGATATAATGATAAATACTACATAATTACAAAAGCCTTGAGGTGGTAGTTATAGATAATCTAACTACTCAGTAGATTGCAAACATTTTAAAGTAATAAAATAGGATGCAATGAGTATAAAATGGTGAGTTTTTCTTGCAACATTTTAATTTTCATATTTACATGTATGCATATATTCATGTTTTGAGTAGCAAAGCCTATATTGATAAAAAGATAGTAGGAAAAGTGATCAACACTAGTTAGTAAGAACACTATCAACTAAATTCACATTTCTTTTAGATATTTTACTAATTTTCTGGTTTAATGAGGTATATATATCATTCTAGACATTATCTTATATACATGTATAAATGTAAAAATACCATCAATACATTATACCTATATTAATATAATTTCAATGTAACTGAGAAATAAAACAAAAATATAGGAAAGTGTAAGAGCTAAGAGACCAGCACCAGACCCTACTCAGGGTCCCTAAGGTGAAATGCTTCCCTGGAGCAAAGGAAGAGGTGAAAGGTCTCTACAGTAACTTCACACACAAACGGAGTGACATGCTCTTCATTTCATGTGCTCTTTATTGTTCTGCTTCTACTCTAATGATTCTGTCCTCCTTCTAACTTCTCCGTGCTTGTTCTTCTAGCTTCTTCTTCTCCTCCTTCTAAAAACTCTTCTACAGGAGCCTTGAAGTGATAAGGAGCTAAGCCACTCACCATTACACAAAGGTCCAAGGCCATCAGAGCAAAACTTCTGCCAGATGGTGGGTGGAGATGCACAGTACCCAGTAACAACTTTGAGACACAGATCAATTGTTAGTAGACTGGCAAGTGAAGAATTGGCATGCTTTTTCTTAGTAATCTTGGTTGGACATCTGTGATTCTGATCATGTGTAAGCCGTAAAGTTTTCTTTTCACAAAAAACCATTAGTCTAGTTCAACCTGTTCTGAGTTGAAAATGAGCTAATTGTGTATAGTTAACAAGGCAGGCATTTAGGTATCTGTAAGTCCTCATTGGACAATTGACCTAGTTATAAAGCACGTCCGAGTATATATTCTATATATCAAAACTATATAGCTAAATAAAAAGTCGTTTACTCGGCCATCCACGGATATGTGTGACCATAAGTTTGAGATGTAATCATGAGATTATATGTATACATATATACATTGTATGAAAATGCATGTTAATAGGGTGATTCATAGCTGTTATTGCACAAGTGAAATTACAGAAAAAAAGCAACAGTTTTCAGAATAAGCGTCATGGCTTGCAGTAGCTCATAATAAATGCTTCTGATGGGAAAGGAAAAACAAAATTGGAATAAAACATGGAACTAGCAGAATATATACTTACTGCTAATTATCTTCGATAGCTGTTTAAGTTTAAACTTTTTAAAAATCCACATAAACAGGGGTTGACAATTTTGTGACATGTAAAATCGGTAAGAATCTGAAGGCTGATGGTGAAACAGCAGTACTCCTGACAAAAAAATACAACAAAAAATATTCAAAAGCAGCAAAAGTACGCTTGAAAATGAGTTCACACACTCCCAGAAGTGATCACATCTGACGTGAATTCTCTGCTAAGGGTGCAATGAGTTCTCAAACATCCAACATGAAAATTGAAATTTGGAGATGAGCTGGAGCAGGGGATAAGGCAACTATTTCGCTGGTAATGATGATCTTAGGTGTTATACAGTGATTCTTAAAAATAACAGAGCATGCATAATCTACTTACTGTTCCTAAGAGCTTGAAAAACTGACAGCAACTGAAAGGAAATCTACAAGGAGCCTGGAAAGTTCTCTTCACATGCAGCTGACTCATTTGATCACATAAAGAGTTAATTTGTTTTCCTACAAAATTAGATTTTGTCCACCTGAACCCAGCCTCATGAGGAAGCTTTCCACTCTCTAGAGAACAGACCAGTATACTGGACCTCAGGTAATACTGCCACCACCCAGCCTACACTGCTTCAGCTTCTTCAACTTCTCCTCTTCTTCTCATCACCACATCTGAGTACTCACCTCTCGTGGAAACCTTCCACCAGATCAGAGGCCAGGCCAGAATCCTAATCCACAGAGGCCAGACCAGCATCCAAAACCCCTAAGACCATACCAGCATCCTGAACTCCAAAGACCTGGCCAAATACCCAAAAAATCATGCAAAAAATTCCTACCCCACCAAAAGCCATGTCAGCAAATGAACCCTAGTGGAGCCTTGGCCAGATTAGAGGCCATACACATATATACCCAGATATTCAGCCTCAAACTTGGGCAGAAACATCCTGTTTGATCAGAGACCATTCAGGACATCAGCTCCCAACACAGGCAGAAAGCCTCTACTCAACCACAGGCCACAGAATCCAGAGCACCAGAAAGAACAGAAACTAAGGTGGAAAACACCCACCCAATGAAAACAAATCCAGAAATTGGTGCCTATACATACAATTATTCTGAATTCAGATGCCTAAATGTAAGAACACAAACAATGACAGGACAATATATCATCACTAGAGTCCATCCATCTCAGTGTAGAAACATTTCTACATTTCAAACATTTCTACAAGGTTTAGAGAATATATTGTATTGCTCTTTCATATTGTTGGCATTTTTTACCTGAGATACAGGTATGTGCACTTCTGTTGTTAGTTCTTTATCAGTTATGGATAGAAACGGTTGAGGCAGAATGTATGTAGTGGTTGGTTGAGCCTAGATGTTGGAAATTGTTTGAGAGGAATGAAGTCAGGTGGAAAGTTTGGACTGAAATGATGGGTATCCAGGATGTGTTTCCTGTTTCAAGCCTGGAGCATAGTAGTATGCATGATTTTCTGGAAAGTTTGGATATGGCATTGAATAGGGTCTATAGATTTAAAGATAGGTTGGGAGTGTCCTGGCTCAAGCCTAGAGAACATTTGTTGCTCAAATAGGGAAGGTCAGAATACACAAAGACACTAGATACGGAACCCTGAGTAGATTGTGCTTTTAGGATAGCTTGTACGCATTAGAAGCTTCAAGGAGACTCACCAGGCTAGACCCTTTGAAAGGAAATGGGATATCTGGTTGGGTGGGAAGGTCAGAAGAGGCACAGAAGGTGTGCCATGGTGGTGGAATATCATATTGAAAATTTATATAAGTAATGATTTCTGCACACAAAAAGGAAACTATTTAAGGCAGGAACAAAAGCAACCAGGATCAATCTAAACAAATTTCACCAGGATTAGAAGGTAAATGAAATATTAACAACAACAACAACAAAAGAGTAATAAGAATGAAGACCTAAATATTGCAAGGAATTCTAGAAGCATGAAGCATCATAACAAGGTTAAACTTGTCCTTCAAAATACACTGGAATTGCACTAATCTAAAATGATAATAATAATCTAAAAATCAAATCAAAATGAAAGGAGCCTTTCAAAAAATCAACTTAATCCACCAGAAATTACCCCTAAAAGTCACAAGTTCCTTTTAAAAGAAGGACAGAGAGTCTATATGTTCCAAAGGGCAGCATTCAAACCCTCCTATATACTGGAAACATTTTTACTAAATTTGTGAAAAAAAAGTGATACAGAGTAATATGCAAGTATGCAAAATAAATTAGTAAATAAGAATAAATATCAAGTAAAATAAAAATAAAGGGCAAGCATTTAAAATTATATGTTAAAAAACAGAGCTGGAAGATTTATGTGACTGCATAGACAAATAATACAAACTCAAGCATCTAAGGAAACATACCTGCAAATACTACGTTCAACAGGATATTAATCAAGACCCAGCTAAATACTTTTGGCAAAATGTAAGTGAGCTTTTATAATTTGAGTTGTAAGCCTAGCCTTTAATGACTGAACACCTCTCCATCCCTAAGTGTAAGGGAGCTCTCAAGTGGAAACAGAAAATGTCTAAATGAGGCACATAGAGAGGCGTGATGAATCATGTGTAAATGGTAAATCACATTATAATACCATGAAATTTAAAGAGGATGGAAAATTATTGGGAAAATATGATAATCTGGTTTGTCATGTGGCAAACATTTAAACAAATGAAAATATGTAAGGACAAAACCACAGCAGAAATAAAATCAAAATAAAAATCTGTCCTAAAGAACACAGACTTGAGACGTTCTTACTCATTCTCATAAAAACAACCTTAATTAAACTCAGACTTGATAAAAATGAAGATAAAATATGACAGTAGAAGGAGGACTAGTGGGGATGGAGATGGAATAGCTTAATGAGGGTAAAGGAGACAAACAGAAGTTATGAGAACTAAATATGACCAGAATATGTAACATACTTATATGAAAATGTCAGGATAAAATGTATTGTTCTGCACAAATACTATAAGCTAAAATATAAATAAAAGCTTCAAAGCAACTACAGAAAAAGAAAACCAATACAGATTTAGTGGAACAAAAGAACAAAGAAAACATTTCCCATCACAAACAACATAAGCCAGAGACATCTGAACAAAGCCTTCCTTTGCCCAGAGAAAATATCCTTCAAGAAAAAGGTTCAGTGCAGACCACACTCAGAGAAGTAATATCTGAGGGGATGTAGCACAGAACACCTGCAGTTAAATAAGGGAAATACCTCAAGCACAAGAACACAAACCATAGGAATATAAGCATCTATTTAATGATTGAAAATCAAAGAATAAGCATATAGTCCATTGCCGCTTTCAACTTTTCGTGAAATTTGTTTAGAATGAAAATAATAATGTAATTATATGTGCAGTATATGTATGAATGTGAAATTAATAAGGCTAAAAAACAAAAGGTGAGGAGAAAGGAAGTTGAAACAGTTTGGTTCTTTATATGGAGTGGTAAAATCTTAATTGAAATTAAACATGTTGACAGATCACAACATGGCCTACAGAGTAAGTCGATAAAAACATAAGATGAACACACATGTTCAGAAAGATGCAGCTGCAACAGACAGATTTTCCCCTGATCTTACCACTATATATACATAAAAAGCATCTACAGAGTAGATAAACAAAAGGGTTTTAAAGGGGAGAATACACATGAGTGTACAATGTGGAGGAAAATAGAACTGTGAATTTTGATTTTTTTGGTTTACTCCTAATGTTTTAGGCTTGATACTGGGAAAAGGTGGCGTTCCAGAAACACCATGAATTATTACTAGCAAGACTAAACAAAACAAAACAGAAAAATAGAAACTTTCAAATCACACTTCTTTCTGGTATTTTTCATTAAATTTTACTTACTTATTCTACCCTCATTTGTCTTACAAGTTGGGTTTTTGAACTCTATATGGGAAGCCAGTATTAACTTAATTCTTGTAAAGGACAGGTGAATACACAGAAAGCCCTATAAAAGCCATACTCAAGTACAAAAGAGGCCGTGTAAAAAATGACAGCCTACTTCTAAAAATAATGACTGCAAGTATGCAGGCATTTCTGTGTGCACAGATCTATAAACAGTCATGATACATATAGAAGACACAAATTTTCAGGACTCAGTTCACTTAACAGTGATAACCATTTTATTTACCCTAAGAGTTCATAAATGTAAAGAATGCTGCCTGAGACTAAGAATCCTATATTGTAAAGAAAAGAAATGCTCATATGATTTGTGGAGTGTTACATTTTTTTCCCCTCTCAACTGGCAGTTCACATATAGATTTGTCAATCAATGAAACTTGGATGAATTCCATTGGGTTTACTTTGTGCCAATACATTTAATGTTCTTTTTTTCTCTTTTCGTTTCATCACTAGGCACGTTCCCTTGAGTCGTATCACCACCATCAATAGTGTCCCGGAAGCTCTTATTATATTGACATAAGAATGAGAAATCAGGCAGCAGAGCGGAAAGCAGGAACATAGAAGCTGTTATTTAACTCTTCCATTGTTCAATTGAAAGCCAGAAGTTTTTGAGTAAATAACATGTTGTCTTTTGCTTCCATTACTGTACATTTGAAAGTGACTGATGGTTTAACAAGTTGGTTTGTGCTCAGCAGCCCACAAAACAAAATGTAATGTGTCTGTCATGATTGTGTAAGAGTACAGAATTCATCTCACTCAAAAACACTCTGTGAACAGTTTTCTGGTTGGCTTTCCGCAGTCTATGCCCTGAATAACACTATACTCACTAACGTCTTTACTGCTTTTGGTCTCATTTGTGGTTCCACTCTGCTTTCTAAAGCCTTTCTAACGAAGTCCTACTAAATAGGATAGCTTAAAATAGTGGTCCTCAAACTGTGGGTAGAATGACTCACAGGGGTCACCTAAGAAAACATAGATATTTACACTAAAATTTATATCAGTGGTAAAATTATACTTGTGAAGTAGAAATGAAAACTATTTTCTGGTTGGGTTCACCACAACATGAGGAACTATATTAAAAGGTCACAGCATTAGGAAGGTTGTGAGCCACTAGTTTAAAATGACAGATTTTTTTTTTATGTTTTTATTTTTTTACAGAACTGAAAGTTGTAAGACCAAAAATATGATGCCATTAGAAGTACACTATTCCTGCAAGATGGGAGAAAGGAATTGTTTCATACCCTTGCTTGGATTCTGCTATTTCCAGTAATCTTTACAAATCCATAACTTGTAAATATTTCACTCCAGTTCCTGCCTCTGTCATTACATGGGCATATTCTTCTCTCCTGGCTCTATCTTTGTACATTTCTACTTTGTACATCTTAAAGGGGCATGCCTCATCATGAACTGAGAATCTGTCTATTTTTATATGGCTGTAATTCAACTAATCACATATGTCCCAATCCAATGCCCCCAAAATATTCCATTCTGAAATTCTGAGATATTGGACATTGATATGACTATTAATGGAACAAAATCTAGCATGCTTACAAACAACATTTAATGTTATCTTACCAGGAATACTGTATTTTATCTTTCTGTATTTTTCAAGCTACCAATATAAACAGTATTTTACATAGTCTATCACAAATAAACTAGTATGTGTCCTGGTAGTGTTTGGAGTCTTCTGCCACTGATGCTATTTCTTCATATTCATATTCATTTTAGTGGGATGGCTTTGAGAAGCAGGAGGATCTCTTAGGTTGAGGCAAGCCTGGTCTACAGAGTGGTTCCAGAATCCTGTCTTGAAAAACAACAAAAAAATAAATAAAAGAAAGAAAGAAAAAAAGATGAATGAGCAGAATAATTAAAAGGAGAATGAGAACAAAGAGATAGGGATTATAAACAGATTTAAACAGAATTTTCAGAGATCAGTAATAAAATAACTTAATTTTTAAAAATTCACTATAGGATTCTGATAAAATACTTGATTAAATATAAGAAAAAGTAAGTGAAATCTGACATAGGTAACTTGAAATCATCCAGTTTCCACATTTTCCTTATCCATTCTTTGGTAGAGTGGCATCTAGATTATTTTCAGGTTCTGGCTATTATGAATAATGATGTGCTTAGCATAGTTGAACAATTGTCCTTGTGGTATTATTGAGCATTCTAATTATAATCAGAGAGCCTTTACCCAGTAGCTGATAAAAGCAGATGTCAAGATTCACAGCCAAGCATTGAATGGAGGTTCTGGAATCCTCCTGAAGAAATGGAGGAGGGATTGGACAAGCCCATGGGATTGGGGTAAAGATCATAACAGAGGGTCTCACAGAAACAACTGATCTGAACTTGTGGGAGCACATGGACACTGAGCCAACAGTATGAACCTGCATAGAACCAATCCCCTGCATTTGTGTGACAGATGTATAGCTTGGTCTGTTTGTAAGCCTCCTAGTAGTGAGGTCAGGACCTGTCACTGTTTCTTAGCTGGCTTTTGGGAACCTGTTCCCCTTGTTAGATTATCTTGCCTTGTCTTTATGTAGGAGGAGGAACTAGTTCCTACATCAACTTGATAAGCCATGTTTTGTTCAAGCCCAAGGAGGACTGCCCCCTCTTGAATGGAAAGGGGGAGTTGTGAATGAGGAGGGATAGATGGGAGTTGGGAGATGGAAGGAAAAGAGGAAGGGGAATCTGTGGATATTATGTAAAATAAATGGAAAAAATATTAAATAAATAAGAGATTTTTTATTTTTTTATTTTATTTATTTATTTTTAATTTATTTTTTTAATTTATTTATTTATTAAAGATTTCTGCCTCCTCTCCGCCACCACCTCCCATTTCCCTTCCCCTACCCCGATCAAGTCCCCCCCCTCATCAGCTTGAAGAGCAATCAGGGTTCCCTGACCTGTGGGAATTCCAAGGACCACCCACCTCCACCCAGGTCTAGTAAGGTGAGCATCCAAACTGCCTAGGCTCCCACAAAGCCAGTACGTGCAGTTTTAAAACGAATAAGATTAATAAAGAGTAAAGATAGACAAAGGGACTGAAGTTATTATATCACACAGAAAATCCACACAAATATAAACCTGAAAAAAGAAAGTGGACAAACCAGAGATAAAATACAGCAGCAAGAATTAATGGCTTTACAACTTATCAAATCTGGCCTGAAGTGATGACCCAGAGGTTAGGATCATAACTAAACTAGCAGAGGACTATGTATTTTTTTTCTTTCTGAGCACCCACATGGAAGCCCTCCAGCAGTAATAACTCCTGCTTCAGAGGATCTGATGCATTAGTCTGACGACAGAAGGTGCTAGTCATACATGTGATGGGTGTCTCTGCATTTAAGCAAGATATTCATAAACACACAATAAATAAATCTTGAAAAGAAAAATTCAAGTTTAGAAAAGATGCTAGATACCCATATTCAAAAAGCTTAAATTACTCTAACTCTAGGAAAATACAAATTATTTTCAAACATTAGCGCAAGCAGTATTCTCTATGAGGGATCATATGTTAGTTAGTAAAGTAAGATTTTAAAAAGTGAATATTAATGCAGGCCACTAGGCATCTTAGTAGATCACAATGAAGTGAAGCTAGAAAGCAGTAGCCAAAGGACAACAAGAGAATTCCAAAATTTGTGGATATTCTTGAACAATGGTTCTAGGGGAAAAGATAGCAGAAAGAAGAGGTATGGAGGCTCACGCCTATAATTCTAGCACTCTGTAGTCTGGAGACAATAATTTACCATGGGTTGGAGGCCAGCTTAAGCTATATAGAAAATTACAGAGAATCAAGGGTTACAGTTAAATCTCTGTGTCAAAAACAAATCAATTTGAAAGGCAAACCAAAGTGAAAAAAACAGTATACCAAGATAGCATGACTTTCCAATATAAACAAAATTAAACTTCTCAAGATACTAGTAGAAGGAAATTACCTAAACTTATTAAGAGCCATGGCTAAAACCGTGGACCATTGATCCACAACAAATTGTATGAAAATTTTCTCCAGGATTACATCAAATACCAGAGTGAGCTCTCCCACCATTTCTGTTTAACACATTTCTAAACATCAGTGATACAGAATTAAGCAAGATAAAGAACTAAAATA
>NW_004949096.1:10057930-10059117 GCF_000317375.1 Microtus ochrogaster | reverse complement strand
GCTTCCTATGTGTAACCCCAGCAGCACAGACATTAAGGGCAACATTGAATAAATGGGACCTACTAAAATATTTTTTAAATCAAGAAGCGCATAATAAAATTGTCCCTTCATGTATATTATATAATCTAATATGTAAAAGACCTTTCAGAAGCCTAAGAAAACTATTAGAACTAATAAAAAGGGAAGTTTCAAGTTGAAAATGTCATTATAAAAATAACATGTATTTTAATAAAAAGAGACTCAATTGTCTCTTTCCTTTTGAATTAAAGGAAATCTAAGGAAGCAAATCCCTTTTATAAAATCATGAAAATAGTTGACACTTAAGAACAAACAACCAATTGAGAGTTTTCTAAGCCAGAAATTTCAAAACTTTAAATGAAGTACAGAAAAATTAATGAAAAGGTATCTGGGGACATTGCAGTACACGGCACAGCTAAACTGCCATCACTGGGTAGCTCACAGGCAATAACATTTATTTTTCACAGTTCTGGAGGCAGGAAAATTTAAAGTGACAAGACAGCTTTATTCAACATCAGGTAGCTGTCCTTGTGATGAGTTTGAGTGCTGCTTTTGCTGTTCTCTACATGTGGCGAAATGGGCAGTGTTTGCAAACTCTGCTATAACTCATTAGGGCTCCTAACCAATGGGTTCCCAAGTACACACCAGTTTAGACTATAGCAGAATAGCTAGGATTTTAATTAAATATATGTGATAGGAAACTAGAATGACTGGCAGGCTACATCATTGCTCAGTCTATCCACAGATACACTGCAGACTTTATCAATATCCCAGTGGTATTTTCTATATTAAAAGAAAAAATATTTATAAATTTCTTATGGATACTTAAAATGCCCCTAAAGACACAAAAGTCTCAAATAAAACAAAAAACCCATAATTCCTAATTTCAAACACATCACAAAGATTCAGTCATCAAAGCAGTAAATTACTGCACTAAAGATATATCATCAACATCATTTATACCCTGGCAATGCTTAAGCATGTATGGGCAGCCAGTTTACGGCAGTTCTCCAGTTGTTCCTGTCCTCAGTAGTCCTATATGCTTGTGTTATTGTCATACCCAAGATTCCACCGACTTCCTTTATGGTGTTTATGCAGCGTATTTTGGACCTTCCTCTTCATCTTATTCTGTGCACTCCTCTAAGCAGTGCTATCTTCGGGTATCTGCC
>NW_004949096.1:10054771-10056206 GCF_000317375.1 Microtus ochrogaster | reverse complement strand
CCACAGGGCAGGGCACCCTGACTGCTCTTTGGACTGGAGAGGGAGGGAGAGAGAGTGGGAGGAGGGGGAGAAGGGTGGGAGGAGGGGGAGAGAAATGGGAGGCTGGGAGGAAGCGGAAACTTGTATTTTTTCCTTTTCTCAATAAAAAATAGTATTATAAAATCTATAAAGATAAGTAAAATAAAGAACAAGTCACATAGAGATAAAAAATGCACAGGGAGTCTGGATCCTATACAGTATTGTGTTGATTTTGAATGTTTTAAACGCTGACAAGCAAACAAGAGCTGCTGAAAGACATGGGATTGAAAGAAAGACTGATAAAATATACCTTAACATTTAAGAATGCCTTATCTTCAATACAGAAGTCAAAAACATATTTATAAAATGGAACTTAAAAGATGCATTGCTTTGGATACACAGTTTTGCTTTTGTTTCCACAGGAAAAAAGAGGCTATGAATTTGTTCCAGGTTAAGATGGATCAGACTTAATCAAGGAAGATATAAACCTTGCTTGACAGGTGTCATCTATCAACAAAAGTTATAACTGATCTTCCCAGGACTTGGCGATTGTCTCAGGCATTATCACATCTCTATAAGACTACCAATGCCCAACAATAGTAGTCTAAGGAACTACGGTAAAATCCCCAAAATATTGTTTATAAACACTTATTTTCATTTAAGAAGGGTTAGTTATAAATTTTTGTTGGTCATATTCAATCTCTTTTTAAAAGAAGTAAGGGGGATATGACATAAAAATGATGGAGGAAGGCATAGATTATTGAATCTCCTTTCATTTAAAAAACAACTTCTAGTGGAGGGGGTTGGGGAATGGTATGTGGAGGTAGTAGGTGGGAAGTGGAAGGAAGAGAGGAAGTAGAAATTTTGATTGGTATTATTTTTAATGTAACAAAAATAATACAAAAATTGATGCCTCTTATTTACAAGTTTTGAAGAAAATTAAAATAAAAATATTTTGAGATATTAACAAAAAACAACTCTTAAGCTCTAAATATTTTACATTGATGTGGATTTTTAGTTTATTGATACAAATTTAAAGCCAATTTTATTATAACATATGTATATTTCTACTCTTGCTTAAGGTATTAGGTTTGTACAACTTATTTTAAAATGTAATGTATTATTTCAAATACAGATTAATAGTCATTTACAATAGTCAAACTTATAGCCATATTGGTTAGGCTTTCTACGTATAGAAAGACATATTTCAATTAGGTAGGTAATCTTCAAACACTTTATAGACCAAAAGAATATAGCATTTAAAATGTTTTATAAATGTAGACTTTTATTGACAGTGAGAGACATCTGCACCTGGTAGTACTAATTACTTCAAAGAGGATGATGGGTATCAAAGAAACTAAGAACAAAATTTTGTTTTCAATGTGGCAAGGCTAGCAATTTAAGCAAGAAACTGCTC
>NW_004949096.1:10029079-10054106 GCF_000317375.1 Microtus ochrogaster | reverse complement strand
TAGAAGTGATAAATAATTAATGGATATTTGTGTGGGGTGGTTAAAGATATCCCAATGTAATTTGGCTCAATATCTGAAACATTCTAACACTCTCAATCACTAAAGTTTTAACCAATCTGTCATTCCTGTTCATATAAGAGCAGGTTGATTTTTGGGTTTTTTGGGTTTTTTTTTTTTTTGTTTTTAAACCTGCATTTCACAACTTCTAGTAAAACTGTATCAGTTACTACTGTTGATAATAAAAAATGGAGTTAGAAGACAAGAATAGTGGACTTTGGGTTCAAATAAAAAAAAACATTGAATTTCAAGTAATAAAATCTCTGTCTCTTTCACATATATGTGAATGTAGGTATTTGTATGTCTATTATATGCATATGTATGTATGTATATGGGATAATAGATGATTTAGTGTTAACTTATTCATACTAATAATAATAGTGGATAATAGAGTGAATACTTGTGAGCTATTATTTATGGATAATTTATATTGGTATAGTTTTTTGTATGTTGATACAAGTTCAAATTATATTTGTTATTTTTGTTTACAACATTTTTACACTTATGAAAAGTTATTCTATCAGATTGTATAAATGCATGTTTCTACCTCTGTAAACGTTTTGTATATTGATACAGATTTTAGGATATATTTTCACGTTCCATTATATATTATTATTACATATGATCTAGATGCTTTTACATTGTTGATATTTTGAGGTCATTGTCCTCATTTGCTGCACATTTGTTTATAGATTATTTAATATTTTGATATGAAGTTTTAGTCTTTAAATTATATAGATATTAAGATTTTAGATCAATAGTTTTTAATGTTTGTTATACATACAGTCAGATTAATTAGGTTCTTTAGATACAAAGAAATTTTATTCTGCCTAAATAGGTAATCTTCAACCACTTCAAGGATATAGAACATGGCATTTAAATTATTTAGGATTCTCTTGACATGACACACAATTACTCCTGATAATACCAATCTATTCCCAAGAGAATGTTTAGCACCAAAGACACTCCACTTCGAATTTGTTTTCTTCTTGTTACAGTTGGTTTTTGGACAAGGAACTCCCCATGCCTCAACCACTAACAAAGTACATGGTATCTGGACTGGATAAACAGGACAAAGGAAAAGGACTGCCAAACCTGGCCAAGACAAGGTAAGATGGTTCTGAAATTTTTCCTGCCTCTAAAAATGGTCTGTCAGTTATACTAGGCCTTAGCAAAGCTTGTTGCTTAAACATTGCTAGCGTAACATGTGGGCCTGCTTGTTGGGGTTTCTGTCCTCCCACCACGTCCCACAGCTGGCATGCCCCAAAGAAAATCATACAGAAGTCTCCATAAGATTATAAACTGATTGGCCCCTTAGCTCAGGCTTCTTGTTAACTCTTACAACTTATATTAACCCATTATTCTTATCTATGTTAGCAACATAGCTCAGTACCTTTCTCAGCAGGGCAGATCACATCCTGCTTCTTCAGTGATCTGGGCAGGACTGAGGAAACAGCTTCCTTCTTCCCAGAATACTCCTGTTCTCTCTGATCTGCCTCTAATTTTTGTCTGGTTTTCCTGCCTATACTTCATGCCTGGCTATCAGCCAATCAGTGTTTCTTTAGAACATGATTGACAGAATACAGACAGTTCTCCCACACCACTTTTCCCTCTTTTTTAACAAAGAAAAATATCCATAGTCCATTTTTTGGGAATGTGAGCATACTTTTCCAGGCTACTTTTGGCTGGTTGGGGGTGCTGATAATCTTATGGGAACCTAAAGAAAATTTAGAGTTATGATCAATTCCTGACTGGAGTATCCTATGAGTCTTGATCATCTTAGGCAGCAGTCTTAAATCTGTTCTGGATGTAGAACTCAGACATACAGGCCATATTTCCTACTGAAAATTTCTCAGGTGGTCTTCCTTGATCAAACATGAGTTTTCTTAATTCAGAATAAATCCACAGCCTCTCATTTCATGTGGAAACAAAAGCAAAATCTCTTCTCCAAAGTAACATAACTTTTGACGACAATTTTGAAGTCAAGGTATTTTCAAAATACCTATCTTGGATTAATTCTGCATTATTTATAAGCAAATATCTTTTAGCAGCTGTTGTGGGAAAGATTCACCATGTCTGACTCAGGCGAATCTATGGTGGCTCTCTCTGACTCTGCTTTTTTCCACTCAGAATTCGATTCTGTCTATCCCGCCTACCTGTGTTCTGACCTATCAGATTAAACAGTTTTCTTTATTAATTAACCAATGAAAGCAAGATATAGATAGAAGAACCCCCTAAACCATGCTAGTGAGACTTCAGGTGATTGCTCAGGTAGCCAATTGTCTCTGTCATATGCCACTCACTTTGAAAGATGCTTGATTGCACTTCCTGCCTATTCAAGTAATATTATCTCCCTTCTCAGGCCTTCAGTAGAGTTAAAGATTAGATAGTCTAAGTTATCTTCCTCTTATGATTTAGCCAAGCCAATTTCTGATGCAAGACTTAGACTCTTTAGAATAAAATACTTATTAAAACATTTATTATGTATTTCTTGCTTGATATTGTTTATTTTGGTTGTGATTTTATACTTGATAACTGTTCCTATTGTATATAGGTTTGTATTGGGTTTGTATCACAATTATTTAGACATAAGGAGGGGTGATGGGGAATCTTTGTCAGCCAACTATCTTTAAGATGTGGGACAAAGTTAGGGCATGGATTTTTGGGTACCCAGAAAAAAACGCCACACAGCCCAGGTGAATTCTCTCCCTGCAGTTTCTGCTCTACACAGCTGAGCTCAGACATCTTACTCCTGTTTCATGAGTTTGTCCCTTATAATAAAGAAAAATATAATTGTTCTATCTTTTAGCTAGCTTTGTTATTTCTCCACCCAAGATAATTCAGCAATTATATGTGTGTGTATGTATGTATAGTTGAATTCTAGTGAATATGAGCAAATAGGCATTAGGAAATACACAAGCATGCATAGTAACAGAACTATCAAGAAGTTTTCATACTGCCCTTTAACATTATGCCAACAATGTGACTTAACTATATTTCTGAATACCACTTTTGTGCTCTCATTCAAAAACTTGAGAGTACAAATGCATTAACAAAATTTAAACAATGCTAAGCATAGTATTTTCAGAACAAAATGTCTTTTTAATATAAAAAGTCTCTCACTGTTTCTCTCTTCCTCTCTCTGTCTCTCTCTGTCTCTCTCTCTCTGTCTCTCTCTCTCTCTCTCTGTGTGTGTGTGTGTGTGAAAAATAATATTATCTAAATTGTTTTGTGAAAGTAAATAAGCACCTCTTGAAATGTACAGGATTGAAGTCAAGGACTTTTAAGAAGACAGCACAAAGGAGAAATAAAAGCACACACAGCTTTAGGAAACCCTGTTAACCTTGAATAGTACTGCATTTAGTTTATGTTATGGTTCCTTGGAACTAATAACACTGAAGAAACAGGCTAGAAAAGAAACAAGAGAGCACCAAACCAGGGCAATCATGGGTAAGTTAAGACTGAAGCACTATTATAGGAGAAACTGTCCATGATTAAACAGTGAAAATACTTCTTGTTAAGATACGGAGAAAAGAATCTGAGTTTGACTTTTGAAGGACTCTTAGAACAGACAGGAAACTCTTATTCTTACTGTGTTGATAAGTATTTTTGATGTCCCAAATGTATAACATCTTAATTAAGTGTCCACATAGTTAACAATGTATTTGGATTAAAACCATCTCATTCAAATTCTCTAATTCCAAGTTTCATAATAAAGAACAGCCTCTAAACCAAAGTGTACTTTGTCCTCCACCCTGTGATCTCTTGAGTAGCTTTATTTCATTCTTTATGTGATCTCTAAACTGGTCAAAATGGACCACTAGTGTAACTTTACACTTTCAAAATTTTCTGAAGCATTGCATGTATTGTCATAACCTTCATTAATGCTCTGTGCCTTCCTCGTTTTGTCCATTGTATTGTCTACAGTTCAAATGCTACACTTACTAAGGTCCTGCAAGACATTTCCCGATAGTTTTGAGTTGCAAACATTCATTTTCTGAATTCTCACTGGAAGCTATGACTGCTCTAATTTCTGTTATATTAGATACTATATTGTTATTATGGTAGTTCATTATATCATGGAATAACAAAGGAAATACTTAAGTACAACAAATACAGCATATTTATGTTAATTAATTTTCATAACATCATCACCAATTTGTCTAGGTAAATGCTAAATAAATATCTTTCTGACAAATAAATGCTTTGGCTTAAAATATAAATGAAAGAGGTGAAGAACTATTTGATTTGTTCTATGCTATGTGAATACTTGCTAAGCTTGGGTATAATTAACATTTAAGTAACTCAGGTTTCTCTTTACTGCAATTTTAGTCAGAGTGGTAGCATTCATGTCTAATATAACCATCCTTTTGGGGTAAAGTAAGTTCCCTTTTCAGAAAGACATTGCAAATGTAGACTTATCTGAAAAGGTTTACTGCAGCAATCCACATTCTTTTCAAATTTTTATCACTAAGCAATTTCTTTTCCTGACATGCCTACAGAGGACACCATAATATATCTCCTAGGCAACCAGTCTTTTATATAGCTGAGAATATTCAAATAAACCCAGGGTTTATTTCTATTTAAAAAGTAGTTTTTTATTTTAAAAAGTAGGTTTAAATTAACCCACAGATCAATATAAACTCACTAATAGTGGACAAGTTTTTTATTCCTTCAAATGATTTTATTTCCCTGATTGTCCTGGCTTGAAATTCTTGTGGCTGAAAATCAATTTGTTTGGCAACTAGAAAAAAAGGCTAAAATGCTATTGCTAATTATCTCTCTAGTGCCAGTGAAAATGAAGTTGTACGTTATCTTACATATTTAAAATTTTGTTAAAATTATATAGTATACAAGATGCTTCATGGAGCAGGTAGTCAGAGTCAGGGAGGGTATGGAAGCAAACACAGAGAACCACATAGCCTATCTTAAGGTACTTGGGGTTTATTTTTTATAATACCAAGGAAATTAAAATAGACTCATTACTAAAACTCTTAAGTTTGAGAAATCAACATGGATAAATTGTAGAATAGACTCAATATAAGATATTAAAAAGCAAAGAAAATAGATCTGTTATAAGTTGACTGCAATATTTCACATACAGGATAATTGTGACTTGGATTACAGTGGTTGTGAAAGAGAGATCAAAGAGTCATACTTCAAATCTACTTTAGAGGTATAATAAACAGTTTACGCTGGTATAAGGCATTTACCCTGCAGAGGAAATAGAAGGAACCAAGATGACCATAATATCTTCATCCTTGGCAACTGGAAAGAGGATGCTTTCGGTGAGAATGCAAGAGATTTGGTGAGGAACAGAGTTGTGTTTTGTTGTTGCTATTGTTTATATTAGAGGCTATAGGGTGAGGTTGAGAGATTCAAGGGATGTGTCATTTGGTACTCATGATTTATGCCAAGTATTGAATGCTACCTAGTCTGCATGAAAAGTGTCCAAATGTATGAATGTCCAATTAAATGTAAAACCTAAAATGATCAGGATGTTTTGGGATGTATATGTCTATATCTATATCAATTTATCTTTACATATGTCTATATCATCTAAATCTAAATCTATATGCTGCCTATAGACAGATCATACTTATTATCAGGATTCTAGAAACATTAAGAAACTTGTAAGAATAAATATATACAAAGCAAAAGACCTCTATGAGACCTGAGTCTTAGGAATCAGTTATGTTGGTGAGACAAAATCAGCAAATAACAGAAGGACCACCAAATGAAACAATAAAATTAAAGAAAGAGGCTCCCCCTTAGTTGAAGTGTGCCTATAGTAGATGTATGGCCAAGACTACTCATTAGCTCCAGGTTTATATTCTTCTTTGCATTTGCTTCCCATGAAATTAGAATCCCAATAAAACTGTCTGAAGAATCTGCCAGGTCTTACCTGACATCCATAAACCTTTGTGTTTTCAGGGCTAGTGGTCTGTAAATTTAGTGCCAGATCTTCCATGCATCTGAATTTTTCTTGGGTTCTTCCCATGAAGACAGTGAAAGAGACTAGCTAATGATAAAAATGAGGAAGATGCTTTATTCGGATTCTGGAAGCAAGTGAGAAAGAAACCACAGTAGCAGCAGGGAAATTGCCACAACCACACACAACAGAAGACTCTATTTGGAAATCTTAGGAAGATAATCAACAAGAGGAGCAAAATACCTCAGTGCCAAGCACACAATAGGTCACAAATACTTCTTAAATAAGAGAATGGTTGCAATAGAAAAATTGCTCATTCTCTCCTCTCTACTGATTCTTCTAATTAAGGATCTCCAAGCCCTATCAATAGAAAAATGTTATTTCTCTCACATCTGTTTTCTCTTAATTGCCACTGTCATCACACAGCTCTTATAGTCCGGATCATTGTGGTGACCTAAGTGCTGTCAGCTGTACGTAACTCATTGTGTATTGTACATACATCAGTGTTAACATCACAGCTCCCACTAAAGAGCCTCTAATAGTGATTAACAATTAGCTAAAGAGAAATGTCTTATTTCCTAAATTCACTTCCCTCTGGTATATTTTAATTAGGCAACAATAATGGGCAGTATTGTGGGAATACCAGGAAGTATCCTTGACTACAACTCATGGTCTTAAATCCATTAAATTAGAAAGCTCAGAACCCAGGGTCTTTTTTGTGGCAGTAATGACAGAGGGCTCTGAATTTCCCTGTGGTAGATTAGCCTAGCCAATCTATAACAAACTCCTTCAGGAGTGCTCACATTACTTTCAAATCATTTGATTTCACTGAGACTCTGCAGATTTTTTTTTCTCTCTCTCAAGTAAATAGTTCTCTTTGTGTGGTCTCTGAAGTAGGTTTGGAGGACTTGAAAGCCAAATACAAAGCAGGCTGAAGGAGTGAGACAATTACCCTGAATTACCACAGAAAGACATTACTAAGAAAGAGAATTACAGACCAGTCTCATTCATGAACATTGATGCAAAAAATACTAAGTAAAATACTAGCAAACCAAATCCAAGAACACATCAGAACCATCACCCACCATGATCAAGTCAGCTTTATCCCAGAGATGCAGAGATGGTTCAACATATGAAAATCTGTCAACGTAATCCACCATATAAACAAGCTGAAAAATAAAAACCACAGGATCATCTCATTAGATGTCGAAAAAGCTTTTGACAAAATACAACATCCCTTCATGATGAAGGTCTTGGAGACAGCAGGGATACAAGGAACATACCTAAACATAATTAAGGTAATATACAGCAATCCAACAGTCAACATCAAACTAAATGGAGAGAAACTCTTAGAGATTCCACTGAAATCAGGAACAAAACAAGGTTGTCCACTCTCACCATATGTATTCAATATAGTTCTTGAGGTCCTAGCTAGAGCAATAAGACACCCAAAAGAGATCAAAGGGATACAAATTGGAAAAGAAGAAGTCAAACTCTCACTCTGATATGATATGATAGTTTACATAAGTGGTCCCAAAAATTCTACCAAGGAACTTCTACAACTCATAAACACTTTCAGTAATGTAGCAGGATACGAGATTAACTCAAAAAAAATCAGTAGCCTTCCTGTACACAGATGATAAAAGGACTGGGGAAGAAATCAGAGAATTAACACCCCTCACAATAGGCAAAAATAGCATAAAATATCTCAGAAAACTCTAACCAAACAAGTGGAAGACTTGTATGACAAGAACTTTAAATCTTTGAAGAAAGAAATTGAAAAAGACACCAGAAAGTGGAAACATCTCCCATGCTCTTGGATAGGAAGGATTAACATAGTAAAAATGGTAATCTTACCAAAAGCAATCTACAGATTCAATGCAATTCCCATCTAAATCCCAGCAAAATTCATCAAAGACCTCGAAAGAATGGCACTCAACTTCATATGGAAAAGCAAAAATTCCAGAATAGCCAAAACAATCCTGTAAAATAAAAGAACTTCTGGAGGCATCACAATCCCTGACTTCAAACTCTACTACAGAGCTACAGTACTGAAAACAGCCTGGTATTGGCATAAGGGCATACAGGAGGACCAATGGAACTAGATAGAAGACCTGGATATCAATCCACACGTCTTCAAATACAGGATTTTTAACAAAAAAGTAAAAAATACCAAATGGAAAAAAGAAAGCATATTTAACAAGTGGTCCTGGCATAACTGGATATCAACATGTAGAAGAATGAAAATAGACCCATATCCTTTACCATGTACAAAACTCAAGTCCAAATAGATCTAAGACCTCAACATAAAGCCATCCACACTGAACCTTATAGAGGAGAAAGTGGGAAATACACTTGAACGCATTGGTAAAGGAGACCACTTCCTAAATATAACCCCAGCAGCACAGACATTGAGAGAAACAATTAATAAATGGGACCTCCTGAAACTGAAGAGCTTCTATAAAGCAATGGACACAATAAACAAGATAAAATGACAGCCTAGAGAATGGGAAAAGATCTTCACTAACCCCATATTAGACAGAGGTCTGATCTCCAAAATATACAAAGAACTCAAGAAAGTGATCGCCAAAAGAACACATAATCCAATAAAAAAAAATGGAGAACAGATCTAAACAGAGAACGCTCAATAGAGGAATCTAAAATGGCTGAAAGACACTTAAGGAAATGTTCAACATATTAGTCATCAGAGAAATGCAAATCAAAACAACTCTGAGATTCCATCTTACACTTGTCAGAATTGCCAAGATCAAAAATACTGATGACAACTTATGCTGGAGAGGTTGTGGGAAAAAAAGGAACCTTTCTGCACTGCTGGTGGGAATGCAAGCTCGTACAACCCCTTTGGATCTCAGTGTGGCAATTTCTCAGAAAATTAGCAAACAACTTCCTCAAGACCCAGTAATACCACTTTTGGGTATATATCCAAAGGATGCTCTATTGTGCCACAAGGACATATGCTCAACTATGTTCATAGCAGCAGTGTTTGTCATAGCCAGAGCCTGGAAACAACCTAAATGTCCCTTGACCGAAGAATGGATAAGAAAAATGTGGTACATTTACACAATGGAGTACTATACAGCAGAAAAAAAATAATGACAACTTGATTTTTGCAGGAAAATGGATGGAGCTAGAAAACGTTATTTTAAGTGAGGTAACCCAGACACAGAAAGACAATTACCACATGTACTCACTCATGGGTGGTTTTGAAACATAAAGCAGAGAAAACCATCTTACAATCATAATCCCAGAGAATTTAGACAACAACGAGGACACTAAGAGAGACTTACATAGATCTAAGCTACATGGGAAATAGAGAAAGACATGATCTCCTGAGTAAATTGAAAGCATGGGGACCTTGGAGAGGGTTGGAGAGAGGAGGGGAGAGGCAGGGGGTAGAGCAGAGAAAAATATAGAGCTCAGTAAAAATCAATAAAAAATATTTTTTAAAAAATGAGACAGCCTGCAGACCACCTTACTAGTCCTCCTGATTTAGTGAATTTAGTGATTCCATCACTTTTGTGAGTTGTGCTGGTAGAGAAACTTTCTAATGCCTCTTCATTCATGGATGCTTAAATGTTTTAATGAATGTGTTATTTCCTGTGATAAAGTCAGAGTCTGCTATTAAACTAATAGAGCAGTACAACCAAAGATCCCATAATGGCAATTTATTCATGCTCAGCATTGCTTTATTCCAAATACAGGTTCACTGGCCATTTGAATTCATTCTCTACTAGTGTTGCGATAGTGTATAAATTCTACTTTGTTACAGATGATTAACAAATTAAAATTAAACTGTATATATGTGTTTGTAAATATTGCGCCTCAGCATAGAGATTAAATACAATGAATCCTGCTAAGAAAAGACTTGCTTCAAATCCTGGCACTAGTTTAGAAAGCCTTAGTCAAGTTACAGTCTCTCTGAATCAGTTTTGTCATCTATAAAGGAACCCAGGAACAGTCTCCACAATGGGTTGTTCATACAAAATGAATGAGATAGGTTGTGAAACATTATATGAGTAACAGGTTAAGGCTCTATACGTATCAGCTGTTACGAAGTTAGAGAGTGCGTCCTGCTCATTCCTACTTCAAAGAAAATTTTGAAACCCAGGAAATAAGCTATTTTTGCAGCAGCAATCCCATGGAAAATTACAGAACTTGAGGGGTGGAACATGAGCTCGATTTCTGCCCACAGCCTCCCTCTCAGCAAAGCACATTCAGGCTTCTCTTGCAGTGCATTTCCAACCAAATGCTCATGGCTTGGAATGCAACTTATTCTCCACTTGTCAACTCCTTATTATTGCCTTTTTAAATCATTTTAGTGACTTTTGAATCATTGGACTCACATTCAACTAAAAATTATTTTTTTAAAAAAGATGGGGGTTTCTATTCCAAGTGGCAGGGTTTGCTAAATTAAGGATGTTGTCTTTATAATGCTTATTTCCTGGCTGCCGGGCTGTGTATTTATAATGGAAAATCAATGAGTTAATGTTTAATGAATAAATAAATAAATTAGTAACATAGTGCATGCGAAACTTTATTGATTCAAAAATTCAGACTTAAGTTGATAAACCTTGTCAGCTGGAATTCTCCTTTAAACATTTTCAATGCCAGGAGAACACAAATAATTAAAGGAGATCCATAAAATTATACTGTATCTTAAATGTCATCATTTAATAAGATTATATAATTCAGGAGGAGAAACCAAATGGAACAGAAAATTAAGTTCTTAAGCTGATATTGACATTAATATAATAATTGCTCTCAATTTAAGGGAAAATTTCTATATTAATAGTTCTTTCAGAGTGTTCTGTTTTATTTAGTTTTCTTATCCAGTCCTGAACTCAGGACTACACAAATATCCAAGATCACCAGATGATTCAAAAATGTCCAAAGAATTGACTTACTTTTCTTGCTATTTGACTAATTAGTCTTTTTATTAAATCTAATTGTCTGTTTATTCATGTATCTACTATATCATAATGGGACATATATATGGTCTTTATGAAACTGGCTTATTTCACAAAAGATAATGTTTTCTTGTTGTATCTATTATCCTCCAAATGTCTAAGAAGAGTTTCATTACAAATATGTGATACGTTTTCTTTATTGATTTATCTGTTGGTGTATATCAGGACTGGTCCCATTTCTGGCTATTGTGAATAGTGAGTGTATCTATAAAAGTATATTTCTTAAGTATTTTTTGTTCTTTTTCTCCTCTAATACAATACATTCCAACCAGTTCCCCCCCCCCTCACTTCTTCCCAGTTTCACCTCACCCAAATCCTATGTTTCCTTTGAGAAAATAGCAGGTCTCCCATGAATATCAACCAAACACAGTAAAAGTTACAGTAAGATTAGAACAAACCCTCATATCAAGGATGGGCAAAGTAACTCACTAGGAGAAGGGTCCCAAGAGTAGGTGAAAGAGACAGAGACACCTTGTACAATAACAGTCTTTAAGGAAAATGCCAGAATTGTATAGTTGGATAGTATATTTATAAACATGTTAGAAATAGTGAAAGAAGAGATGAACACAAACACAGAGTCAACCACTGGATTGAATCAACAAAATTCAGCTTTCTACATCCCTATATGATAGGTAACAGTCACTACAGCACACATATACAAAATTTCTGTATGCAGATTTTGGATTAGGAACACTGAAGTATATGTGTATTGCATCCTGAAGAAAACAAGCATTTGTTACAAAGTTACCTTCATAAGCAATAATCTGGTCAACAATGTTCCTTCTGACTATTATAATAAAAGCTACAATTTACCTCACATCATATGCCTTCCACTCCTGGCCTTTTTTCTCTAACTTTGCATTTTAGTTATTTATTATTTTGTCTTTGTTTTTTTGAAATACAGTCTCATTATGTTTCCCTGTCTAGACTGAAACTTTGTATGTAGACTTTGTTGGATTTGAACTCACGGACACCTGCCTGTCTCTTTCTCTGTGTACTTAAATCACAGAAATACACTGCTATGCCTGGCCTTATTTATGACTGTTTTGTCTTCTGTTATTATTTAATACTGTTCTCTTTTTGAGAGTAGTTCCCACTGTGTATCCCAGGATGGCGTAGAAGAGAACTTAAATTATAATTCAAGTTAGCCATGAAGTCAATGATACTTTTGATCCAGCTTTCCAATTTCCCTACTGTACTTTATTTCATTGAGAGTATTCACTGGTTACTGATAAATCATATCACCGAATTATCAGGCCAACACTTTTTTCAGTCTTTCCTCATACAAACTAGGTGATAAGTTTCTATATGTGAGATAAGAATATGTGCATGTTTCAACTCTTTATTAAATTACAATGACCTAAACATTTCCTTAGATAAAATGACTCTAAAGAAGTACCTTTAGGGATTCATTGTCATTTAATTGAATAAATTATTTGACTTGCTCCCATTGCTTATAAATAAAATTGAAATCTGTTGGTCCGGACTCCAACTCCCAGCCTGCCAAGCAATTGGACTCTAACTCCCAGCCTGCCAAGCACTGACCCCTCCCACAGGGTATTTAGGGCCATGCTGGAACAAAGAACATGTGGTTCTGGGTTTGCATGTGTGCTCCCTCTGTCTTTCCCCTGCCATGCACCCGGCCACCTAGAAGTCCAATGGCTATTAGCTCGGGCATTTAATTTGGTTTAATCTGGTCTGATTGGAATTCTTTGTTCTGGCAGAAGCATTGTTAGAAAATATTCTTAACAAAATCTATAATCTTACATAACTCCCACAACATCTGTGTTCACTAACTCTTCCATCTTCATGTAACTTGCTATCTTTTTACTCAACACTACTTTTTTATAAAATAAAAGGCTCATGTTAAGTGATGAACATGCAAATTTATTTCTATGTAATGGCCATTTTCTATTCTGACCTCTGCTCCTTTGTTTGAACTACCAGCATAGTTGTGATTTGTTGATATTTTCATAAGTGTTGTGATGAATCAGGAGACTTGCACATTCTTGTCACCAGTATATCCTTTTTAACTAACTATGGACCATATCTTCAGTTTAAACATTAAGCAAATGTTGAAAGAGTATTATTCCATAACCTTTAGTTTTCAGATTAAGAGAAAATGGAAAAAAATCCATATGCCTTATATTCTCTAATAATCTCATTGGGCTATTTTTCTTCTTCAGTTTAAGAAAGACTCTACCTCTGATCTGTCTGTCTCTCTCATCTTCTCTCTCGCTCTCCCTCTTTACCTCTTCTTCTTCTTCTTCTTCTTCTTCTTCTTCTTCTTCTTCTTCTTCTTCTTCTTCTTCTTCTTCCTCCCTCCCTCCCTCCCCCCCTCTCTTTCTCTCTCTCTCCCACACACATACAACCCTCATGTATTCTCCATTCTGACTGAACACAATTTGAAACTGAATATTTGTCTTAGGAGAAAAACAACATATTTTCTCAAGTCAACATGTAGAATATTGTTTCCCCTTTTCTAGTGACAGTTGAAAAGCATATATAATAAGTATCCACAATCAATTTGACTGTCTATTTTTTTTCATGATCTGGACTTATTACTGAGCATCAGAATGAATCACATACCACACTTACTCTTCATTAGTTTGAATGTTGACATATGTTACCACAACTGCATCTTATTCACAGTGCCCAGGTATTTATTGTCTTGGCTAAAGCTGACAAACTGTTTGGGCATCTTTTTAAGATTCCTTGCAAGTATGTGTTTTGAGACATGAGATTCATTGGAAGTGATTTATATTAGTTAATTACTGATGTGTCCATGTATGTGCATTTTACAATCATCTGAATCAATATGCAATTCTGCCTCACTCTAAATCCTCTGCACTTTTATTTAATATAAATTTATTACTCCCCACTCAGTGTTGTAAACTTTAATTAAAGTCAGGGACTCCATTCGATTCCTCTAATTACTTGACACATAGCTTGTGAGAATTTATGATAGTAACTACTACACAGCAACACTTTCTCCTTTTTGATCCCATTAATTTTGGGGACTGCCCATCATAGAAAAGATATTGTGGTATATACTGAAGAACGCATTGCTTACTTTCACTGTCTTCAGATAACACTATAATGGGATGACTTTATACTTTAATTCAGTTATTTTGTTGTTTCCATTACTCTGTTTCTTTGCTTATGTGTTTGGTGCAAGGAAATAATATTCTTGTTATTAACTAAGCACAATAAGAGTTGGAGATTTTTTTTCTGCATGGTATAGTCACTTACCTTCTCCTGAACATGTAATCTGACCATTTCTATCTGCCAGTGATTTGATTCAAATGGGAATAGACAATATTTTTATTCTCCTTGAAGCCCTTAAAATATGATCCCAATAAACCTTTTCTTCATAAGTGTCTTTTATCAGGTATATTGCTGTAGTGGTGAAATATTGATTAATATAATTGTACACTTGATCTCAGCCAAAAGGCCAAAAAGTGATGATAATACACTCTAAACCCTTAGTAAAGAAATATTCAAAGATTTTTATTTAAAAGACACAGAGTGGAAAAGAAAATAAAGAATAGAGTATTGCTAGAACTAAGGGTCTTATCTGAAAACACAGCTTTGGAAGGATTTCTTTTATAGCATTTGTGATTGTTGTCAGAATTAATTTATTCAGTGCTTTGTACTGAGGGCTTAAATTCCTTTCTGATCCATTAGCCATTATGCAACCTTCAGTCCACTACCAAATGAACCCCTCCAGAATCGTACCACATTATATGGCAGTTTGTCTAAAGTTCATACCATAGTGGAGAGACAATGTTACTTAAAGAGAAATTGATTTCTCATATAACACAAACAGAGAAGTTAAACCTAATCACCTTTTCCTTGATCTAGTCTAAAAACTACCCACACTCAGAAAAGAGGGGTTTGTACATGTCAAAATGCTCATTTGTAAGTACTATGAAGTTGTGGTATGCTAATAATTCTGAAACAGCTTTTAATCCAAAAAAAAAAAAAAACAACTTTTCTTAGTTTAGCAAAAAAGAAAAGAGTTGAATGGAGTCTTTGAAATCAATCTAATTCAGACTTTTTTCCAAGGTCCTATGTATCCATTGGGGGGCAGTTATTTATTGTCAAGAACAGGAATGCTTTTCTTAAAAGCAACATGATGTGATATTTCCCTCTCTAGGCTATGATTATGTTTTATTATTATTGGTTAATAAAGAAGGTGCTTTGACTTACAGCAGGGTAGAATATAGCTAGGCATGAAAATTAACTGAATCCAGGGAGTAAAATAGGTAGAGTCAGGCAGACACCAGGTAGCCACCCAAAAAGCAAGATGTAAGGTAACAAATCACGAATCTTGTAGTAAGATATAAAATCATATAAATGGGTTAATTTAATATGTAATAACTAGCTAGGAATATCCTTAAGCCATTGGAAAAACAGTGTTGTAAATAATATAGTTTCAGGGAAATTATTTGGGCAGGTCTCCATTTACAGAAACATACACTGATTCTGTGACGAGATTCCACTGAGCTCTTTTGGTCACATTGCTACCCAAGTGGCTGGTTCCTCAACATAAAAGGGAGGCCAATGGCCGTAGGCCCAGAAGCTATTCAGTAAGGGTGATTCCATCACTTCCCTTTTACTGAAATGGTAATATGAATTTAGAACTAACCTCTTAAAAGGAGACTTAAAACATTCCTTTTGCATAACTTACAAAGAAAAAAAAAAACCAGAAAGCAAATGACTGTTCTTTCTCCCTTATTAAGTTATTAAGTTCAATTGTGAGTCTTACAACATTATTGTGTGTTTGATAACTTCTTTGTTGACCAATATAATGGATTCTGATTTGTCATGCCCTAATCCTTTGCTTCAGTACCCAGGAGGTCATTTCTTCAAATACCTGGGATATTGTTGTTGAGCACTCCAAGCTAATTAATAAATAAGGCAATCTCACAAAAGTTTAAAACTCCTTTCTCTCTGGATGATGGGCATCCAGTGTCTGGTCAGTGTAAGAATATTAACACCAATTTCCCATTGCTCCATGGAGGTCAACTTTAAAGATCATCAAAGCTCCTTGATCTGCTAGGGATCAGCTGATGCCATAAATTCCTATATCACACTACAAGTCCCCATTTGTGCTTGTCCACTTATTTTCCCATTGGGTTCATTTTGAAACATTCTCCAGCAAGCTTTCATTTAAGTGTTTGGTTCCTGGAAAAACAGACCAAGAGCAGTATTTTAGCTGTACTCTTCTTTACTTGGATCTTGAACAAAATAATAACTTAGAATTCTCCAACAGAGTGTTCTTTAAGATACTGATATGACGTCCTATTGAACATAGCAGCAATGAAAACTACAAGTGGCTTTTTTAGCATTTGTTCTGGATCAGTGCCATGCTTATTATTCTTTACTTCAACACTGTGAAATCTGTAAAATGTTATTATTATTACTATGTTTTCAGGTACAAAACATTATGAAAATAAAAGGAAAATACACAAGAGCAATAAAGTAGTGAGAATAAGATGGAAACAAACCATTCACATATACTGTAATGATTTTAATACTATAAAGTATTTCATCCTCCACATCTTGAGGTGAGCTACCGTAATTACTGAATGTGGTCAGATTAAGAAGCAGATAGTCTGAAATCAGAAAACTCCTTTAAAGAAATCCACACCTTATATGAAGAGGTACCAGGGAAGTAGTGATGATGAGAGTTACATATACGAGCTAACAGTGGATGCTGTCTGTGACACAATTAATAAAAACCAGCAACAGATATTAGGGTTCGCGCTGAAGATCAGAAAAGCAAAGCAGCCAGTCACTGTCTGTTACCTCTACCTCAGACCAAAAATTACCATCCTGCCTCCACTAATCCTCAGAATGAGACTGATCTGAGACCTGTCTCCTTCAGTTTTGTATTCCTCCCTGGGACTAAAGGCACGCACCACCACTGCCCAGCGTCTGTGGCTAACCAGTGTGGCTGCTGGGATTAAAGATATGTGCCAACACCGCCTGGACTGAAAGGATGACTAGTCTGACTGTTTTGCACTAATCTTCAGGCAAACTTTATTAAAACAGACATAATATATCACTATACCTGTCTTCTACTCTCAGGTTTTCTATGAAAAGGGTTGTGTGATTTAGTAGAATATCAGAAACTCAAGATCAAAGGAAAAGAAAAGCCATTTTACTGCAAGTACATCTCTGGTAATGTAATACCTCCCATTATAAGATGTTCTGATTTCCAACAATAACAAAAAGTAACTTTCAAAGAACATGAGCCCTTTTGTGTATTTAGTAATAATTTCTTAAAATTGGCTTGAGGAAAAATAGAAAACATAAGGGACAGGATGCAGTAAAAAATACAATAATGCAGAACATGAATTTCAAAGGGTTAAGAAAGTTATCACCACAAAAGTCATATTAAAAGCAAGATATATAATTAAAATGTATACATGCATCTGTATTTTAATGTATATACAGTTTCATATAAAAGTTTGCTTCTACTAATCTAATAAAGATCATTCACATTAAAAATAACTGTCTGTTCATTCTTATTTCACATTTAGTATTTTGTACGGGAACTATTTTAAGGGTGAGAGCATCTTTTCAAACTATTTCTGGAACCTAATTAGATTTCACAGGAAGTTGGAGAGAAAGTTCAACAGTTAAGAGCTATTGCTGTTATTGCAGAGGATCTGGGTTTGGTTCCTAGAACCCCAGATGAAGGAGCTGCATCTCGCCACTTCTGCTCACAGCAAACATGCCATGCACACTATGCACGGACACACATATACACAAATAGTCATGCATGAAAAATAGAATAAAAATAGTTTTAAAATGGGTTCTACAAAAATATTTTTAATATATTTGAGCCAGAACAAGATGACATGCTGAATGTTACCTCCTGACCAGAGACTGACATTCATCACAAAAGCCCAGAAAAGTGCTGTTGGGAGTGTCAAGAAGAGGAAATTCTAGCACATTGTTTGTCAACAATTGTTGACATTGGTGAAGGATCGAATATTGATAAGCACATTCCAGAAAACTACATAGACGTTCCTTAACCTATTCGTCACAAATATTTCCCACTCACATCCCTTTACAGGAGAGAAAATTTAGTTGTATAAAATAGATATGCAAATCAAATATCTTCTGATAATAAATCATAAAGAATTTCATATTGAAGCAATTATTTGGCATTAGCTTAAAAATTCCTAGGTATGCATAAATATTACCTTTTATTGAAGAAAGAATATTTGCATTCTAATGAGATAGACATGCTTGTTTTCTTTACATGAGGAATTAAATCTTAGCTAGGATTTGATACTGTGAACAGAGAATTTTTAATGTTTTGCACAGATGATTGATACGTTGATTTTACAACTGTCAGGACTGAGAATGCTGCTTCACAGAAATAGGCAACACAAAATGACAAGTATTCAGTATCATTTTAGAAATTGTTGGAAATTCTATTCTGATTCCAAGCCAAAATTTATTCTGCATGCATGTGTGTGCATGTGTGCAAGTGTGTGTGTTGTATATGTGAAACTCAAGTTACCAAATGAAAAAAAAAAACAGCTTTTAAAACCAAACATCTACAACATTAAAATGCAAAGACATGTTAACATGTGCTGAGGAATAATGGTATGGAAATAGTTGTTTTTCATAATTAAACCATAAGTTTCTGAGCAGAAAGTTTTGTATAATTCGGTGAAACATTGCAGTTTATAATGTGTAATAGTCTTGAACCTGAGTTAAGATGTACCAGGCAGTGTCTGTCTTTGAGTTGTTTGAATGCTGAGGAAGAAGCAACAGCTGCTAAAAGATTTTTGCTTATAAATGTTGCTGAATTAATCCAAGATAGGTTTTTTGAAAATACCCTTGATTTCAAAATTGAAGTCAAAAGGTATGTTACTTTGGAGAAGAGGATTTGCTTTTGTTTCTACAAAAAATTAGAGGCTGTGGATTCATTCTGAGTTGAGAAAAATCAGGTTTGGTCAAGGAAGACCACCTGAGAAATCTCCGGTAGCAACAGATGGTCAAGATGTCTGAGTTCTACATACAGGACAGATTCAAGCCTGCTGCCTGAGATTATCTAGACTCACAGGATACTCCAGTTAGGACTTGATCATAATTATAAATTTTCTTTAGGTCCCCATAAAATTATCAGTGCCCCCAACCAAGCAGGAAGTACCCTGGAAAACTATGCCCACATTCCCAAAAAAATGGACTATGGATATTTTCCTTTGTTTAGAATGTTGGTTAAAAGCTGTTATGGATAATGGTCAGGAGATAAGCTAAACAAAGGATATTAGATTCATAATTCTTGTTTTTTTTAAAAGGGGGGGGCTTGCTATGGGACAGTGGTTTATACCTGTCAATTATATTTTAATAAAACACTGATTGGCCAGTAGCCAGGCAGGAAGTATAGGTTGGACAACCAGGCAGGAAGTAGAGGCAGGGTGACAAGAACAGGAGAATTCTGGGAAGAGGAAAGTTTGGTCTGCAGTCTGATCCAGCCACAGAAGAAATAAGATGTGACTGCCTCTCTGAATAAGGTACTGAGCCACGTGGCTAACATAGACAAGAATAATGGGCTAGTATAAGTTATAAGAGTTAATAAGAAGCCTGACCTAATGGACCAATTAGTTTATAATAATGTAGACCTCTATGTAATTTTTTTGGGACTTAACGATTGAGGGAACCAGGCAGAACAGAAACCCTGACAACATGAGATTATGTAGTATGAAGGGCCACTTGTTTGTTCCCTGCTGTTTAGCTCCAAAATAATTACACGGAAACTGTATTATTTTTTTTTTTTTTTGGTTTTTCGAGACAGGGTTTCTCTGTAGCTTTGGAGCCTGTCCTGGAATACCCTTTGTAGACCAGGCTGGCCTCGAACTCACAGAGATCCGCCTGCCTCTGCCTCCCGAGTGCTGGGATGGAAACTGTATTAATTAAATCACTGCTTGGCCCTTTAGTTCTAGCTTCTAATTGGCTAACTCTTATATATTAATTTAGCCCATTTATACTAATCTGTGTATCATCACAAGGCTCTGGCTTACCTGCTAAAGTTCTGACATCTGGTCTTTAATGAGGCTACATGGCTTTTCCCTAACTTCGCCTCCAAATACAGATCAAATACATAAATATATCACAGGAAATTATAATTATGCGTTTTGACTGGCAAAATTGCTCAGCAGGTAAAGGTACAAGCCTCTAAGCCTAGCTACCAAGTTCAATAACCTGGAACCTTATATTAGGAAAAGTAACCAATTTGTAAAATCTGTCCTCTGACCCCAAAATGTGTCAGTGATATATATGCTCACAACATGCACACATGAAATAAATAAAATTAAACAAATAAATTAATAGACCACTGTCATTCTTGAACATAATCACAAAATCCTTAATAAAATGAAGCAAGTAAATCCATAGATAGACAGACAGACATAGGTAGGTATATAAATAGAGAAATATAGATGATTAATAGATATATTAGATAGCTAGATAGGTAGACAGACAGGCAGGAAGAGAGGCAGGCAGACAGACAGACAGATAGATGTTGGCATACAAAAGAGTACCACAATACCCTGGAATGAACTATAACAAAAGAGCTTGGCCTGATCAGAGCAGGCTTGACAGTAGCCAGAGAAGCCACTAAGAAGTTGTGGCATAAAGCAGCAGGAGGCAGTAGAAGGCCAGACCAAGTCACAGGGGCACAGGCCAGTGGGAAATTGCCAAATTGCTGCAGTGGATCAGATGAGACAAACCTTGTACAGCTGCCCAGAGGGGTAATTCAACTGTGTGGGGTGGAAGAAGACCTTGGGGGTCTGGTCAGGGTACGACAGTGGCGTGAATTCAGACAACATTGGCGCCAATTTTGGGGCAAACAAAAGAGTTCCAAAATAGCCCAACAAAGTATAACAAAGGTTTATTTATCTGATAATAAACTCACAGAAAGAGTAGCGATCTACAGTTTTCTGTGAACTCTGGGAACTAGAACCGAATCCAGCAACCAAGAAGCCCATGTATCCTTTTTGTCTGCATTTATAATACATGATACTATGCCAAAGTGGGTTAGTATCTTAATGGCTATTGACTGAAGGAGTTTCCACAGATGATGGATAAACAGATAAATAAAGAGTAGATGATAGATAGATAGATAGATAGATAGATAGATAGATAGATAGATATAGATATAGATAAATAGAACACATTATGACCATGTAGAGATTCTTTTCAATCATATACTATCAATTAAAATTTAGTTAATGCATTTCCATATAAGATGAGACAAGTCATGTGATCTTCTCAACAAATAAATTAAAAAATTGAAAATTATTCTACACATAATGACAAAATCATCAACAAATAAAAATAAATTTCTTTAAGTGAATAGATAAGGTGAATGCTCACATTTTCTTGTAACCTGTTGATAACCAAAATCTGGAAAAAGGACAGACATTCAGTTGTGTACCAAAGGGTGAGCTTCCCAGGCTCTGATAGATAGTTCCAAACCCATAGTCACACAGAGGGTCCTGGTGTAAATCAGTGAGTCACAAACTGGCATCAATATGGCAGAAGGATATATAAAGAGTAGGGTAGATATCAATTGTGTGTATGAGAGAAATAAAAGGTGAGCAATGGAAATAAACAGAATGCATTATATCCGTGTATGAAGCTGTTAAACAAATATAATCAAAACAGAACAACTTAAAAAGAATTAAAAGTACGTTATTCTTCATAGTAAAAACCTTACATTTTTACCCACACACTGAAAACACAGCAAATGGATTGATTCCCTCAGTTATTCAACATGGTACTAGGTCCTGTGAAAGGCAATAAAAGGCAGTAAACAAAATGAGTCAATACCCTTCTCCCTAGAAGTGTACATGCTGTATCAAAGCATAAAAATGGCTTTAAATAAAACAATTAGATTGTGTCTTTTGTAGTGACCACATTGCTATGTTGTGACTATATGTTCCTGCCAAAGTTATTATATTTGAAATCCTAATTCAATGAGTGATGGTTTTAGAAGGTAAACCATCAATCAGATGATGAGGTCATAAGAACAGCTCAGGAATGGGCCTAGTGCTTTCACTACACTAAAGAGAATCAAATGTGAAACCTCACCTTATCCAATGTCTGAAGACACAAAAAGAGGCATTTTCTATGAGTGAAGAAGTTGAGCCTTATCAAACTGTAAATTTGTCATTGCTTTGACCTTTGAATTTATGACTTTCAAACTTAGAGAAATAAATTTTCTGTTGCTATAAGTCTCCTAGTTAATGTAGTCTTCTACAGTGTCCCAGACTAAGACAGATGTCACCTGGATATACTGCTCATTACCATATGAATTGCATATGATTATTTCCTAAGCTAATGAAATGTATCCAAATTCTGGATCACAAAATTTCCAATGGGTGCTGAAAAATATTTAACAGATTTCATGATCACCAGCCTTTAGAAACCCAAGTTTATCCTTTTTCAGGGGGTCTTCCATCTGAACCCACTTCACTTTGAAAGCTCTCATCTCACATCTGACAATAAGCAGATGCAAGTCCACATTGACCCTGTAAAAAATGGCCTATCAGAATGCAGCTCTAATAAAATATTCACACCCCCGATCATGACTTGTAGGGTGCAAAACATGATAATAAACTAAATTATCATGTAGAACAATCAAGCCTACATTGAGTATACTCCTACCTCTCTATGGGCAGCCCAAAAAGCCTTTTGGCATCTAGTTCATATAGAAGCCAAGAAAATGATGCACAACGCATTGGATAGGAAATGGTGTCTTTCAAATCATCTTCCTTCTTCTAATAAAGCGTCATTTAGAAGTTTCTTTGTAAAATTCTAGGGGTTGAGAGGTTTCTGCAGCAAATCTGGTGAGATGCTTGCTTTCTCTGAGAGTTGCTTGGTTATAATTTTATGTTTCCTTCTCTCATGTCCTGAGACCATAGCATTACAATCAAGGCTGCACAAGAAAATGATGAATACGTTTTTTTTTTTTCCTAAAACCAGGGTCATTCAAATCAGACCATCTCATTAAGTTTGTATATAAATTGCAGTAGGAGATCAGCAGATGCTTTGAAGCAAAATCAGTATGGACTATGTTCCATTTGTTAAAAAAAAAAAAACTACAAAAAGAAATCTGCTTTGAAAGATGATCAATAGTAATTCTTCGGTGGTTCTACATACAATTGTTTAAGAAGTACTTTCTTTGGAAGAAGTTTTATTGTCCTTACACTTAGAATGTGTGAATTGTTTACTCTGATTACTTATTTCAATTTTTCTTTATTTGGATTTTTTATTCGTTTGATTGTTAGTTTTGTTTGTTTTTTTCTAGTTTGTTTGTTTTGAAGCAGGGTCTCACTATGTAGCACTGGATGGTGTAGATTTCAGACATCTGCCTGCCTCAGTTTCATGGGTGCTAGGTTAGTTACATTCATCATCACTGCTGGCTGCTTGGTTAGGCTTGGGGTAGGGGGTTGTTATTGTTTGTTTGTTTGCTTGTTTGCTTGCTGCTTGCTTGTTCTTTTGACCAGGGTCCCATTTGATCCAGGCTGGCCAGAGCTTTCTATATTATCTAAAAATGACGTTGATTCCAGATCCTCGTCTTTGTACCTTCCATAAACTAAAATTGCTGGCATTCATTAGCATACCTTGGCCTGCCTCTTTTATCTAAAATACTGCAAGATATTTTATCAGCTTTTATAGTCATGCCCCCATGTACTGGTCCTTATTACAGCTCCTTATTCATAAAGTGACTCATAAAATAAAAAGAAAAATGGACAGAAGGAATGGAGGAAGAAAGTCAGGCAGGATTTAAACATGAAATAAGCTCTTTAATGACTTGATTTGATAACAAAATGGATCAAACACTATAAATTGTCTTGATCATAGTGTCTTATTGAAGTAGTAGAAAAGTAACTAAGATGGACACTTGTTTCATACTTTCTACAATAATCCATGTATTTGACAAAATAATTCCCAAACCCATAAATGCAAGGCATTATATTCTCCATAATAAAAAATATTTGCTACATTTTCCCACTTTTCACTCTTATCTGACTTAAGAGAGAAGAAAAATATCCTTGGTTGCATGCATTCCTAAGGACACACATAAGATTTAAGGCAAGGCTAAAGACTAGTCTCCTGACCTGAAAGTCATGTTATTAGTCTCAGGTACACGAAATAACACACCAGAGTGCAAACATACATAGTTTGGAGCACTTAAAGTCTAGCAAGTCTTCTCATGAGTCCCCTTACTGTCTAGACTATTAAAAGCAAAAGACACTACTTTCCAACATTCTTCCTTAAGTCTTGACTCCCATACACTATATTTTCCTGATTTAACTACTATACTTCTTTGAAGGACTACGCTCATTGTTATGGATATCATTGATATGGATGCCTGATATAGAAGATATGATTTGGCTCCTCATGTCATAAAAGAAACCATACTGAGCTTAGCAATGGAGACTCACCTTGGTCAGTTTCATGATATATTTTCAGAATGTGCCATTCTGCCTTATATGTTGACATACTCTCTCATCATCATATCTCAATTCTTATACTTTGGTCTCCATCAGTCCCCTCAAGAATCTAAGGTATGCAGCAGGGCAGGGTTGGGGAGGGGTGCTGGGGGGCTGGGTCGTGCAAAAGAAAGACAGCCCTGCAGAAGGAGCTGGGGGGGGTGGGGTTGTGCTCTCTTCCGGGACAATCCGCCCCTGGATAGCACACACTCACCCATCCAGATGGGATTCCTCAGCAACTAAACAGGGCCGCGCGCGGTAGCCCAATGATCCGGGGACAAAAGGATGAATGGAGCAAGGGGGGAAGGGGGGCGGTATCCAGAAGAGCACAGGAAGCCTGGCGCACAAGCTGAAGGTGCCCAGGCTCCCTTACAGGGGACCCTGAGGCCTGCCCGGTAGGCAGGCACTCACTGCTCTGGGTGGGTAGCCTTAGAGTAGGAGCTTAAAACTGTTCTTGAGCACTGGTCCTAGCATACAGCCCTGATAGAAGAGAAATTGGGAGGTACCCTACAACAGATGGG
>NW_004949096.1:10026421-10027309 GCF_000317375.1 Microtus ochrogaster | reverse complement strand
AAAAAAAAAAAAGAATCTAAGGTATGCCCATGGCTCAATTTCTGATACCATTCCTTCCTTTACTATTTCAAAAACTTAGACACTGGGACATTCAAGGATCCCTGAATAATCTTGATCGATGCCAAACTCTAGATGGATTGTGCATAGGTGAGGAGCACACTTATAAACTTAGTGGATCTATGCCGAGCACTGTGCAAGCTTTTTAGTTCCACTAAATAGGGTTTCATTGTTTCTTCCTCTTCCTTCTTCTCTTCTTCTTCCTTTCTTTCCTTTCCAACATCTTCTATAGTCCCATTCCTTTCGCCACACTCACTTTATCTACCACCCTCTTTCTCACCCTCTTGACTTTCCCTCTACTTCTTTCATGTCCCACCTTTATGTTTCTCCTGTCTTCTTCCTTTCTGTAATTCATTTTTATTCAATTAATTCTGACTTCAACTAACTCATATAATCCAACAAAATGACATCATTTTGTCGAGGCTGTAATGACCTCATGTTGTTAAATTAACTATCCACTTGTGAGTCTTTTGTATTCTAGGACAGTAAACATCATGCGAGAGAGTTAGCCACCTCTACTCACAATGTATTTCATTTACTTTGCTTCTAGGACAGTAGATACATTCTTTGTTTTATTTAATGGTCTTCTATCTTGTTCCTTCCTAGACTCTGTAGGGTTCTTTTTTCTTAACCCTGATCACCTAATATTGAAATGTCACAGGTGTCAGTTCTTATTCCTGACTCCATTTTTCTGCCCTTCCTTGTCAGTATGACTTGATTTTATTTCCTATCATAAATTCTGGAAGGTGAAATTAGATTGCAATTATATCTACTCAGGATTAGCTATTTGAGTCCACTTTAAGAGCATATGCATTTTGTATGTGTGTGTGT
>NW_004949096.1:10023746-10024876 GCF_000317375.1 Microtus ochrogaster | reverse complement strand
GAAGCAAGATGAGAATGCCTCACTAAAAAAGGTACCAAGCCACATGGCTAACACAGATAAAAATTATGGGTTAATATAACATATAAATGTTAATAAGAATCCTGAGCTAATAAGCCAACCAGTTTATAATTAATGTAGATCTCAGGGTGTTTTTTTGGGAGTCAATGGCTGCGGTATCAGGCAGGACAGAAACATCTGCCAACATGTATGCTTGTGTGTGAATTGTTTACTTCCTGAGTTTTAAAGGGTGCAACTTTCCTTCAGAAAGGAGTGTTTTATTCATAGGACACCATCATACAACAACTATAAATACTTCACTTGATTAAAGAAGGGTTCCTAAAATATACATTCATGTTAAAATTTGGCTGCTATTTTAAGTTGTAACATATGTACTATAAATGCAAAAATCATTTACTTAAAGTTTTCTTCATGCTAATTTTATTTTTATGAATTTATTGCTCATTGATACAAATTGAAGAGATTAGATGTAATGAGTGAATTAGAATGAATTGTAGAAACATGTTCTCTATGAGCTATAATGTCTCTGGCACATACTCCAGATTTTCTCTCTGTCCTTCTAATAGTGGTTTTGAATCACTAATAAACATCCAGAAGATTTTCTTCTTCTCTTAGGTGAAAACTTAAATTCCCTTTATCCATCATTAAAGATTTTTTAAAAGAAGATACTGCATTGAATGAAGAGAACTCTTATCATCCAAGCTTGCTCAGTGGGATATCTTTAACTGGAATGGGTTCTTGAAATTAAGTTTAGTGATAATGAGCAGAGAAATGTTCATTTTCTTGCTCCCCAGCTTCTGAAAAATGGATATCTACAAACTAAAGTAGTTTTAAGAGACAAACTATGGGGACAGAAACAATTACATTGCAATTGGCTCAGTACATCAAACCATAGAAGTTGTAGTTGCTGTAGCTCAATCCAACTTTCCGACCTCGTGTCTTACTGAGCATGCACTGACATGGTATGCATTCACTTCTTTTATTTCTTTTGGAGTACTTGCTATTTGAAAACCTCTTGGTAGCCGGGCGGTGGTGGCACACACCTTTAATCCCAGCACTCGGGAGGCAGAGGCAGGCGGATCTCTGTGAGTTCAAGACCAGCCTGGTCTACA
>NW_004949096.1:10012073-10021846 GCF_000317375.1 Microtus ochrogaster | reverse complement strand
TGGTTTTTTTCTTGATAATGGGTTAAAAAATTATTTTCTAACTCAGCTGCTTGATTTTGCTTTAGTATGTTAGCAGTTTTGAGCAGAGATGATATATTCATACATCATAAAGCATGAAAATATAATCTGTGTATAACTAAAAATTTTAAGACATGCTACCAAAAGGTCAATTTACTTATGACTTAAACAGAACAGGGTCCCTTCTGTGTATGTGCTGATGGAATTGTGCTGTTTATAACTCTCACTGACTTTTTAAGATTGTGCGTTTTATTTTAACCTCTATTTTGTTTATTTTTATTTTTATTTTTTGCTTTTTGAGACAGGTTCTCTATATCTTTGTCCTGGAATAACTCTTTAGACCAGGCTGTCCTTGAACTCTCAGAGATCCCCCCCCCCTGTCTCTGCCCCCCAGGCATTGGGATTAAAGGTGTGTGCTACTACACCTTGAACTCACAGAGATATGTTTGTCTCTGCCTTCTAGGCACTGGGATTAAAGGCATTGTGCTACCACACCTTGAAGTCACAGAGGTCAATCTCCCTCTGTCTCCCAAGTGTTGGAATTAAAGGTGTGTACTACCACACCCAACTACTCTCTTTCTTTAATTTTTTACTTTTAAGAACTTTAACTTTTAGTTTGTATATATTTTTAACACACTGTAAATCATCTAAACATCTTATTTGTCTTTGAATCTCTCTTTACTATATATCTCTCTTTTTCTGACCACGTTAGTCTTTAAATTACTGAGCAATATGGGTGGAATTAAAGCCGTGGCTTTGCCAACTAGATCCAGCCCATCCCTTAGCTTTCCAGCCTCATGGCGAAGGTACCAGCTGTAGCCATCTTTATTGCCACAACTATGGCATTTCAAGGTCCCTGCCAGCAAGCGAGCTTTAGCAGCCTGTGCTTGCAAACCGCACGAACTGCCTGCGTAAAAGAGTCAGAGCTTTCCCTGGCAGGACAGCCCAGAAAGCAGGCATTTTTAAACGGCGCAGCTTTTTTTCCTGCTACGGCTGAAAACCGAAAAGCATGCGTTCAGATTTTCGTCAACACCGTTTAAGTGTTTCGTGGCAGGACCTCTTAATGAGCTGCAGAGTTTTGCAGCTAAAGCTGAGTCAGGAAGCCTCTCTTAGATGAGAGTGCTTGTTTGCCTCTAGCAAGCAGAGTAGACCCGAGAAATTGCTGCTACCACGTCGGGCTCCATTTTGTAGTAATATGAGTGGCGGGGCTGCGTCCCCAGCACCCCAGCCACCTGGCTAGCTTATGCTCCCAAATAACAACACACAAATTGTATTCATTTAAACACTGCTTGGCCCATTAGCTCTAGACCTTACTGGCTAATTCTGATATCCCGATCCACCCATATCTAATAAATTGTATAGCACCGGTCTTACTGGGAAAGATTCAGCATGTCTGACCTGGTGGCTTCATCTCGTATGTCTGCCCGGGAGAGGGGAGCATGGCCCCTCTGAGGCGTCTGCCCCCGACAGGAGAGTTGAACAGAGGGTTCAATTTTCAACTACAGTTTCTTAGGAAACAGAACTCAGTAAGCAGCATAATAATAAAAGAAAGAAGTATAAAATGAAAATGAAAGTACAGTAGAACAATTAAATCAAGTACCAGATTCATAAGTTTAAAATGTTTTATTTAGAGTTAATAATACTAATTATAGCTTTCAATAGAATCTTTACTAGAATAATCTAGTTGTATTACTATATTTCCTTAAAAATTTTATTCTAAGTTTTTCAAAAAGGCTGTTTTTGGAGGTTAGTGTGAAAATTTTTTCAGTATATGCTTACAGGAACTTCTGTGTACAATGCTTCTGCTGTGCAGTTGGAGGATATTTGTTCACTCACCTGTACATGGAAATAAAAGTGGATAACTATTCCTAGTTGGTGGATAGTAGATTCTAAACAAATACAATGTGTATGTGCCACTTGTAGGTCAAATACGCAATTGCTAGTCCTTGCCACACCATGAACTTCCTGTGACAGTCAAGCATGACAATGAGCAAATTCTCTTAGTCTGCACTGAGGAGTGATGTCACAGAGGCCATTTGCCCATGTCTACAACAATTTCAACAAGAAATCATTGCTACTTTTGTTACTATAGAGCATTTCTAACTGGCTCAGTGCAGCACCCATGCTCATTCATTTTTTTAACCATTCTAAAGTGTTCATAGACTTCACACAAAAAGTTTTTGGAAATATGAAACTGTTTTAGCTTTCTCTTTCTGAGATTACATTTACCTGAAATCTCTTGATATAAAAAAAGGAAAACCAACTTCTTTTTTAGTATAAAGTGACTCGATGTCCATATAAGTCTTTAATTACTTTGATATTTAACAGATTCCATAGAGAAGTGAATTTAAACAATGAATGTAGTCCTAAGCAGCCACCCTAGGGACATAGAAAAATTGGTTGCTAGCAAAGGTGACCTTTAACTAATGGAAGAGTGGAATAGCACTGGTCACCTTAGGGATTTAGTGCAGGTGTTTAAGAAAAGCGATTGCCGGCTGAAGGTGGCCTCTGGCAGCTATTGCGTATTTATGTTGTCAGCATTCAGTGCACACTGTGAGTTTATATTCCAAAATTGAAGATCAGAACAAACTAAACTACTCTATCCTCTGCTAAAGTAAATAAGAAAATGTTATTCTCCCTAGTTTAAATTTTTAAGCTGAAAAACACTATAAAAACATTATGAACCTTTGATGGACAGTGTATCTTCTCCAAAGTCAGAGGCAAATGCAATGCAAAAACTTAGACTTCTAAATCCAGGGGACATTCATTCATACAAGGAGTTAAGAAGTAATGGCTGAGAAATACTGAGCACTGTTAGTTTTGGAAATTCTGAGTCAAAGCAACCTAATACTAATTTTGGTCTCTGAATTCCTACAATTCATACAATAGGTTCTGATCTGAAAAGATACCCGATAGCTACACAACAAAACCAATACTTAACCAAAACTGAAAAGGCAGAATCCCCTATTGGCACTAAGCCATGGTTGGATAGATATTCTAGAAAACACTCAACAGTGCAATAAACCAACAGGAGCACAGCAAATAAAATCACAGTTTAAAGTGATCTTCTTAAATTCCACTTGGCCTTTCGGGCGGGAAAGCTGACCCCAGTACTCCAATGGAGCAGAGATGAATTTACAAGCATATAGACTTTGTAGCTACAGAACCTTGTGCTTGTTCTATGGCCATAATCTCTAATTCCCTAGTAATTGTCCAATAAGCTAACCTGAATTTTCATTTTGCATGGAACCTTGTGGTCCAGATGCTATTAATTCTATCTGGTATTTGCACATTCTGAGAGTCTGTCTCCTCTGTAGCCTTACTATGTTTAAACAAGTAAGTCACTGCTTCTTCCTTCATTATTACAGTATAAATTAAGAGAGAGAGAGAGAGAGGGAGAGAGAGAGAGAGAGAAAGAGAGAGAGAGAGAGAGTAATGGACTGTATTTTCACCATTTTCCCTATTGTTTAATTGAGATGCTAAGTTAATGCAACTCTGATGACCTGGAGAGATGACTCACTGTGTAAACTACTTGCTGAAAAATATGCAGACCTGAGTCTGGATCCTAGTACTCACATAAAAATTCATCTACACACCTAGAACCATAGTCCTGAGTTGGTAGAGGATAGTAGATCACCAGCCTGTTCTAACCATTCTAGCAAAATCACTAAGCTTCAGATTCACTGACACAACTGTCTCAAAAAACACAGAGAGGGAGACAGAAGTAGACACCTAATTGATGTCAACTTCTGGCCTGCAGAAATGTACGTATACAAAACAAAACAACTTTTTATTTATAAAAACACTTTCATAGGATGAATGTCAATTAATCATTTTTGACTAAAGACATAAATAAAAGAAACCTGATGAAGTTTTGGGGAGTAAATTAGGTTAATAAGCAGCCTGAAGGTTATGAAATAAATAAAGAAAAACTAGGATAAATATATTAAGAAGTAGGTTGAATATAACAGAACAAAGAGTGAAAGCAAAGAGTCAGATACTTGTCACAAGAAGAAATACAAGTTGTCTTGAGTTTTGAAGCACAAAATGATAATCTATTTAATGTCTGCATTTACATAGACTCATATAATCCTTAATGATTATATCATCTATATAACCTCATGGTGTATTTTAATGTGAACTGTCGTATTAACTCTCATATCACCAGAAGTAAGTCCTTATGTATATATACAAAGAACAAATGAAATTATTAGATAAGGAATATGGCTCTGAAATTCTCAGGATGGATCAATGACAAACACCTGAAAACTTGAATTTGATCCCCAGGTCCCACACCTTGAGAGGGGAGAAGAGATTATTGCAAAACATCTTCTGACCTTCATATACTTTATAACACAAATGTACACCCACACACAAATAAATAAATGATTAAATAAATGCAATGAAATATCACTACTATCACAAACATCATCTTTGTTTTCAAGACAGGGTTTCTCTATGTAATTATGAGTGTATGGGAACTCACTCTGTAGACCAGACTGACCTCGAACTTAGATAGCCACCTGCCTCTGCTTCACAAGTGCTGGGATTAAAGGCATGCACCACAACTGTCCAGCTAATAAAATGTTATTTATAATAGTATATAAAGGGATTAGACAGATGGTTCAGTGATTAAGAGCACTTGATGCTCTTGCAAAAGAACTTATCTAGAGTCCCAGCATCTATATTACAGCTTACAACAATGTTTATCTCCTGTTTCAGGGCATCTGGCACCCTCTTCTAGCTTCAATGTGGACATGGTCACTGCCTCTAGACTGCCCTGAGTCAAGCAAACAAAACTAAGATATATCACTAAACCTACTCTTAAAACCACAACAACTGGTGATAAACATAGCAGCAGAGTGTTCCGCAGCATATGCAAGCTTCAGTTCAAACTGCTGTGAAACATAAAGTAAAATGAGATGAATCTCCACTAATCCCCTGCTAGTGTGGAGCATCTCCGGACCATTCATATCCTCTCCTACCTTCCTCATGTCACATTTCTTTCATGAGCAATGTATTTAAAGCGTCTTCGTTACACCTCCTTAATTTGAAAGCCAATATGTTTTAGCTTAATGAACAATATTTTTAACAAATGTCTTCCTTCTTTTAATACTATTATATACAAATTATCATAAGAATTTTAAACATATAGAATAACTCAGTGAAATTTTACAGTGGGAACTCCCATTCCACAGTCTTTGATACTCATGAATACATTGCTATAATCATACTATAGACAAATATCCATTTAACTAACTTTTGATGACATATTTTAAAACATACTGCAAACAAGATCATTTGCATTTAAAGGTTTCAGTATGTTGAGTCCTTTTTTCCTTGCTGCTGAGGATATAGACTCTACTCAAGAATGTCATCATTAGTATCAAACTGAAGGCATCCTATAGGCAGCCATCAGTTAAATGCTTGAGACTCCCTAGCATAGGTTTCACAACAATGTTGTTGCACAGTGATTGCATTCAAATCTCAGGCATACAATGGTCACTCTCCTCATGAAGTCTTGTCTCAAGAACATGCAGTAGAGCTGAGTCTTCAGGAAGTCCCTTATGTTCAAATACTGCATTCTCTCTTCACACTGCCTCCACCTCCATCTTAATAAAATAAAGTCCCATAAGTTCTAGTCATTTTCACGTTTTAGAATGCAACCCTCTTAAACCACCCTTCAAATGAAACCTTATCTAACACTTGGACTTCAAATCCTTGTTTTACAGCTGAAAGAGTTTTATCCAAGAGAAGTCCCTGAAATGTGGAACCCATTAGCTATACATAATTATTCTTTTTGGCAATATTTTATTGATTCTTTCAAAATTTCATGCAACATATTTTGAACAAATTTTTTCCTCCCAGTTCATCACATTACCAACCTTCCATGCCTTCTCATCCAACTGGGAGATTATTATAGCTTTTTTTTCTTTTTCCAAATGGAGTCAAGTTTGTATTACCCAGGATAGTCTTTAATTTAAAGCTGGGTTTTGATTTTATTTAATTTTTACTTGAGTCACCATATGTTGATAGAGGCTACCATAATGAACAGGAAATACTACAATGTGGAGAGGAGGACCATAGGATGCTGCCATGGGACATTTGGTCTATCCTGTGTGTCATGGAACTACTTAGCTTCTTGGTCAAGAGCTGAAAAAAAAATGTGTGTCGTGACTTTTCCTGTTTTCTTTCCTTCCTTCTTCCCTTTTACTTTTTTCCCTTTGGTGTTGTTTCACTCACTAAAAGGGACAATTTCTTTATAAATCAGTTGAATGAAAGCTAGAAGTCCTCTCAAAAGATTCAAGATGAAGGCTGATAACTGAAAAAGCACCAGGACTTTTAGCCCCATTCCCCAATCTCCAAGGCCTAAAGATTTAAGTTGATCACTAAAGTCAACAGTTTAATTAACCATGCCTATGTAATGAATTCTACTTATACATATTTTTTAATGAGAGCATTCAGAGAGACTTTAGGTAGCCACACTGTTTCTGTATGCCTTCCCCTATATTTCTCTTTATCAATATCCTTTGTAATATCTTTTGAAATTAACTAATAACTAAATACCCAAGAAAATATGTAAAAACACTTATGCCTGATGAGTACATTTGGTTTGGTTTAACTGAAAAAATATGAATTATTTCTGTCAGATATAAAATATTCACTGCTAGTAAAGTTAGTACTGAAAGAAAAAAGGAAAGAGGAAATTTGTGTCGGAAATGGGTCAAGTTGCATACAGTTCTCTACACTCCTATGCTTGTGTTGTTTGAGCTCTTGGAAATGTATTTATCTTTTGTATAGAGCACAAGCAGAGAGGTTTATGGTTCCTGGGGACTCCAGCTTAGACATGAAGAGTTATTTCATATATTGAATTTTAAAAGGAATAAATAAAGGCAAAAGTGTAGAAGCTGGAGAGATAACTCAGTTGCAAATGTTCTTGCAATGCAATCATGATGATCTGAGTTCAAACATTTGGAGTTAAAGAACAAGCACAGCTTGACAGCAAGCACTTGGAATCCCAGCATGGTGGGGGGTAGACTGCAAAGGCAGAGCGATCTGTGGGGCTCACCAACTGCCAGCTCAGCCCCAGCACAACCTAATCTAGAAGCCTCAAAGATAAATGGCCCATAAGGAATGATATCCAAGTTTTATCACTGGACTCTACATGCACACGGATACACATTGGAAACATAGGAGCACACACATGCATGCGTGCACACACACACACCCACACACACACAAAGCAAGGAATATCAAAAAATAACTAAAGCAAATCTCTTCATAAACTGTAGGCCAGACTGAAAAGAATCCCACTACCTTTCTTAGGGTCTGTCAGGTCCTGCGAATTCTTTGCCTTTCTGATGACTATTTGCAACATAGAAGTGAAATTGAAAAGGCTGTGCTTTGTGAGTCTGTGAACAGCTAGAAGTCACCTTTCTTCTTTGTATACCTGTTCTTGGTGCATACTTGGTATAAAAAGAACATGACCTAAATGAAGGAATCACACAGTCCACCTGAATCTTGAGTAGACTGGCTGAAAGAAGGAAGTACTACACTGAAGTCTTATCTCCCTTTTAGATCTATTGCAACTGACAAAAACAGCCAAACTGTTCTTTCTGCAGGCACAGCAAAACAGCTCATTCACTCTTTGCCCATATTTCTAAATCCAGGTCCCATGAATTCCATTACTGACTTTTAATACACATGGAGGATGTAATGCCCAGAATGCAACACTTCATGCAAGGAGTGAAGAAGGTGCATCCTACTCCCGTTTCGAGAGCCTTTCCTTTGTAAGAGATTTTGGAGCCAATGCACAGATGTGTGCTCCAGAAGGCCACACTAAAGCAGCAGGTTCTGTTTGCCATACTGGTTTGCTGGTACTCATCAACTTTTTTTGTTCCACAATGATCTAAAGTGTGTGCAGAGCATTAATAAAATGTTTTGTTCTATTTATGCTTCATTCCTTCTCAACTTTTTTTCCATTGGACTTTTTGCTTAATTCTATTGGTTGTATGGTTTCTTCTTTAGTTCTATATGAAATGACTGAGATTCACCCTGTAATTATACAGAATTTCACAAAGAAATGAATATAGACCCAATTGTAACTTAAGGAAGTATGAGCTGTGGCTGAGATACATCACTCTTAACAAGTTCAGAGCAATATGAAGGATGATGGGAATTCAGTGTGAATCAGTTTTTAGCAGCACCACAAAATGGAGGATTTTCAATAGTCACTCAACTTATATATTCAATGAGACAGCTTTGTTTTGAGTTAAGACCACTCCATGAATTGGAGCCCATACAAGACACTGCATTGCAGCCAAGAACCTGAAACTATATAAGTCATAGACCTAGGGGAATATGAAATACTACTGTCCTACTAAAGGATCATAAAATAAAATGACTCCTTATGACTGCTCTACTGATAAACCTGTACCTTACTGAGCCATCATCAGAGAAGCCTCCTCCTGCAGCAAATGGGAACAAATAGAGAGACCCACAGCCAGCCAAGATGCAGAAAGTGAGAGAACTTGGAACTCTCAAAACTGAAATGAATGACTCTGTCAATTCCCTCCTCATGGTGTTGAGGAGACTCTGCAGAAGAGGAGTCAAGAAGAGGACAAGGGCCAGAGGGGATGGAACTTTCTAGACTCCGAGTAATGGCACACATCTGGACTCACAGAGGTTGTAGTAGCATGCATAGGGCTTGCACTTGGCTACACCACATAGGGTCTGAGAACTGAAAGGAAATGAGGATATATGCCCCACTCAGAAGCCAGAAACCATCTGCAACTGATAGCCACTTGCAGATGAAGGAATAGTTTTCTTCAAGGGAGTTTTACAGGGGAAACAGACCATTTAATGGGTAGACCCAGGTCAAACAGTAGAGGGTCAACTCAAAACAAGCTTCTTCGTCTCATGGTGTTAACTTTTTTAAGTTACATTATTTAAGTTATAGGATTTTGTTTGTATATTATGGGTTCCAGTTTTGTGTTACTATGACATTCCTGTGTGTGTGAACATCCTAGTCTCCACATCTATATACATTTCTTGTCATTTTTCTTTGGCTTTTTTTCCTTGTTTGGTTGTTTTTCTCTATTCTGATTTGCTTGTTTCTGTTTTATCCTATTGTATTGTGTTGTATTATTACTTACTATATGGATGTTTATTCTAACAAGAAACAGGCTGAGTGTGGATCTGAATGGGAAAGGAAGTGGGAAGGGATTTGTGGACAAGAAACTGTAATCAGAATGTATTTTATGAAAAAGTCTATTTTCAAAATAGGAATATATAACATAAAATATTGAAGACATTTCTGTTGTCAAAACTGTTTCTTTAGAGAAAATAAATATGTAAATAAAAGTCACTGCTGTTTGGCAGATTGTCTTATTACTCATAATTTATTTTGTCTTCAATGTCCAAAGCAGTGGAAACAGACATAATTTTGTACATGTTCTCATTTTTCTTCAAAACAAAAACTTGGAGAGACTAAAGAGATGGCTCTGTTGGTAAAGGTGCTTGCCTCATAAGCATTAGGACCTAAATCTGATCCCCCACATTCACACAAAATGCCTAAAAACCTAAAAAGGTTATGGCAGACTTGTAAACCTACCTGGAGGGCAAAAACAAGAGGACACATGGGGATAGCTGGCCAGCCACACTAACTGAACTGAGGAGTTCCAAGTCAGCGAGAGACACCCTTTCACAAAACCAAAGTTATAGGAATACTGGAAGAGGTTGACAGTTGGTGTACA
>NW_004949096.1:10005621-10011733 GCF_000317375.1 Microtus ochrogaster | reverse complement strand
GCAATATGCATGTTTTTTATTCTTCTGTAGTTTTCATTTTTTGTTACTTAAGAACTCTTCTTGTAATAAGTACTTAGAGATAGAGATAGTTGTCTACATTTTTTCTGGGACTAAAGCTGGATTTTTTTCAGGCATATCTGATAAATAGAGCTTTGTGCTTGAATTGATATAGTTCTGTCAATTTGCTCTTTGGTAATTTCATCTCTGTAAAATACATTAAATTCTGTAAAAATACCTAAATATTTAGCAAAAGGTATTTCTAAAAGATTTGGAAAATGACAGCTAATCAATCATGCAGCCAATTATGAGTTAGTACTTGTGAATTAGTACATTGTGTGAAAGTCAGTAAGGGATTTTTATTAATCTGCAAATACTCTCCAGGTCACATTTGCTACAAATACTTAGAAAATATATTTACTTTGATGATCCTTGATTACCATTCTATTAGCTCTTGCTTGTTTTTCACTTATTCAACTGTCAACAACCCCATACTGACCAAAACTCTTTTTCATCATACTCCTTGCAAATCTCTGAGCCATTAATCCCATCATTCAAAATACAGTCTTAGAAACTATTGAGTTTAGTTTTCCACCTATCCCCCTTTTATTCCCTTGTTTATTCCCACTATTCCCCTTGAAATTGAGCCCAAACTTCCTACTGAAAATCTTCATTTGAATTGACTAATACCTAGATGTTGGTCTTGAATAGTCTAGTCTGACTATTTCTGAAAAGTACCAGAATAAATTTAATTTAGGGATATTATAAACATGGATCTTACTTCCTGGTTTTCTGAGTCTAACTTAGTTGAGAAATTGACTCTGATTACGGTAGTTTTCTTTGAGTAAGAGTTTTTTCTTCCATGCCTGCTAGTGAACCACACTAATACCAGCATGGCAGATAATTCCAAAGTTGCAGTAGAGGCGCTTACATATTGGTGCTGACCAATAGCTATCTAATTTGTCTCGAGTCCTACTTAGCAGGGGAGAAATCCTACTGATACTGGAAACATAGCTACCCACATAGGTCTCGTGAAGTCATGGACCTTGAAAGACAATCTACTACTGATATTTTCCAAAACCAATAAAAATCCTAACTGGACTCTACATGCTTATTCTTATATCTACAAAAATTTTAGATCACACCTCCCATCAAATAGGCTTCTCTCAAAAACAGAAGGAAATCATCTGAAAGCCACACTAGTAAAAATATAGAGAAAAACTGTCCCTAGATGCCAAGCCCCAATTAACAGTACAGGCTACACTTAAGGCTTAAGAAGCAACTCCAAAGATGGTATGGGCCAGAGAACTGGGAAGTCTGTTGTGAGATTGTGCCTTCCAATCTTCCAACTGTGGCAAGGATGCTATTATCCCCATGAAATCATGAAAGTGTGAAAACATGACTATCTAAGCAAGACGTGAACAATTCCAACAACAATTTACATCTGATTGCAGATGGAGGAAGTCTCACAGAGCCCCATTCCTAGAGAAAGAGCAACAGGCATTTGTCAACTGCGAAGAGAAGGAGTATTAGTCTTCCCCATGGTGGCATCCCATAATTGGTTATGCAATGTCAAGTAGTCAGTCCTAGAAATATATACATGCTGACAACACTGAATGGACTCATAAAGTTTTATTTATAGATCAATTTAATTATATGTGTATGTAACAACAATAATTAAAAGGGGCCATAAATTTGAGAGGGAATTGTGACATGAGAGACTGGATGGGAGGAAGGGAGGATGTAATTATATTTTAATTAATAAATTTTTAAAGATTAAGCTCTCTACCACTTGCTTATTTAAGCCTACCCATTCCTTTCCCCGTGCCTATTATGGTGCTTTCTATTAGGATAATTTAATAGTTTACTACTGGTGCTTCATCAGAAAATGTATATTTGAACACTCTAATTTTTAATTACAGAAAAAAATTACAAAACCATAATTTGTCCAAAAATATCATAATAGTATTCTACACACTATATACTAATTTAGAAATTAAAATTTAAAAATGTAATTTAAAAAGATACAAGAGAAAGAAACATCAAAGTGCCAGCAGCCTAATCTCCTCTTCTCTCTCTCTCTCTCTCTCTCTCTCTCTCTCTCTCTCTCTCTCTCCCTCTCCCTCTCCCTCTCCCTCTCCCTCTCCCTCACCCTCTCCCTCTCTTTCTCTTTCTGTTGTGTGTATATGTGTTTGTGGATGTGTTTTTTTTTTTTCTCTAAGACTCCATTTCTGTGTTTCTGAAGCCCATGAAACTAAATTCTTCACTTCCTATTACACCAAACTGTACTTCTAAAATGTAATTTCCTCCACGGCATTCCAAACAAATTAAAAATGCTTATGCGGCCAGCACACTTGGACACACGTGGAAACCACTCTCACTGGAGCATCCTAATGCTTACTTGTCACTTCTCGGAGTACATCTAGGCAAGCACATTCTGCAGCTCTGACTGAATGCGCCTAGAAAAAGGCCCCACCAAATTGCATTTCCATCATGGACCCTGTAGAATTCTGGTGCAGGTGTCCACCAGAAGAGTTTGCAATTATTTCTTTTTTCATCTAGTTCTCAAAAGTAGTCTTATTTTATGCTTTGATATTTAAGCGTGCTATGTTCTCCACACTAATCATCTTCTCCATCCCCCCAAAAATCAAGATAATTCATTAAAATTAAGCACTGATAAAAAGTGTAATGATCACAGGAAAAACCCAAATAAAACAGATTTCTTTTCTCTTTACCTTTAAGCTGCATGGTGCTGATTATCTGTTTTCTCTGTTATCCATTAAAAACTTGAACTCAAGGGTGTTATATTTTTTATACCGCACATCTAATTTTTAAAATCTCTCCTTGATTTCAAAATTGCTTTATACTGGGCCTCAGTAATGTACCAATAATTTTGAGGAAAAAACAGTAAAATATACTCATAGCCTTTTAAAGATTAAGATTCAAGAAAGCAATGGAATGTATACAGATAATTACCCAGCTTAATAATTAGTAGTTCCCCAGAGAAATAGAATCATGAGGATATGAGTATATAGACAGTTTATTACATATACATGTGTGTAGGTGTGTGTATGTACATATAATGTACATTACTAGAGCATATGCCATTGTGGATGATAATACAAAATAATATGTGATTGTATATACATATACAGTATAAATATATGTGTAATGTATAATAAAGTATATGCTAATTTGTATATAATATAACATGACATGAGTTGATATTTTATACATATGTATACATATATGGAGATAAAGTAGGAAAAAGCAATTATGAGGGATTGTCCATTGTGATAAAGATGAGGGATGGAACACAAGCCTGTAATTTAGAGGAAGAGCTGAGAAATCTGGAAGATCTGAGAAGAATCTATTAGAGCATAAATTAATTGTTTGCATAATTTTGATGCTTTGGAAATATTAGTATTTGTTCTAGTCTTTCAGCTAATTGGGTGAAGCCCACTCAGATTATGGAAAATAATGTGCTTTACACAGAATGCACTGTTCTGTTCATCTTAACTAAAAATTATGCCACCAAAGCATCTAGAATAAGGCTTGATAAAGTATCTTAATCACACGCCTTCCCCAAGCTGACCATCACAGGTCCAGAATGGAAGTTTAAAATTCCCTGGAGGTTAATATGCTTTTTTATTCATGGCATTCATTTCTGTTCAATGTGAGGCAGGCGACTAGATCCATAAATCTTTCTTCAACCAAAATCTTTAGATCTAAAACTCCCAAAAGATTCTAATCAATGACTGATAAAGTTTTTGCATAGAAATCCATACATTCTGGTTTAGAAAAGGAAGAATCTGGTATGCCAGGTAAAGTTATTGAAATTTTACAGTCTATAAAAGAAACACCAGTTGAAGCTGCACACTCCCTCCTCTAATTTCAGTTGAGAAAAACTGGAATATGAATTTGCAAAAATAAATTCTCCATGTACAGGTTAACAGAGAGGGTTTGAAATCTTTAATCATTTAGAGCTGGGAAGTTATATGGATGTTGGATAAACCTTTGGGACAGGTTTCCTCACAGCCCTACTGCCCAAAATGAGAAAAAAATCAAATAAAATTCTAAGGATTTCCACTAATCAGCTCCCATCTGGGCAGAGGTAGATTTACGGTGCTAGTAGATAAAATGAAATATGGTTAAGACAACTTCACAGTCCTACCAAGACCTCAATAAAACAAAAAGTGCAATCTGTTTCCTGCTTCAAGTGTGCCAAGTATACATAGCCAGATAAAATATAACAAACCAAGCTAAATATCAAGTTCAGACTGGAAAATAGCCTCGGTATTTTTAAGGGACTTATTTATAACTTTTCTATAGTATAAAAATTTTAATGTATTTATATATAAAATAAGGAGTCTAACCTTCAGCACCACAAAACCCAAAGAAATTCTCAAAAATGAAATTACCTTGTTATTATGTGTTTTGAGTGCTGCCACCAGTAAGTGAGGGTGTAAGTGCACAGCTACAGAGGCACATGAACCTCAAATCCACAGCAAGATTTATTGCAGCATTTATTGTGGCGACTTCCTTCCTTCACCTTTCATACCTGCAAGACCAAGGGGGAGAGGGCAAAGACAAATTAATTCTTTTAAAAAATTAACTTTAAAGTAAACATGACCACTCATAGATTATATCAAAGGATTATGAAACTCTAGAAATGTGCATGAAAAACAGAGAAATCTTGGTGCTGGATGCGGAGATGAACACAGGCAGTGGCAGGGAAGATGCAGAAGAAAGAGAAAATATGCACAAAGGTCAACAGAAGGAGGTATAGCTATGTATGGAAAAGGATGCCTGTGATCTGTGCACCCAGAGCCTAAGGTGCTAAGGGAGTCAGTTTGAAACCCTTTCTCCAAAAAAAATAAAAGAAAGAAAGAAAGAAAGAAAGAAAGAAAGAAAGAAAGAAAGAAAGAAAGAAAGAAAGAAAGAGAAAGAAAGAAAGAAAAAAGGAAAACTAAAGGGCTTGGGTTATGCTCAGCAATAGAAAGTTTGCCTAACATATGCCAGACAACCTTCAACACCAAAAAAACTTAAAGCAACAGTAAAAAAAGGAGAAGCAGAAAGGAGTTTAAAAAAAAGTACAATGTTAAGCTGTATGAATTTAGATGGAGTACTCTTGTTAAGAGAAAAAACAAGGATCAAGGAGAGGAACCCACTTACTCCATAAGCATAGATTCTAAAAGATGTACAGAATAATAAAATATTTCTTAAATGTTAAACAGGATTTTAAACAGCAATGACTTGATCTTCACAACAAAATTGTGTTAAATGTAAAAGTGCAAACCTAAAGAAATATGCAGAGTGGAACCATTACAAAAATCATAACAATTAAAAAAAACAAAATCCAATGAGCATGTCTGAGATCATGTCATGGTATCACTACCATAATGGAAAAAAAGTTGAAGATGAGCACAGTGCATGCAGGGGGTGGGGGAGGACAAATATGTATGTATGTATGTATGTATGTATGTATGTATGTATGTATATGTATGTATGTGTCATAAAACCTACCATGAGTGTGTGTCTCTGTGTTTGACAGGAACATTTTCTTTAAATGGTGAATTTAGTGCATATCAGTAGTAGCAAATGCAGTTGACAAGCTGATGATGAGTCGTGAGAGATACGTGAGACATAACTAGCCAAACTATTTATGAAGACCACAATAAAATATATGGGCAAAAAAAGTTACATACCAGAGGGACAAGAGAGAATTCTCAAACTCCTCCCAAACCACAACCAATGGTGCAAGATAAAGGAGTCACATGTGTAAACTTTAGAAAAACAGCATTTCTCCAGAAGATATTCTAATTCTAATTTTTTTCTTTCAAAAAATGAATGAAAGGAAAGAAGAAAGGAAAGAAGATAGTAGGGAGAAAGAGGGAGAGAGGAATAAAGGGAAAAAGAAACAAGAAAAGCATATCCCAATCTTATAAAATTTTAGAAAGATATATTTCTGTATATATTATATGTAATATATTACAGTGTGATATATTGTATGCAATATATCATATTAAATAATATATTAATAATATAGTATAGTACATATTATATATCAGAGAGTAAAAAATATGCAAATTTGAGAACAGATTATTAATAAAAC
>NW_004949096.1:10002816-10004071 GCF_000317375.1 Microtus ochrogaster | reverse complement strand
AGAAACATGTTTTGATTCATGACATTTTTTGTTCTGTTACTATAAACACTTGATGAACCTATTATCACATTGAGACACAAAATTAAGGGTCACCTATAATCTGCATTCCCAGATGGTGGTTATTCAAGTTTAGCTCCAGAACAAAGTCACTTTTCCATTTTAGAGATGTGAGTTGAGTTGTGCTTTTTCTGTTAACAGTATTCATGTGAAAGGATATACAATATCAGGTAACATGCTTGTTCCTGTGCAATTTGATATATAGTTGAATTTTTATTATCATGACTATTATTACTAGGGATAAAGACAGAATTATAGTATGGTCGCATATGCAAGCATACCATTGGTTGGAAGAAGTATTTCTACTATTTAGAATTTGTTTGGGATAATTTTTTGTTTTGCTTTCTTTTTTTAAGGATTACAGAAAAATCTTTTTTTATATATTATAAGCTATTTTTATTTTATTTCTAATAACCTTATGGAAATAGATTATTTTTTCAAAGTTAATATATAAATTGGGAGGATATAAAATATCCAAGATAATTGAAAAACATCTTTCAAAAAATTATGTGGTCATTTCTCAAGCCTCACTACAAATTTAAATTATGGAAAATATGACAGATAACAGATAAGCAATATGTTTAGATCAGAATGAGTATGTCTCCTCTACTTTTTACTTTGTTGCACTTCTAGCCCTCAGGGTGACAGTATCTGACAGTATCATCAGGCATTTTCCTTTTTTTTTTTTTTGAGTCATTTTTTTTTAATTAAAATTTTCTGCTTCTTCCCCTCCTCCCATTTTCCTCTCCCTCCCCCACTTCCCTCCCTTTTCCTCTCCAGTCCAAAGAGCAGTCAGGGTTCCCTGCCCTGTGGGAAGTCCAAGGTCCTCCACTCTCCTTCCAGGTCTAGGAAGGTGAGCATCCAAACAGACTAGGCTCCCACAAAGCCAGTACATGCAGTAGGATCAAAACCCAGTACCATTGTCCTTGGCTTCTCAGCAGCCCTCATTGTCCGCCACGTTCAGAGAGTCCGGGTTTATCCCATGCTTTTCCAGTCCCAGTCCAGCTCCCCTTGGTCAGCTGCCCCACCGTCTCAGTGGGTGGGTGCACCCCTCGTGGTCCTGACTTCCTTCTTCATGTTCTCCCTCCTTCGGCTCCTCATCTGGACCTTGAGAGCTCAGTTCAATGCTCCAATGTGGGTCTCTGTCTCTATCTCCATCAATCGCCAGATGAAGGTTCTATGGTGATATGCAAGATAT
>NW_004949096.1:9994977-10001753 GCF_000317375.1 Microtus ochrogaster | reverse complement strand
TAGGTTGCCTTTTTGTCTTAATGACAGTGTCCTTTGCTTTATAAAAGCTTCTCAGTTTCAGGAGGTCCCATTTATTCAGTGTTGCCCTTAATGTCTGTGCTGCTGGGGTTATGCGTAGGAAGTGGTCTCCTATGCCCGTGTGTTGTAGAGTACTTCCCACTTTCTCTTCTAACAGGTTCAGTGTGTTCAGGAACAGATGGCCTGGATGTCTAAGTTCTACATCCAGAAGAGAATCAAGACTGCTGACTGAGATGATCAAGAATCACAGGATACTCCACTCATGACTTGATCATAATTCTAAATTTTCTTTAGGTCCCCATAAGATTATCAGTGCCCCCAACCAGCCAGAAATAGCCTAGAAAACTTTGCCCCCCAAAATGGACTATGGATGTTCTTGTTTGAGAGAGAGAGAGAGAGAGAGAGAGAGGAGAGAAATGGTATGGGACAATTCTGTATTATGTCAATTACGTTTGAAATAAACACTGATTAGCCAATAGACAGGCAGGAAGTATAGGCGGGAAAACCAGACAGGAAGTAGAGGTAGAGCAATGAGAACAAAAGTATTCTGAGAAGAAGGAAGCTCTTCCCCCATTCCTGCCCAGACCACCGAAGAAGCAGGATGTAACCTACCCTGCTGAAAAAGGTACTGAGCCATGTGGCTAACATAGATAAGAATAATGGGTTAACATATGCTAAAAGAGCTAATATGAAACCTGAGCTCATGGGCCAATCAGTTTATAACCCAATGTAGACTTTCTGTATGATTTCTCTTTGAGAATAAAAGCTGGAGGACCGGGTGGAACAGAAATTCCAATAAGCAGCCCCTCACGTTATAAGTCTATGGTTTAAAATAAAATAAAACACTTCTGATAGTCCTGGCCAGTAGTCACATCTTAATACAACTAAATTAGAAGCTTGGGAGTTTTTAAAAATCCCTCAATAACAGCTTTAAATTTTCTTATATAACACATACCTTTGAGAGTGAAAAAGAGCAAAAAGCCATTTAAAGTAAGAGAGGAAACTCTGAGTAAGCTCATCTCAGAGCCTTACCAGCATCTTACAGTGAACCCAACGGTCAATGTACCTGTGTGAAAAGAGGAAATAAGCGCCGGCAGGAAGTGCTCACTGAAGCAATGGGAGACCATATACTTACCTTCGTTATGACTAATGACCTCAGTAGGAAAGCACAATTAGAAAGTCCATTAATCAGCGTTCTGTTCACTCTTACTCTGTGGTTCATAGCCATGGGTAGTTTACAAAATAAGAAACTCTTTTGTCAGCGTCTAATCTTGATCTCTTTCTTGTTACAGAAAGCAAACTCATTGAAAATGAGATGTTGTATTTATTCCCAGCAATATCTAAGTTAATCAAGACAGAACACATTTAAATGACTAGTACTAAAAAAAGGAAAGTAAACTGAGTACTTCTTAAATAAACTATTTTTTTCTCTACTCTTATACAACCACTCACATACTCATTGATTTTTCTCGGGAAATACATGTGGGGCATCTGCCATACACTATGCACTCCATTCAAAACCCATGTAGCATTGCAGTCTTTGTTTCTGTCAAAGTGAAAAAGACCAGGTAATTATAAGAATCACACGACTTTCTGTTCTTTTTGGTTTTAGTTTTGGTTCTTTCTTTGTTTTTCTCAGGCTAGGAAATTTAAGAGCACAGCACCAGTATCTGAATCGCATCTGGCTAGGGTCTTCTTGGTGCATAGCAGAGATCATTTGGTTGTGAATGGTTTGGAGCACATCTACTACTTGATGTCCATCTTCTTAGGAAAAGAGTAAAGTGATCACATGTCCCTCAGCCACATGGCTTCATTTAACCCAATGGTATCCTGGAGTCCTTACTATCAATATATGAGTTTTGGAGACCATATTCAAACCATCATATTTTGTCCCTGACTCACCAAATCACACTCTTCTTATATTGAAAATGCTTCTTTAAATTCATTGGACTCAAACTTTCATCTCATTACCCAAACCTACATTCTAAGTCCAGAATCTCATATTCGAATCAAATCTGGATCCATTGAGACAGGAACACCCATCAGTCGTGAAAATGTGGAATGAAAGCAAGCTTTCTACCTCCAATGTATAATGGTGTGTCAGGCATAGGACAGTTTCTCCCATCCTAAGAGAGAAAAATAGGTAAGCAACAGACAGTAGCATCTCCTCAGTATGTTCAGAGCCTAACAGAGAAAACAGCATTAATAAAAAGCTCCAAAGTAAAATATTTTGGATTTACAACCTGCATCTTGTACACATTGGTTTGGGCCTCAACCCACAGAAACTCAGGAATACCTGCTCCTCACAGTTTACCTGAAGATGAGACTTACACACTCAGGTTGGAGTCCCATGTTTGCAGTCTTCTAGGGAGAGTGACCCTGGTGAAGAGCATGGCTCAGTGGCAGTGCCACACGCATAGTTTAACCAGACATTCCCCTAGTTGAGACCCTGCAGTGTCTCTGTTTCCAGTGCTCTAGGCACAGTCCTCACATGGACCCTCTTCTGTAGCTCTTTCCCTGCAATATGTTCCTTCCTGGACCCCCTGTGAGTCCTTCATAATCCAGGAGGAGGAATGGAGGCTCCTATAGTTCTTGCCTTACACAGAGTGCATATGAGCAAGCTGCTAATATTTACACTCTGGCTTGCTGAGCAGAAGGTTGATTTGTGTCTGGGGCCACTTTAGCACAGGTACAATAGTCAAAAAGTTGTCTCAGGAACACAAGAAATAAAAACTAAAAATAGTACTGGGCACAGACTGTATCAACTACACAGGGCCTTCTGCCCAAATATCCCTGCTTTCCCAGATCTTGGGACCTTCAGAGATCTGAGGGACAGCTTCAGAGATCAGTCAAAACTTTTCTGGAAAATTTTTCTCATTACCTTGATGATCTGTTCTCTCCTTATTAAACTCCAAAGTAAACAAAAACAAACAAGAAGTACTCATCCACACCTTTGCTTCTTCTCTTTAAAGGTTGTATTATTGTCTCCTACACAATTAGGCTGATAATGTTGTAAATACTTCCACTCTCTGTTCTTTCTAGGTACAAATTCTACGTTTAGATGATCCCTTTTTTGGCTTGCTTCACTGTATGCAGCTGAAAGTTAGCCACCTTCCAGCCAACACTCTTAGCTGGTATAACACATGGTTTAGATCACTATGCTGGTTGCTGCATTCCCCCTTGGTCTGAAGGCATGAGTACAGGCTCCTGGGATCTCTGTAACTTTATAACAAGGTGGATCTCTACTCTAGTTCCTTACAGTTTGCTCCTTAGATTTGTTTGAGAGGAATGCATTTGAGAGGCTTTGTTATAACGGTTTTTATAGCCAACATTTCTATGAATATTTTGATTAGGACCAATGAAGTGCTCTGAAAAGATTTGGGTTTCCCTTTGCTCTTCCTCTGGTCCTCCCAGCACCATTTTTATCTGTCTGTTCATGACAATACAGGGTTTTTCAAAGCATTCACCTCAAAACTGCCCCAGGCTCTACTCACTATCCACTTCTACAGTTACAGAGCCTAAGACATACTGCTCAAAGGTGTTATTCTCATTGTTTTACTTCTTCCAACTATGCCCCACAGTTCTTATCTCCACCTAGTAGTCTATTCAACAGTGAATCTCCAAGGATTGTCTATTTATATAACAAAATCTTTGCTGTCATTTCTACACCAAAGGTCCTAAATAATGTCTGGCTTGTCACACTGTAATGAGTACCAATAAATCTGTTATTCAGAATGAAGCATTATGTCTGGGAAGGCTGGGATTTTAGGATCATTTTATCAATGTTCTAATGGTTTGTATCTCTTCTATCCTCACTGCCACTGAAGTTTATGTGTTATAAAAAAGTCTACAAATCATGTTTTTGTTTTTGAGATGAGGCCTAGGATAGTTAATTAGTAAATGATGCTATGACTGTGGCATCTGCATGATAGGAGTGATGGTTGTATAAGGAAAGAAAGAAAACTGAAATGAGCATCTTATTCTCTCTTGCCCTTAAATGTTCTGACGATGATGATCCACAAGAAGGTTCTAACAAGAAGCTGAGTGCATTCCAATGCATTCCCTTTGGACCTGCTATCCTAGTTCCAGAGTTATGAGCCACTAAACATTGTCTTACAAATTGCCCAGTTTCAAGTATTTTTATAGCCACAGAAACTGAACTAAGACAGAAAATTGGAGTTAAGGACTAGCACTGTTACTATAGAACACAAATGCTTCCAAATGTGTATGTAACTATGGAAGTGGGTAGTGAGTTGAGTTGTTTGCTAAGACCAGATTTTACATAGAAGTACAGAAACAGTTCTTAGAAATAGTAGTGATGCTTAACTACAGTTTAACCACACAGAAAAGTTTATCACTTGGTAACAGGAAAAAAAACCCTGAGAATTTATGAAGCCAGTGCCTATATGTTGCTTATTCTTTTTCCACATTCTCAAAAGTTATTATCAAAAGTTCTAGCACAAATATCAAATGATAAAGTTTCTTTCTCATTGGAAATCATAGTTAAGTAAACAACAGAGAAAGCATTAGATGCTGAAGTCTAGAAAATTAAACAAAAATGTAAAATCATGCCTCAGTGAAATAGGATTTGAATATCTGATAAAACCTGGTACGTGAGGTAGTTATTAAAGGTGAATTAGTTCTGCGGGTTAATGTCTTAACACGGAGACTTTCATTATTCATCAATGATCAAACCCAGAGTAGATAATAAATAATGTATATAAATAGTTCTTAAGGAAAGAACTTATCATTCCCCAATCTCAAGAGAAAACATCTTATTACATGATCCAAAATACTGTCAGTAATTTGATAATTTTTAGACATTTACAATTCAAATCCTAACCTTTTCGTAATTTTTAACAAAATGTTTCTCAACTAGTCCATTTGTCCCATTTAGATTTGACTTTTATCAAATGGAGATCAAAACAGTCTGTGATAATGTAATCAGGTAAGAGGTAACATGGCATTTCCTTTCCCCAGTGCTTCTGTTGAGACAGATGAGGGTAGAGTAAGGTTCTATAATTTTGCTGATGGTATTTAGTATGTGTCTGTAGTTCTTTCCTTTTTCTATCCTAAAGGAAACCATAAGGTGCTCAAGAGGACTCTCTCTTCATATCCAAAACATAGGAGCATTGCTGTGTGACATTTCCTAGAAAAATGTAACGAAATGTCTGTTTATTCCTATAGAGAAAGCATCTATAGGCCAAAAGAAAGGATTCTATCTAAATACAGTTTGGTGGATCAAATCAATGAGTTTATTGAGGTTATTTACAAAGCCCAGGTCATTCTTAGGATGTTTACATAGATCACTAGGAACTCACCTAAGCACTTACTAGTAACTATTATACCAAAAAGCACCATCCCAACTCCCTCAGTCAACTATTTGCCTCTTAAATGGTAGTGATTAGAGTATAGGCAGTGTCAAGTCTAGAGGAAATAGCTAGACAATGAGTAACTTTTCCTCACAGGTGAACACAGCATACAAAGGACTCTCAACAATCAGTCTTGTTATCTTTGCAAGGTTGTTGACATACTCAGCTCAGACCCTCTTTACAGCATCCTATTCCCCTTGTCTCTCTTCTGTGAACCTATGTAATGGCGTAAACGAATGCAGACAGATTGCATATATATCTTTAATAGACTTACAGAACCACCGTTCCCGCGGAGACCAGGAAAGCAGAAGCAGCGGCTGGGAGCATGATCGCCAAATATATAAGCAAACATTAGCCCGAGGCGAACACGCCCCCTAAGGGGCGGGACTTAGCCCTACAAACCTATGCTTAGCAACTCCACATATTCATCCATCTTCTTATGAAGGCTCTATGTCATATACAAGTAGATAAACTAAATTGTTTGTGCTTTTCTTCTTTTAATCTCGCTTTTGTTACAGGAAACCAAACCAGTGAAGCTATAACATTATAGCCAATTTGATTTAAGCATATTATGAGTTTTTTTAAAATGTATTATAGAAATAGGTAAAGCTTTGAATAAGAAAAAATTCGAGAGAGAGAGACAGAGACAGAGACAGAGACAGAGACAGAGACAGAGAGTGCTATAATCTGTCAAGTGGCCAGACAGCATTTATAGACAGAAAGCAGCCAGGAGTGATGCAGGGAACTATTGTGCTACTGAGTGGAGTTTGCTTAGCTGAATGTTTTGAACAGCATAATTTACTTTCATGTATTCAGCCAATAGTGAGTCAAAATATATGAAAAAAATTGTGCCTATTCAAAACACATCTTTTTTTCTTGTGTGGTTCTTCTAGACGATACAGTACACTATCTCCTCACAAAGCAGTGAGATTGTACCAGGTGTTATTAGTAATCTGGAGATGACTAAAGTGTATGGCAGGATTGTGTGGGTTTTACCCAAACATTTTGACATTTTATAAAAGGGGCTTGAACATCAGCTGATTTATCTGCATGGAATCCTAGAACCACTGTCTCACAGGTAAGACTCAATGCTAAAATGTTTTAGCTGTGTAAATATCTCAGAAGGAAAGCCTTTTGCTGAGAACATTTGTTGGCATTATAAACAGAATCATTTTCATGATAATGCAAAAGTAGTGGTTGCAATGTGTATGGTTTCCTAATCACTGCTGAAGCTCTTTCTAGGAGTTCAGTGTGAGGAATAAGGAATGAATTACCTCATTTTAAAAGCAGAAACATCTCCTTCAAGTTATACTTTATTACCAAATTTCTTTTCTACTTCTTCGGGCATTCTTTAATACCTGAGTGCTGTGGGACCATGGTCTGTAC
>NW_004949096.1:9954383-9994655 GCF_000317375.1 Microtus ochrogaster | reverse complement strand
TTGAGCTACAGGCCAACCACTTTATGACTAATGTAGACCTCTGTGTGTTTTCTTTAGGAATGAATGGCTGCGGGACCAGGAAAGACAGAAATCTCAGTCAACACCTGAGGGTCCTTGTAATTAGAAGGATTCTTTTCTATAAAGGTAAATTATAGATGAAATAGCTCTGTGTTAAATCTACTGAATTTTATAAAGTCTAACCTGAAAGACATGTCTAGTTCAAGATGGGAATAGGATAGCTTCCAGCTGCAAGAATCTATTTAGTACCATCTTAGGTTTTATCCAAAAGATAACATTAATCTCATTCCTCATACCTGCTGTGGCTCATTCAAAACTCCCTGTATCCATCCTGTAGTAGAGAGAGAGGTACCATTTTCTGCCACCTCTTTCCTTATCATTTATTCCATCACTGCAGATCTGTTCCGTGTGGTGTATTGGGCAGTATCTAATCAGATATGTTTGGATTTTTTGAGGGAGGGGGTTGGAGATGTGGTTTCTCTGTGTATCTCTGGCAGTCCTAGAACTCACTCTGTAAATCAGACTGTCCGAGAATTCACAGAGATCGCCTGCCTCTGCTTCCATGAGTGCTGAGATTAAAGGCATGCAAGACTATTGTCCAACTTTATTTTTTATTTAGTAAGATCTGTTACCTTAATGAGCTACTCATACCTCAATTTTTTTAAAATGTCAGAAAAAGAAAAATATTCATCTTGTTCTGTTGTATAATTAAATCATATCCTCCCTAACATAAGACACCTTTTATACTGCCTCCTGGGAGTTTCCACTTTGGGAGTTTAACCTTTTACATGGAGAGGTATGAATCCAGCTGCTATAAACCCTTCCCCTACAATCACAGTACAGGAGAGAGATTGCCTGTTAGCATCTTGATGAAAAGACTAAGAAGAAATTCTGCACTTTCTCACTGATCCCTGTCCAGCCAATTTCTGTTAGGCTGATATGCAAACTCCTATTCCAATTCCAATAAAGGTTGCACTTAGACTCTTGTGACCTTGAGATGACATGAGAGCAATGAGCTCATTAGAAACTGAAGGAAATGAAAATAATCATTCTACATTTCACTCTCAGTAAAATACTTAGAAAATTTTAGGAGATAGTCAATACTTCATATTAAATAGCTTTTGTGTTGGAAGATTTTGCTTCACTGCCAGCAGATGTGTTCTGAGCACTCATAGTTGCATACCCTAAGCTATGACAACCAACAGATAGGTCAGGTGTACAAAACGTATTTTCAATTTACAATGCATTAGAAATGTTACATAGCCAGAGAGCAAGCCAAGGAACATAATCTACCAAACACTCCTACATGACAAATCACATTTCTTTTCTCATTATTCTGCCACTAGTTAATTCAAGGCTTCATCCACACTTGGATTTAAGTTGGGAGAGGGAAAGTTGTATCTCTCGGTATCAAAATCTCACATATGATTTTGTCATCAATAAATGTTTCTGGGGAAATCACAGTAGTGCTTTTGATTCTTAGGTTATTGTAGTTATTAGTAACTCTAGAATTCTTGGATACTACTACTATGAAAATCTAAATCATAACCCACTGAATGACATCCAAAATAGCAAATCCTAGAAGACTGACGTATTCTCACTGCTGCAGCGGACAGTCTGTATCATTCACAAATCAGTCATGTGGAAGAGACCAGAAGAGAGGGAAAAGAGAACTGATTGCCATACTTTGATTTGCCTTGAAAGAGCAGAACACACTCTTTAGGGGTGCAGGACTCACAGGACAGCCGGTCAGCATCAAAGTTGTCATGCTTCATACAGCCCACATTCTAACCTCGGCTAAAGATAATTTAGATTTTGACTCAGACAAAATAATCTTAGTCAATAAATACAATGAATTGTTACCAACAAGAAAAATTCTGTCATATGCTCTAAGTGTTAAATGAACCAAGTGAATAATGCAAAAAAATCATCATGTGTCTGAAATTTCATATTTAGCTGGATATCCTATAGTCTTGTTCCTGAGCTCTCTGGAGTATTATAGGATGGAGAAAGAACTAAAGACTACTGTGAAACAATAAGCTTCTACTTTCCCTGTTAGTTAGATCCTTTTTCCTCTTTCAATTGCCAGATTATTCCTTTTTAAGTATAACACTAAATAGAATGTGAACAGCTTCAAACAACAGCTAGTTGCTGGGAAAGAAAAGAGCAAGTTTTCATATCTGGACCATAAACCACTTCCAAATAAACACACAAGAAATTTCAATAATTGAAAGTATTAATTATGCCAAAATATGATTCCTACATGACAATTACTCATTTGCTCAAGCTTGCAGGAAGAGAGATAGCCAAAGTATAACAGGAAAGGCAGCAGTAGGAACAATGTAGGGGAGCGTCTCAGCAATGGAGACACTTAGGACACTCTGATGAATATGTCTGAACACAGACTCCAGTGAGTTCACGTATACACTAAGATACATAAAGAACAACCCCATTGCACAGTTTAGAAGTAAAGACAAATGAGTACCCAAGGTGTGCAGGAGGCAAGAAGGTACAAAATAAAGTGACAGATTCTTCAAAATGCAGGGCCCTACCACCACTGGCCTATTTTTACAAGAAACAGGAGTCTTACTTGTTCCCAGGAGAACTGCCCTGCTGAAGGGGCATGCATTGACCCTCTATCTTTAACAAGCCTTTTCAGGTGAATTAACTAAGGCCAGTTCACTGCCTTTTGTGCAGTTCCTTGGAGAGAGTCTGGATATAACCTGCAGGTTTGAAAGAGGGACATCAGGCACTTACTAATCTAATTTAAACCTTGTATAAACAAGTAAATGAAATTATCTCAATACATCCGCAAAGTCTGCAGCTGGAATGCCAGGCCAACCCTGTTCTAAGTACATACATATTGATAGCAACAGGACTTTAACTGCGTCGGTTTGAGGGATACATCTACTATAATATATGAGAGTCATAAGAATGCCAAGGACAGGTACATATTTAATAGGGTTTGTAATTTCATCCTTTTAATATTACCATGGAGGGCTCTGTCATTTCTCCTACCAAGGACAAAAAATATCAATATGTATAGAAGAAATGAATCATGTTTTATTTAGACAGACTCTTACTTAACATTCTGGAAGTTTTACATGACATTTCTTTTTATTTCATTTTGTTTACATTTATGTGTCTGTGGACAGATACATGCAAGAGTTCCATGGTGTTTTGTGAAGGTCAGAGGAAACTTGAGAGAGAAATTCTCTTCTTCTACCTTGGGTTCTAGATTCAAATATGGGTCATCAGACTTGCCAGCAAAGGCCTTTACTCATTGATCCCTTCATCCAAGCACAGTCTTTGTTACAAATGCTGATAACCTATATTTGTAAAGATTATGTAAATGATAACATTTATAACAAATGACAACTTATATTTCATTTGTGAATCATCTTTTTTCAAAGAATTTAGTGTGACTCACAAAAAAATGTAATTAAGTCTCTGTAGTTGCATAACTGCCAGATTAATCCAAGAGAGGGAAGTAAATATCATGGAATTGTTTGAGTCAGTTAACTGGCTAGTAACAAAATGGAATTGCTTTATTGTAATTAGTTTGTGATTTACACTCAGATATTAGTCAGTGTTTCATTATTGTGAATAAAAGAGGTCAGTTAACCAAGGGGATAAAAAGAAGAATTTCTCTGTTAATGATTTAAGGTGATTCACTTTGAGTTTGCCTTGGCTCCATTGTTGTGGGCTTGATATGAGGTTGGACATCATCATTAAAGAAAATAGGTTTAGCTTAAACAGCTTGATTCATGATTGCTATGAAGAAGAGAAAGAAAGAGGAAAGGTGGCCAATGCAAGATTTCAGCACTGAAGAACAGTCACTGAGTGATCAAATTCCTCCCAATTGGCCTCACCTCTGAAGTTATTCCAAAGTAACTAACAACTTTCAAAGCTATCACATTAAAAATCTGTAAGTCGGTTGGTTTATTAACTAAATCAGAGCCTCCATGATCCAATTGCCGCCCAGCAACACAATAACTGAGAACAAGTTTTTCTTGCTGTTGCATGCATATCACAAGAACCCATCCCAACTACTGCCAGTCTTTCCAAGAGAACTAGGGTGTGGTTGCATTAAAGTCAAACAGTAGACTACTTCAAGATCCTAGTCTCCTATTCTCAGATACAGTTTATAAACATATGGCAAAATTACAGGAGTCCTGCATCTATTCCATTGCAATGGAAAATCACTGACAGTTATCCAGGGAAAATAGATCATCATATATTGAAAGGAAAACTCAATACATACTATCCCCACCAAACAACCTAAAATCTTTTGAGAAAGACATAAACCTTTTACTACTTTCTCCCCTTTTTCTGTCAGACATAACTCAAGCTCTGTAACAGAAACTCCTGTCCATTCACCTATTGATGGAGGCAAAGTTCCTTAGCTAGAAGAAGAGTGGCGAAGGGTTATCTGTGCCAGGGAAGGCTGTTTCCTTTGCGGAATTAGTGACTGCTTTAGAAACAAGAATGCATTACCATTCTGCACAGTGTGATTCTACTGAAAGGCCATTGTTTTCTTCACATTTAAACAGTGACGTTAAAAATGGGGCAAACTTTTATTTTAGTTAACACATTAAATTAGCTGCACAGGAAACTTGGAATAGTAACAAGATTGTAGAAAATATAGGAAAAGCTATCCCAAGAAAAGCTAACACTGTAAAATCAGTAGAGAGAAAAATAATGAAAATAAGCGGTGTACCTGGTTATCTAACTGAGCCTATAAGGAAATCAACTCAGAAAGTTCCTCATATTCCATGTGGGAGAGGGAAGTATGCAGGAATTTAGTGTCTTTCACCTGCAGCCAGTTCTGATTTGTTGTTGTTTGGTTTTTTTTGGGGTAATCAAAGACAATTACCTAGAGATTCAATTGTTCATATCTGACCTCTTTCAGAGTGGCACATTAGATCAAAGCACTAAGATCATTTCAGAAATAAATAGTCACAAATGTTTCCATATGTAAATGATGGGAAGCATGTTCTGAAAATTCCATCCAATTTCAGAGAAAAATAATAATATTGTAAAGTGTGGTATATAGAAAACATGCTGCCTTTAGTCTACCTTAAGATATAGACCTAGGGGATGGAGAGCTAACTCAGCAGCTTGGACCACTTACTACCTTTTCAGAAGACTGAGGTTTGATTCCTAGAACCTCATGGGGTTGCTCACAAGCAACCTGTGCTTCCTGCTCCAAAGAATCCATTCCCTATTCATATTTCTGTGTGTACCTGGAAACACACATGTACAACACATACACCAATAAGTAAAAATAAAATATTTCAAAACTAATAGACTTGAGGAGTTATCCAGTTAGCAAATATCAGACAATTGTGAAGTCCTAGGTATCAATAAAATATATATATATGTCTGTATGTATGTGCATGTATATATATATATATGTGTGTGTATATATATACTACACACTGATGGGGGAGAGTCTTCTGTTTTGTGTTAATTTCATTGGTTAACTAAAGAGACTGCCTTGGCCCTTTAATAGGACAGAAAATTAGGTAGGCGGAGTAAACAGAACAGAATGCTGGGAGAAAGAAGCCAAATCAGTGAGTCACCATGATTCTCCCACCCAACACAGAAGCAGGTTAAGATCTTCCCTGGTAAGCCACCTCGTGAGCTACACAGATTATTAGTAATGGGTTAGATCAATATGTAATAGCTAGCCAATAAGAGGCTGGAACTAATGGGCCAGGCAGTGTTTAAAAGAATACAGTTTCCGTGTAATTATTTTGGGTATAAAGCTAGCCATGCGGGCAGCCGGGTGCCAGGAACGTAGCCCCGCAGCTCCTATTTCAACAACACACACAAAGTTTTATTTGAACATAAGAATAAAATTGTGTCATTTACTTAAAACTGGGTACAACTAGTAAACTATATATTAAATTAAATAAGTCAGAAAGAAAAATACCATATGATTTCTTTCATTTGTGCATCCTTGATTTTTCATGGATACAAAAAATCACCTTCAAATATAGAACATGAAAGTGAAGAAAAGACTTGGCAAAATGAATAGGAATAATGGGAGAGTTTGGAAAGGATGAAAAGAGGAGGGCAGGGAACAGAGATGCAGATGAGCAAAGAACATTATATTCTTGTAAAAAAGCTTTCTTATAAAACCTATTACTATGTACAATGATTAAATGCATTTATGTGCACATGTACGCTTTTACGTGTACATATTCTTTCTTGGTGTATGATCTCCAATTAGGTTGGGTCTTTATATTAATCAGCTTTCTCTTCAGTATACATATGAGTTTTCAGACTGCCCATACCTATCATAAAGCAGTCTCAACTGAAATTGACCTGAAACATAAAGACTATTAAGTCAAGAATTTCAATGTTTGTAATTAAAGTATCTAGTGGAACATAGAAGCTTCCATTTGATCAGAGACCTAAACACCACCTTACAACTAACTGAGTGTCACCATCCGATAAATATTTTATGTGAAAATGTATGATGGGATTTTGATCTGGTTTTAAATGTTAGCATTGTGTGTGTGTGTGTGTGTGTGTGTGTGTGTGTGCCTGCATGTCTGTGTGTATCTCTGTGTGTCTGTATGCATGATTCCTGGTTCAATGATGTTTCTGGCAGGGTCTTTTATAATACTCCTTGTTGTTAAGCAAATGCATACCAGGAGCTTCCTTTCATAGCCTCCCAGTTCTATTTAGTTGACAGACATCACTCCATCTTGATTTCCACAACACTGATAGCATATAACCCGATGGTATCTAGGATATGGAATGGTGTAGGCTTCCCAATGCCTACTTGTATCATTGGAGTAGTATAAATTCCATCTAAACAAACTGTCTGTCAAAGATACTAGACAAGGAGACCGAGAACTGTCATCCTCTCAGGGACTGGAAGGATGCTGAGGAAACAACAAATAAATATTCACCACACTGTAAAGAAGATAACATGGATGATTTAAGAGAACACAAATGATTGGAAATTTTGTTTCAGTTTATTATGCTTAAATCTTGCTACTTAAAAAATCTGATTTCTACCTCATTAGTTCAAGTGCACAGATCATACTTTTGGTATATAGAAAATAGGCACTAGCACTATAGAAAAGCTAGAGATGCAACTTTCTGCACAACCAGAGTGGCAAAACTTGCTTTGGGCAGGTTGATTATGCACTGCGCATATTTTATTTCCTTTCTAACATTAAATTCTGGCTGTCTTGACAACCCCCAGTGTCGGTCTGTCACTTGTTTTACTTTGTAAGTGCCAAGAAAATAACCCACAAAGAAAATTCAAAAAAATTAATGTGTTTTTGCCTGTGATTAAATCCTGTGCACAAGGCTCCCCCACCTCGGTTTCTCTCCAGTACCTCTACTTGGTATGTCTCTAGCTGGCTGAGGAATGTAAAAAGAGGAGAAGGAATTTTAAGTAGAAATATTAGCTCTTAATGTTCACCATTTCCACATGATAAATTCTGCTCTTACATTAAATACTTGCAAAGTGTATTCAGCTATGCCCCATTTAGCAGCCCATTATATAATTTTAGCTAATTGTATATTGTTTCCTATATAAGATTACTACTGTTATGCCATTCATCTTATTGTAAGCTTCCTGCTCTCTCGACCAACACAGAGCTCAAAACAGTCTAGAAACACAGAGTCTGACTCTCGTTATTATAACCAGACCTTAATAGTAGGAATGAGGTAGAATTTGGTGATACATAATGATGATTATGTAATTGTGAACATTGCAGTTTTAAAGGTGGCTTAGTAGCTCCTTAATTTATCAAAGTTATTGTGTGTGTTGTGTGTGTGTGTGTGTGTGTGTGTGTGTGTGTGTGTGTGTAAGTAAAGGAGGATGACATCTTAGAGGAGAGGCTAATTAAAAGGCATGAAAGACCACATGTGGTAAGAAATGGGGCCGAACGGAAGCAGCTAGAGCATGCCAGGGGTTCCAACCAAAAGAAAAGGAGGAGGGCACTGAAAGAAAACAAACTATAAAGATACGTGACAATCACCTCTTTTTTCCCCTCCCTCTCTCCTTCTCTCCTCTCTTTAATATCTTAGATGGTACTTGAACAATGCACTAAGGCAACTGTTACTCTATTATTAGTTTACCCAAACCAAGGTCACAAATGTATCTAATCTCTGGAGCCTAAATTCTGACTACTTTAAGGTGAAGCAAGTTAGCAATAGGTATACAAAAGCTAAGAGTTCTGTATGTATGAGTACTTGGAAAGGACAGTGGCCCTCAAGCAACTCAGGTCTAAAACAGATATATATGTCCTGTACTTTAACACTTTCTCCTGTTTTGTACTGTTCTATACCATGAGCACCAGAAAAGCTATTTCCTAATGAGAAAATCCCATCTTCTGCTTTTTGAGGGAAATTCTAGATCACACCATGCTAGTGTGGGGCTTAAGTTCAGGAGAGAAGCACAGGGAAAATGTCATGTTTTTTGTCTTCTATCCTACTGAGTCAAGCATATTACCAGATTCCTTACAGCATGCGGGTAAAGAGCTGGGAAAATATCCACAAATCACATAGCTTAACTCTGTACATGAACTTCTTCCTGCATATGTACACCCATGTTTCAGGAATGTAGTTTCATCTCGATGCCGATCACACATACGTGACACATAAAGATGCATACACGTTTTTAATGAAGTAAAGACCCTGCTTCTTCCCCAGGTCTACTTATTCCTGCAAAGTGAATTTGGCCCCAGCCCAGAGCTATCAATGAGCTGATATAGCTCCCAAAGCACCCAACTCATAATTAGCACAGTTGGGTCACAAAGGTACCACTTAGTGGTTTTGGAAGAAGGCCGAGCTTTTCGCCAGGCAGCAGTTCAGATGCCCCAGGAATTTGGCTCAACATCTTTTGCTGCAGCTCAGGGAAGCAGGCTAAATCATACTTACCATGGTTTCTACCAATAGCAATGCTGAACAGGGCCCTCATTTGCTTCAAAGCCTTTGCAGAGGTACTTAATATTGTGTGCTTTAGAACATGCCCGCATTATAGAATAATATTAAGACAACTCAGAGAAGTAAGACAATTTAGGGTTCAGAAACTAGTGCCCTAGCTTGATAGAGAAAGAACCTAAATTTCAAAGAAGGAATTCATTTATGTACATGTTGCTTGTGGAAATTTGAACGGTTCTTTTCTCGTAAATGTTTGGTTCTGTATTTCCATCATTTCAGGTTCCTTCAAATGCACCAAATTCTAGGCAAACCAATTCTGATAAAATGGGAGTGGATTGTCTCCAGTCTCTTGCTGTATTGCTTTTTCCTGAAATTTTCCCCAAGTTATTTTTTTCTCAGGAATGCTTTAGGGAATTTTACGAAGCATGCTTTGTGCTGCTGGGTCCTTCAGTCTGAGTGTGCCTGAAAAATGGCAGACACCGTGAAGAGTTTTCTCTGGGCTCTTCTTAAGTGCCTAGAGATGGACCATAACTTCCAAAGGGGGCTTCATTCCCTATCAGGGAATCGCATGAGCCAGGAAAATCAGATCTCAGGAAACCAAATGTAAACAAGGTACTCAAAATAAGTCACAGGTTATTCCAAGGGCTTTTTCTTCTTCTACCTAAATCAATTACTTTTTCTGTGCTGTCTATTTTCTTGCCTCCTCTTTTCTATGAAGATTGTTACAGTCCCTAGATTAGTCTGGATTTGCTGTGTTCCTTTGTTGGACTGTGAGTGCCTTGCACACATGATGTGCGTATCTTTTCTCCTGTTGAGCCCTGCTGTCAGTTTGCTTTGCAGACTCCATCAGCAAGCCTCCTAAGGTAGATGAAACATTTCCCTCCCATGTTTTACATGTCAGGAAGAGCATCTTTGCACAGATCTTGAGCCCATTATCAGCTTTATGAACCAAAGGGAAGTACACTCTTTACACTGACAGAAGACAGCCTCCTTAGTGACACCATAAATGTGGCACCTATCTCACAGTGGAAGTTACTTCCCATGTATCAACACTCTTTCGGTAATCCATATTGCTCACATTTTCAAAAATATCCGGAATTTATTCCATGTTACCCACAGAAAAATCATGGTCCAATTTATGTCAGGAAAGCAAAAGCCAAAATCCCAGAATAAAGCCAACTAGGCCAAAGGGTACAGACTTGCTCTGAAAGACACAGTCTTTGGTAGATCTACATAGACAGACTCTCCTGAGTTTCAGCATGTTTCACACTATTTTCATGGGAGAATAAGACATGATACAGAATATACTGCTATTTCACCTATGTTATGTTATCAGAGCTTCATGAATATAGAGTACATACAGTTTAGAAAGAGTAAGCTGAGATTCAAGCTGTACTAATGTCAGCAATGGAAGATTAAGACTGGATTTGTTGTTCAGCACCCTGTGCTTAAGTAGCAAGCACATTTCAGGGATGCAAAACATGTATAACAGATCAGAATAAGCTACTCTAAAACATGCCTCTTTGGCATAAAGGTTACTTGGAGCTGATAATTTTGAGGAACATCAAACAAAGAAAATACTTTGGAAATGACATAGTATTTCCCTCTTGTAGCAATAACTTAAATACATTAAGAAGGTCTCTAATTGTGAGGATGGCTCCACCCTGTTCCAGAAAGATAATGGTGATGAAGTCAAAACAAACTCTCATCTGTGTAGAAAGCAACTGAAAGCCTTGCAATAAACTTATCTATTTACTTGGATATATCCCTTGTCTTCCTCTAAAGATACATGAGCATAGAAGTCCAGTTCAAACTGTATGAAACTTTTGGAAACTGGTGGAATCTCTAAGAGGTAAATGCTATTGGAAGCTGTCCTGTCAAATGAGCATACTCTTGAAGGGAAAACTGGAGCCAACCACTTCATCTCTCTGTAGTACAAATCTCAACACAAGATGAAATGGGTTTCATCTTTCATGGTCTTCTGGAAGAGTGAATTGACTTATCAAAGGTCCACAGTAGCAAAACTGGTCATTATCTGAAGTTCATAAGCAATGAAACAAAATAAAACCTTTTCTGCATAAAATATCATTTACAGGTATTAATAACTGTAATGGAAAGATAATTAACAACTGGCTTCCCATTCACCTTTCTCTCTTCTCCTTTGTTTATTGTTTATAACTGAAGATGTTACCTAGCCAGTCTTTTTTTGGACTGCCAGTCCCCAAATTATAATAATCAAACTTATTATTATTTATGAATACTTGACCTTAGCTTAGGCTTGTTCTCAACAAGGTCTTAAAACTTAACCTGTTTCTAGTTATCTACATTCTGCCTAGTGGCTCTTTACCTCTCCTCCATTCTGTACATCGGAGTCCGTCCGTGTCCGGCTAGCAAGTTCTGCCTCTCTTCTTCCCAGAGCTTCTCTCTCCCCTGAAGTCCCACATATCCCCTCCTGCTTAGATCTTGGCTGTTCAGCTCCGTATTAAACCAATCAGAAGGTACCTTGGCAGAAACACATCTTTACAGTGTACAGAAATATTATCACACAACAATGTAATTTAAGTCTTGATCCTAAGCTATCTATCAGAATTATTTTTACTCATTTCCCTGTGCATTTCCTGTGTTTACTTGAGATATATGTTAATAAACTTTTCTTTCTACCAGTAAATTTTCTTGTTAGAGCCATCCTAGTGAAGAACTCAAAGTGACAAAGAGAAAATAGTTTTTCTCTCCCTACAAACATTAACTGGAGAAATAAAGAACTTTTAAAACAAATAAAACCTAGGTATTTCCTCACTTGAAGTTTCTGGTTATCTTTGGCAAAATAGCAAAACAGAGATGTTTTCTATCTAAAACTATAAACAGAAGAACCAGTTGTCATAGTCTAATAACCAATTAGTTCAATCAAGTTCATTCAAAATGTATGCAAAAACACTCTATTTGGCCAGAAGGAATAGAAGTTTACCTTGATCAATCATCTCTATCAGAATAATTTGGTGGCATTGAATGGGCACAAGCATTGCCAGCACAGTAGGAAAATTGCCTAATACAAATGACACAAACTCCCAGAGCTTCCAAAGAAAAAGGAACAAGCTCACAGGATGTTAATACCTTAGAGCAAACATTGTTAAATCAATAAGATATTAAATGAACAGCTGAGATAATGAATATAACCAAAAGCATCAGCAGAAACTGGAATGAGCAAGGGTCTAGAGAACACTTCTCTATGATGAAGGAACAGTGCCATTTGAACCTGAAGAACCCACACATCAAATCAACAGAAGTGGAACTTGGAAGGTTACCAGAGTGTAAATGAGATCGCTGGTCATAGCACAAAGTGAAATGACACCAAGAAGGATTGCCATTAGTTATGTAAATGTAAATGTCTATACTGACAGCCTGATTGATGTAGGATCAGAAGGGTAAACAAGAGCCAATCTAAACAGTGCTAGCTCAGAAGCTACAGCTGGTCTCAGCGCAGGTAACAACAAGCATGGAACAGAAATGTACTATCCTGTAGGGATTGAAAACAAAGAATCCTTGTCTCAAAGATAAGGTAATTTGTTAGGAGATATTCTTTCAAAGAAGAGTAGCCAAAATGTGTCATGATGGTAGTCACTGTATAAATGAGACTAACCACATATGACTTTCTGACATAAATTAAGGAAAATTAAATGTTAATGTAAAGCCTCGAGGATGAGTGTGATGATACATGTTTCTAGTCCCAGGGTTTTACATGTCTGTATGCAGGAAGATTGCTTGAGCCAAGCCAATATGGGAAGAGTCTTTCTCAGAAATAAACGTTTAAACTTAGTCACCTGGCAACTGAAAACAAGCTTCTCCTCTGGTGCAGAGCTTCTGTACAAATATTAGTGGAAACATTTTCTTTTTAAATTGCAGCACAAGAATGTCAAGCATCTCAGCAAAGATTACTGTGAAGAAATTTGAGTCCACTTAGCATTTAGATGTTGAGAAAGCTGCCAGCAGAGAAAATGGCAGATTAAACATCCTTTTATAGTCCCAACACCTCTGCCTAGGCCTTCATTTGCTTGAAAATAAACACAGAACAACATGGAGTTGGTTGAAAATGTACATCAAGGCTTAGCAGACAATGGGGTATTGTCTGTGCTGAAATGCAAAAGGCAGTTGTAACCTGTTACTGCATTTGTGGCCTTGCTCTTTGCTGTGTGACTGCATTCCTGCATAAGAATGTGGACTTCCTTTATTCTTCGTGCAATGTAGACTGGCCTGTGGCCTTGCTTTGATCCAGAACACATAGTGAAATTACTGCCATACCAGTTCTAAAGTAAGGGCTCAAGAGCAGTACTTGTGTTTATTCTTCTCCATTTTCCTGGACGCTTGCTCTTCTGCTCTGCAGGCAAGATCATGACAGCATGAGTGGGTGAGAGAAGAGCTGTGGCCAGAAAGTTGGTCATGAGCACACAGCCCCTAATGACCTGGCACTGAAGGCAATGTCAGTCATGAATGAGCTCAGATAAGTCATAGCCTACTGGTGAGTCCTGCTCTGATTTCTGACCTGCAGATTTGTAACTTTAACAAACGGCATTGTCTGGGGAATACTTTCTTTCATAGTTCAATTTACATATCTCTCAATATGTTTACTCGGAGTACAGACCAATAATGAAAAGTTGTGACTATAACCAAGGTGAACATAAGCAGATGTTTGGCAGGGCATCTTAAGTAGAATTTAGTTACTTTTTATTTGAGAGGGATTTTTTAAAAGTTACGTTAAAGTTTCCCATTTCTTGTAGGGAGTATTTTTGCTCATGTTTTATGGAAGTCTTATCTCTTTACAAAAGAATTATGAAGAATAGTGACAAGGTCAGATTAAAACCAAACACTGCACAAAAACTTTACTTTCAGCCTGAAAGTACGCACTGGTTTCTAAATAAAGCAGAACTGACCTTTAGAAAATAGACTCATGGAAAAGAAAGCAAACTTGAGATATTCTACCAGGATACAATTATACACATGTATATGAGAAATTTCAAATATTCAGTAACTAAAACTGTAATAAATAATTTAAGAAGACCTATCAATCAGTGTTGTTCTAGTGGACAACGGTCAAGACCAATCCTTTTCAAACTTCCACATACATCAGTAACACTTATGTTTTGACATAGATTAACTTTCTAATCAATGCAAAAGGCTAGCTGTGGAATTTTTATTTATGAGCATACATGTAATAAAATTATAATAAAAAGTGTAAATAAATTTCAGCATTTGCTGATGCTATAAAATTAATTGCAGAGTGCTCCAACTAGATGGTAGATAAAGTAATGATAATTATGTTGTTATTCTATTATCTTGGAAGCATATTTCATGATTATTTTAATTTAAGAAATACTTTTTTTGTTGCTTTTACAGCAGGGTTTCTCTGTGTAGCCTTGGTTGTTACAGAACTCACACTGTAGAACAGGACGACCTCAAACCTACAGAGCTCTGTTGGACTCTGCTTACCAATTGCTTGCATTAAAGATGAGCCCCACCACTGCCTGGTATAAATTAAGAAATACTTAATAAACTGTTTTTAGAATGACATCTTAGAATGCAAGATGTAATAAGAATAGCTTAAAACTAGAATTTTTACTCAGACCTCTACACTTAAATTTTAATTTAAAATGATTCATAAGCCCGGCTATGAAATTCAAGATATAATGAACTTGTCAGTTTTTGTCCTTGGTGCCCACAATTCTTCAATTTATTTTAGTCAGTTCATAGTAGAACTCAGCAGAGGACTTAGGTTGCAGGACTGTAGTGTCTTTAACAACACTACTGTATTTCTTTTGTCATTGTGCCCTACTTATAGCTGAGCAGTCAAAGTGATAAAATCTTTATTCCTAAGGAAGAGCCTCAGGCACCAAACACCATTCAAATACTGCAGCTACTCTAGTTTACTGAGGGGATTTTGTGAAATTGGCATGCTCTTTAGTGTGAATTTCCGAGGAGGTCACTAACTCGTACAAAGACATGTTCAAAGCTTCTGCCTTCCCTTCCTGAATCATCAACACTTCTGCTGAGCTGGGACAGAAAGCTCAGATTTTTCCCTTTTTTTTTTTTTTTTCTTTTTGCCCAATTCATGGATCAAGTTCTCTACAAAGTTCTATGAGGTTGTGTGGATGATGCATCTCTGATAAAACAGTAGCTTCAATCTATTTGTAGTGGCACATGTGTTAGATCTCAGACCCCAAGAGGCAAAAACAGTGGAATTCTGTGAGTTTGTGATGAGCTTGTTCTACATAGTAAGTTCAAGGACGTCCAGGGCTACACAACAAGGCCTTGTTCTAAAGAAATTTTAAAAAATAATAAACAAATAAACAAAAAGCCTGTTGCTTCAGATAAGGACAGTCAGCATTCGAGTTTCACAAATCAAAAAGGACTTATTTATAGATGAAGACCAAAGCAAGAACCACACCCCATGAACTTTATCTACATATGTGGGATTTGAGTGATGATCCACTTCTGTACATGAGTTTGGAAACAAATGGCATTGATACTAAGCAATAGCTACTTGTGAACAAAATGTCTTATAATTGATGAAGATTATAGTGTAATATTGAGCTTTACTTTCATAGATAGAATGTATCCCAAGTGTGGTGCTTAGAATTAGTCTGACAACCCTGGGCAAGTTCAGGAATGTCTCTAACACAGAATAGAGCATGTGGTACCCCCAACAAGAGAGACGAATGGGGTAGTCTGCATTTACCATTCTGTGTGCTCATGTTCCCCAGGAGATACTTCAGTTCCACAGAAATAGAGAGGATGAGGGAAATTATCCTCCAACTATTATTGTCTCATTAAATTAGACTCCTTAACCTCGTTAGAGTGTGGTCATTCTCCTCTGGAAGCAGCATACTGAGACATTCATCCCCACTCTCCTGAATCCAGCAAACATCTATTCTAGCACCAGTAACATCACCCAAAAAGATCAAAATAACTCATAACCAAACCAAAGTCCTTTACCAACCATGAAGAATTAAGAGTTGACTGAGAAACTGGATAAACAAATTCTACATACTAACAAAATGCTAAAATGACCAAGTCTCTAGATTCACAAAACAATGGAGGCTAAAACTAAAATAGGGAGAAATGCACCCTAAGTGGCCTTTCCACTACATGATTTGCTCCCCAAATATCTCTTTAATTAACACATATGTCCCTACATGCATCATACTTAAGTTAATTAAATTATTTCCTTAAAATTACTTCTGATCCTTCTATTGCCCAAACCCTCCTAATTGAATCATAAAACTGTGACTCTCTAAAGCAAAACACAGTATAGACAAACAGATTAAAACAAACCTGTCCTGTAGATAAGCTGCACTCAACTCAGGTGAGAAAGAGCAGCATAAGCCCAGACATTTCTAGTTTCTCCTGTAAATCCAGGAAAATCACACCATGCCCCACACCAGGGCTACAAAACAGAAGTGGTAGGCATGTGACTACGCCATACTAATTGATGTTTTTCTACCTATGGGAAACACAGAAAGAGGGTCTCTTCTCTCCTTAATTTTCCCAACAGTTTATACTCTAGAGGTGATATGCTGATTATTCTACATCCACATTCTGTGCTGTTCTACTGCTTGGCACATTTTTCAAGTTACTCTTTTCACCTGTAGTCCACCCTCACATTGTTGGTGGATATATCACTTTCCCTTGCTCCAGGACCTATAACACATTCAAGGGTCAAGTTAAATGATCAGTCCTCTAAGAAGAGCTTCTTTCCCATGGCCTTATGTTCTCAAATCTTATGTGCACAATCCTCCCTTCTGTTACTAGGCAATGACCACACGTATCAAAACATCTATTTACTTATCTATTCCTCTGTTAGAGGAGAAATGCTAATGAAGAGAATACAGAAGTAATAAAGCAAAAATATAAAAGTATGTTCCTTCCCATAATACCAGCTATACTCATTAAGTAATTTTTATGGCAGCAGAAAAGCTCTTAAACTTTAACATAAATAAAATGAAATGATAATAATAACTGTGCAGTAGAGATGTACTATTTGTAATATCTGTGATGTAGAACCTCTAACAGCAGTGTGCATTTTACCTATGACATCATCGGATCCATTAGCTCATTGAGAAAAATAAATATTTTTAATAAACTTTAATTACTCAGATTCCCAGGACTAGGAACACCAGTGAATGTTTGGAACTCATGCTGGGGAAATGGAGACAGGCAAATCTTAGAGACTTGTTAAACAGTTAGTAGTCTTGCTAATAAGACAAGTTCCGGGGTCCATGAGAATCCCTAAGGTAGATAACAATGGAAAAAGACATCCCAGTGCCACTGTCTGGACTCTACGCACACAGATACCTAAACACATACTTGCCCCCCCCAGTGGGCACACATGCACATGCACACACACACATACACACACACACTACATCACACACATGAAAGAGAAAGTGGAGGGGGAAGGAAAGAAGAAAGAAAGTGAGCCTTTGTGAAGTGACTTTACATATATTTAATAAAACAGGAATATGGGATCATGACGGAATGAACGACAACATACCTACTACATCATATAAAAAGCAGAGTTCTAGAGTTTTACGGGTTTCAAATTATATTAGCATTAAGTTGGAAACTCTGTTTCTTTTTAATATTGTGTATTTGATAGACTTACGAAGGAATCAAAAACAGAAGTGTTAAAAGAGTTCTGATTAGGTTCCCCAAAATCGGGTTTCTGTCCTACCCAGTTCCCACAGCTGGTAAGCCCCCAAAGAAAATCACACACAGTTCTACATAGGTTATAAACTGATTGGCCCATTAGCTTAGGCTTCTTATTAGCTCTTATAACTTCTGTTAACTCATTATTCTTGTCTATGTTAGCCACATGGCTCAGGACCTTTTTCAGCGAGGCAGGTCACATCCAAGCAGGTCTAAGCAGGACTGGTGAGGGAGCTTCCTGCTTCCCAGAATTCTCCTATTCTCCTTGCCCTGCCTCTACTTCCTGTCTGGTTGTCCCACCTATATACATCCTTCCTGGCTAACGGCCAATCAGCATTTATTTCAAACGTAATTGACAGAATACAGAACTGTCCCACACCAAAGTCCCGTCCAGTACTTTCATCAAAGCCTATTTTGTTACATGACAGGTTAGCACTACCATAGTAAAGACTGAGATAGTAGTCAGGTGAAGTGGTTCACAACTGTAATTCTAACACTTGAGAGGTTTAGGCATGAGAAATGAGAGTTTAAGGCCAGGATGAACTACAAACTATGTAATATGTTCAAGGACAGCCTAAAGTACACTGTAGACTTCAATCTCCAAACTAAGTAAAGAAATATGGTAAAATGAGGTGATGTTGAAGAGGAATCATGCAGATAGGGAATACCAGATCTACTCCAGGTTGTACATGAAATATGTGAGACCTGCTTGGAAAGGAAGAGCAATTTACATCTGTCAAAGGCTTCGCACAGGAGTGTAATACAGAGATAAACTCAGAGAAGCCAACTATGATTCTCTATATGCAAATTTGTCATCTTCTAATGTAGAAACTGTGGGCAGATGCCAGAAAAGCCATCACTGCCACTTGCTTCCCTTCAGTAGGGACTAATGTGGCAAATGTAGCCTGGGCAACACTCCTGCTAAAGTCTCTGGAATACCATTCTAGAATTATTTACCACAACAGCTATTACTAATTGCCATGCACTAAGAAGCTTAAAGCAGTACAAATTTACCATTTTTAAGTCCTTATATGAGGTTCAAAACCAAAATATTGGTAGTTCTATGGTCTAGATGTTGGCACCTGAACAAATTCCATTTCCTTTGCTTCAAAAACTACATTTCTCACAGCTCTGGCTCATGACCCATTTCATCATTTTCAAAGCTAGCAGTTTGGTTACATGACCCCTTCTCTTCCCCATCTCTGGTAAGAATCCTGTCAATCACACTCAGTGCCCACACAGCTGATTCACTGTAATCTTCCAATCCTAACATTCTTAGTCACATGAGCAACATCCTTTATGCTATTAAAGAAAACATTCTCCAGTTCCAGGGCTTAGGTTTTAGAATGCTTTTGGAGTATCCTTGGGTGCACATACCTCTCTCTACCACTTTCTAAGCCCTCCATCATATTAGAGTTGGACTGTGAAAGCTTCTTCCTGAGAGAGGTTTTCATATTCTGAGGGTATAGTCTTTCCCCTGAGCTGCTTATTTTACAGACTGAAAAACTGATGCCTTTTAAGGAACTACATAGCTGTCACGGGTGGTGGATGTTGTCAGTAATAAAACATCAACCTAGAGGCTCCATTGCTGCTCCTTCTCCTCAGTCCATCACTGTCCATGGCCTCATAAGTGTATGCTTGAAAGTAGAAATATACAGGTGGAAGGCTGGGGAAAGAAAGCTTAGCTCAGAGAACTTCTACATCAACTCAGTAAAGTCAGAAGAAATTTGCCCTAGGCTATATAAGATTTATGGAGGTGTTAAGAAGTGTCTAGTAGAGCAACCTCCACAGGAGCAGGCCTAAGACAACGAACTCTACAGAAACAGGTACAAGGGAGCAACCACAAAGGGAGTAGGCCGGAACCAGAGACCTTCTGTAGGTCTGGAACAAGTCTGGAACAAGTCTGGAACCGCTGAGGGAGTAGGCCTGAGCCAGAGACGTCTGCAGGTCCTGGCACAAGTCTGGGACCTTAAAGGGAGTAGGCTTGAGAGCCAGAGACCTCTTCAGGACCGGCCAAGGTCAAGGACCTCTGCAGGAGTGGGCCCAGGCTAGGGACATCTATGGAAACAGGCCTGAGCCAGTAACCTCCACTGGTGCAGATACACGGGAACAAATGCCAAGAAACAGGACTGAGTCAGAAACTTCTGCAGAATCAGGTGCACGTCAGGGACCTCTGAGGGAGCAAGCCCAAGCCAGGGACGTATGTGGGAACAGACCTGAGCCAGCTACCTCAGGAAGAACAGGCCTGCAGGCCTGAGGCAACAACCTTTAACAAGGGAGCCACTGCTGAGGGAGCAAATCTGAACCAGAGACCTCTGCTGGACCTGCCAGACCAGGCACGAATTAGTGGCCTCTAAGGTAGCAGGCCTGGGCCAACAACCTTTGCCTGAGAAGGCCAAAGGCAGCAACCTCAGCAGAAACAGCTCCAAGGAAGCAATTTCCATGGGAGCAGGCCCAAATGACACCCGGTATTGTAGAACAACCCCAGGATTGCTAAACAACAATCCAGGAACATGCAGTGACCAATGGGGTAACTAGAACCATGGCCCTGACTGCACTATAAGGAGCAACCATCTGAGTCTTGATTCCACTGGCTCCTGAAATAGTGGTCCCCAGAGGCACAGACAGCCCCAAATACACCAAGCAGAGGAAAAGATGGGTAGACATAATAAAAACACACCCAACTTTACAAAGAACAACACAACACCAATAAAACAGGGTAAGACAGTTTTGAAATTTTTCCTGCTCCTGAAAATGGCCTGTCAGTTTCTCTAGGACTAGCAAGATTTGACAGTCTTGCTTATCCATTTCCGGATATCATGTAACTTGTCAGTGGTTGAGGAATAGTCAATTCCTTGTCCAAAGGCTAGTTTTGCAAAGAAGAAAACAAGCTTCAAGTAGAGTGTCTTTGGTTCTGTCATTCTCTCAGGAATAGATTGGTGCTGTCAGAAGCAATCACTTCTCATGTCAACAGAACCCTAAGTTATTTAAATGCCATGTTCCACAGACCCTTGAAGTGGTTGAAGATTACCTATCTAGACAGAATGCAATCTCTATGTAGCTAAAGAACTTAATTGATCTGACTGTATGTACAATAAACATGAAAAACTATTGACCTATAATAACTAATACCTGTATAACTTAAATACTAAAACTTCATGTCAGAATATTAAATAGTCTGTAAAAAAATGTGCAACAAATGAGGACAGTGACCTCAATGTAAACAATGTATAAGTATCTTGATCAGAGGTAGAAATATACATTGCAATATGATAAATATACATCATTATATATAAATGTTTTAATCAAAGGTAGAGGCATGCATGCAATATTTAATATAATTTAACTTTGTATTAATATACAAGAATCTATACCAATGTAATTGCCTATAAATAATAAATCACAAGTATTCACTCTATTACTCACTATTATTATTAGCGTAAGTAAGCTCACACTAATCTATTATCCCATCCAATTTTTTCAAAGAGATCCTTGAGCCTACAAGAACTTTAAATCTCGGAAGAAAGAAATTGAAGAAGATACCAGAAAATGGAAAGATCTCCCATGCTTTTGAATAGCTAGAACTAACATAGTAAAAATGGCAATCGTTCCAAAATCAATCTACAGATTCAATGTAATGCTCATCAAAATTCCAGCAAAATTCTTCACAGACATCAAAAGAAATTAATATGGAAAAGCAGAAAATCCAAGATAGCAAAAACATGCATGATTACTACCAGATCAGTCTGTTACTCATACGTACAGATTTTTAGGGTAGATTATTTTCTATTTAGATAGCTAATTGGTATGCTCTTCCCTGGGGAAGATCATCTCTCCTGCCCCAAGTATTCCTCAGTTGCCTATAGTTCTTTGTGTATAGTTGAGTCTTCATAGGATTTTCCACATCCACTTTAACATGGCTGTATTTATGGTGCTTAATCAGCTCATATTTAGATAATCATGCTAGTGTGAATTTATGGGTATAGCTTCTGAAATTCCTATGACACAAAATATAGCATGTTTCTTATTCTTCTGGCTCATACACTTTTCCATCTCTTCTTCCATAACCATCCCTGAGCTTTGGGTGCAGGAGTTGCATTGAAGACATATCCATTTGGAAAAGGCTCCACATCTCTGCATTTTAATTAGTTATGGTTTTCTGTAATGCTCTTCCTTGTTCCAAAGAAAAGTTTCCCTGATAAGAGGTGAGGACAACACTCATCCATGGGTCTAAAAACACATATTTAAATATAGTTAAAGATTGTGTTGATTTAATAAAGTAGTGTTTGTAGGTGCACCTCAAAGATCGATGATTTCACTAGTCCTGAGTAATTGACTAGTTTTCCACTAGCAAAACAAGCAACCACCTATTTAAATTTTAACTTGAAGCCTGATAACAAGATATGGAATCTGAGACTGCCATACATATGTATACATAAGTAGAGGGTTAAAACTTAGACACAGTTTTCTCTGTCAGTTCTTTTTATAAACTGTTTTCTTACACACAAAGAATACCCTAAAGCAGCTGTGCATATGAAAAACACTATCACAAGGTTTAGAAATCATGTAATATGGCCTATCACCATCCAAGTTGCTCAAGTTATCAAGTGACCTGGTTGAATGAAACAGTTGCAATATAATTCCTGTAGTCTGTGTGAACAGTGCTTGTTTTTTCTTTTTAAAAGTGTCCTGACTTAGACTTTGAACTATGGGCCACTTTATCAAGTATTTCTTTCATGGTACTCTGATTTAACCATGTGAAGGTTAATTTTGATGGCTAATAAGCAAATTAGTACAGTGTTGTGCTGGGAGTATCTATGGGGGCATTCCAGAGAAGATTGATTCATCTCACCCCAAATGTAGGGCAGAGATACTGGATGAAATGAAATGGGAAAATTGAGAGAGCCATTTAGTTAAGAAATTCTGTGCCTTTCCTTCTGGCTGCTATGATGCAAGTTGTTTCACTTTGTCAGGCTCTCTTCTCCATGATGATTGAAGTTTCTGAAATTGGGAACCAAAATGACTAATTTCTGCATGTATATTGCCTCTCTCAGGGATTTTGTAACAGTGACAGAATATCTCAACAAAGCTAGTGCACATGCTCTTTACATTTTCTTATTTTCTAGCTTTGTAGCCTAAGTTTGCCTTGAACTCAGTATATAGCTTGATAAACATTAATATTTCTCTTGCCTCAGTCTCCTAAAGGCCAAGGATTAAAAAGCATGAACAACCATGTTTGATCTAGACTAGACATTTGATCACAGCAATAAAAACCTAAATCAATGCAAAGTCGTGTAGGAAGAAAGAATTCAACATCTTGTGCCATTATAATTTCCAGTCCTTTATGCATATCTGTCCAGACAGCAACCTCAATACAAGATGCAAGACTCTGAAAAGAAAAGGTCTTGGTGCCAGAATTGCACCATTGGCCAAATCAGTCATTCTTTGGGTTCAATAAGATGAAATGATATATACTTCAAGTCTATGCCTGGGTTTCATGACCACTCCAGTGCCTGGGACACATTTTATGCAGCTTAAAGGACTTAGCAATGTTAAAACATATGGAATATAATCCTCAGTGGAAAATCAGTTCTGCTAAAAAAAGAAATGGAAAAGGGAAAGTTGAATAAAACAGATGCTCTCTACCCAAAGGGATAATTCTTTAACTAAATCTTTCACAAGATGTATGAGCTACTCTGACTTTACTATTGCAACATAACATTTGTCTTCTACATCAGCAATAAACTCACTATTTTATTTAAATGACAATATTCATAAAAACAGAAAAGAAAGTTAGAAACAGGCTTTAAACTGTAGTTTTTCATAGAAATGAAGTTTGTTTTCAACATTATTCTGCATGAGTATTACTTGTGATCTGTCATTGGCAGTGTAGAAGAAAGACACAGTGCAGTATCTTGGCGGCTGAGGTATGAAGGACATACTTCTAGCAGTTGCCCTTCCCATTTTGTACAGCCTGTTTTTGTTGTTGTTGCCTTACCTTCAAAGAGAAGGATTCATCGCAAAAACTACTCTGATGACATTATGCATCACCAAGGGTATAACAGTATTCATTAATGAAATAAATAGACTTCAGAAAGTAAAAACAATATAGGTGAATAGGCACTGAAAATGGTTGGGAGCAGCTTCAAGGAAATGATGGCAAGTGCCCTTGGTTTTTCTCTTGGTTAACAGAGGAGAGTTTCTTGTTTGTGGGTAAACATTTGGACAGTTTTTTGTCTCTTCTGTAGGCTTGTTTGGACATGTATTCAGGAAAAGATAAACATAGGTAGGTGGTTCTTCAAAGCCAATAGCAATTCCATATCAAAAATGTAGGCATCTTATTACTAAAGTCTTGGCTTAGAACCATAGCCAGGATAGTGCCAAGCCATGAAATGACATCAAGTTAAGGGATTCATGCTGTGTGTTCTTTGTGTGAATGGAAACTGGTTAAAAATGAGCATAAACACACACACACACACACACACACACAGCAAAGCAAAACAAATCCTAAACTCAGCACTATTGGTGACACAGAACACAGCAATATCATTTTTGGTTATATATCTGACTCTAAGTTACTATATGGCAAGACACTTACACACTTGTATTTACTGCTGCACTTAATGTAACAACTAAGAAATAAAACCGTCAGATACTGATCAATAAATGATTGGAATAAAAAAAAAGTTTCACACACCACACAGACTTTTACTTAATCAGAAAGAATAAAATTATTGTCATCTGTTGGAAAACAGAAGTATGTGCAAAAATTATGTTAAGAAAAATAAATTAGATTCTGAAACATACTTTGTATTTTCTCTCATATGTAGACTCTAGACTTAAAGGTTTATTTTATATATGTGTACACAGGTAATTAAAGTTAAAAGGAGGCTATAAGACAGGAGAAGAAAGTCTTAAGGGGAGGGGAGAGATAGAGAGACTGTAATGAATTATAATTGAAAAAGAAAATATGTAGGGTTGAGCTAAAAAGATGTAAAGGTTCAGAAGAGAGCACTGGAAGAGGGAATGAATAAGAACAAAATATAAACTCATATGTGTCGTAAAAAGCACAATATTAAAACCCAGTAATTTGTACATTAACTTAGACAAATTAAAGAATAATTAATTATTTTAATTTTTAAATTTATACACATAAGTGTGGGTATTTGGATGTCAGACGAATACCTACTGAAGCTAGAAGTAGATATCAGATCCACTGGATTAGATTTACAAATAGTATTGTATGTCACCTAATATGAGCACTGGGAGCCAAACTCAGGTCCCCTGGAAGAGTAACAAGGCTTCTTAACTGCTAATCCATCCCTCCAGCACCAAATCTAAATTTTCAAAAGGCAAAAAATAGTTTGGATTCACCTATATTGTAAATAAGGAGCACAAGGTTTACCTCGCAGAGCTCTGATATAATTAAATGACAAGAGAATTAAAGACTGTGTAGGAATCACAGTACAAATATAATGAATGTTATTTTCTTCTGTGATATTTAACTTCATTCTCTAGTGCCAGAGTGTAGGAGTCCACGTTCATTATCTTTCAGAAGAGGAAAGTATGACTTTGTGGGCTGGTGAGATAGTTCAGCGGTTAAATGTGTGCACTGCCTAGGCTAATCATGATCTAAGTTCAATCTCTGGAAGCCAAATGATGAAAGGAGAAAATTGATTACCACAAGTTGTCCTTTAACCTTCCCACAATGCCATGGTATTTATGTGCCATGCACATACCTTCACAGACAATAAATAAATAATAAATAACCTTTTTCATTAAGAATTCTATTCATTTGTAAATAAATACAATGGATGATAAACATATGCATTATGCAAAGTATATGAGAAATGTATGCATTATATATGCTAGTCACTTGAGTGACATCTAGATTTGATTATATCTTTAGGTAAGTGCTCAAATGGCTAAATAATTACTTAATATCAATTTTTATAGTTATACAAACATTTGAATATATAAAAATAGGTATTTATATATTCTAACAATTTAATATATATTATCGCGCAATTTAAATACATGTCTATTTGTGGGAAAGTCACAGTTAAAAATGGAGAATAAGTCAGCCTGGACAGCTAAAGATGGTATTTAGGTGTCTGGAGAAGGTGACAAGAATGAGTTGGGAGTCATAGTCTCTAGGTTCAACTGAATTGCCCTCATCTAGATCACATATGCAAGGCATGCCTCTTATCACCCAGAATAATACCCAGACAGACACTCTGCCACCGAGGTTTTCAGGAGAAAAATGTCACTAGGATGTATGACCAGGACAGCCTCAGCCTTTTCCGCAGGTTGGTCAACTTGGAACAGGCTCCTTCCTTCCTCCGGGGCACTGCTTATCTTCCTCCCCTTAACGGTATTTACTTCACTCTTCCTCTTCTCTATAAAGTAGATGTCAATATTCTCCAGCTTCTCATTTGTCTTATAGCCCTGGAAGTGTCTTTGTGAAAGATCTCTTAACACCAGGGAAGATAGTGCAAAATGTAAAAATGTTGGTTTATCCTTTGGGCAAGGATAAAATATGGTAAAACTAGATAGAATTAGATAAAATGTGTTGACTGTGACTCCGATTCCCCACCTAGATCATTTTGTGTTCTCTTTCTATTAGGTTTGCTTTTTTAAAAACAAAGTCCTTATCTGTCCCATCTGGCCTAGAACTCATTAAGTAACTCAGATTGACCCAAACTTGGGTTCTCCTTGGCTGACGTCAATGTGCTGGGATTACAGGTTGTGTCACTACACCCATCTATCCCAGGTCTTAAAGCCAGAAAAACTGAGCTCTAAGTGCTGTTGAGTTTCAGAAACAACACCAGAAAGCAACACACTAAAATATTGGTCAGTCTAAATTTAGAATTTTAGATGCCTTACATGCCACCCATAAAACATAGTCTCTCTAGCCTACACCTTCTCTCTTCTATTGTCCAGGGTTTAGGGAGGAGCACTCTTCGAAAGTCTTTAATCTGACCAAAGGAAGTTTTTCTAAAAGAAATGTACATATTGACAATACTAACTGGACTGTGTAGGTTATCAGCAAATAAATAGGGGGTTAGCTAGGAGGGGTGTGTGGGTTGTGGATCATATTGGGATGTTGTAGGGAGCAAGTGGGAATGTGATTGAAATTCTAAAAAAAGAAAGAAAGAAATAGAGGAGAGAAAAACACAGACACAAAAAGAAGGAAGATAATAAAAGGTAGAATTGTATAGGATTTCCTCCTTAAGATCTCAGTATTTAAAAATTAGTCCACTTAGGGAGTTTGCGCCTCTTCTGAAGACAGCTCTTTGCTCCTAGAGAAGTTAATCCTTCACCTTGTGCCACCTGACCCAGAACCCACAGGAACTTTGTCTTAGGCTGTTTTTGTTTCTTTTGACCATTGATTTCCCCTAAAACCTCTGCCTACACTTTTTTTGCCCTCTCACTGTGAAGAAGAAAATAGAAGTTTTTGAATACCAGTGGGTTATTGGATAATCACTTTTCCATAATTCTGTGCATATAATAAGCTTGGATGCCCTTTTCTCTTTTTAATCTAATGTTAGTTTAGTCATACATCCCTGACCCATGAGAGAGGAGGAAAGCATTTCTTCAACCCATGCCTATCTTTTCTATAAGTTCTTCCCTTAGAGACCTAATGTTGTCATTATTTTGACTGAACAATGAATGCACCTTTATGCCTCTCTGTCTCTAGGTTTTTCTGTCTCTGTACCTCTGTGTCTCTGTCTTTATCTTTCTGTCTCTCTTTCTCCCTTTCTTTCTCTCTTCCTCTCTTCCTTACCCTCACTATTATCAGGGAATGCCTTTGAATGTGACTGTGCATTTTACCCAGGAAAATGGAAGCCCAATTTGAGCAGTATGTATTTCTTAAATGATACTTGGAGAGTTTGAATTGCCCAAGCTTCCTTAGTGATTTCCTGCATGAGACATCATATTGTGTAATATATTTCAGAGATGAGATTTTTTTCCTCCTATGAATTAATATCATTATACTGTTAATGCCAGTGTAAAGAGAAGAATGTTCCTTCCTAAGTATGACTAATCCTCTGGATGAGAGGGTAGCAACGGGCTTTCAAACACAGGAAAGCTCCAGAATGTTCCCTGATGACTCTTGAATGTAATGTTTGTATGGCCACTAAATTCCATGTCTGATACAATCACCCCTGGGTGAAAGTACTTCATTCTTCACTTGTTTTAAGTTGATATTATCATGAGGATGTGAGAATGGGAAGTGAAGATGCCAACAGGTCAGGTCAGAACTTAGGTAAACAGAACTGGAATCCAGGAACTGTGTAACAGAGAAAAGTGCAGAAATAAAGAGAAATATGAAGAAAATATGCAGTGTATGTAAGTGAAAAGCCAGTCCAGACAGCGTTAGATGAAATTTATCCCCAGTGTAGTTGTCTCTCCCTATACTACAGGAATGCACGTTTTACACAACAGTTATGCTTATAAGTTTTGTGAAAATCTATACTGAAATTGATACTCATGGAACATTTGATATGCATGCTGTAATCAAATATTATTCTTAGAGATTCAAATGATAGCATAATCATAAGGAATTCATAGCCTGTATCATAATAGTTATGCTTCCAGGGTTGAGGCCCTTTATAAAGAAGGTGTATCCTAAGTTAGAAGGTGCAACAAAGAGAAAGAATACAAGAGAAATATTGTGGTTTTACCAGGAAAAGGAAGTTGAAAGTTCTCAGAATCATACTAGGCTTTTTAGTGTCATCTCTGAAAAAATAATGAGTAAAGCTAAGAAGTTATAAAGGAAGGGTCTATATAAATGATGATTCAACAGTAGGTGTCATTCTGCTGGTACCATAGAGTCACTACAGCCTTTGAGAAAAATGTATTTGATTTCTATAAGAAAGCCAGTTCAATAACTGGTCAATGCTGCACACAAGTCACTACAGAGGTGAACCAGTATAGCAAACATTTCTGCTCTGACTCCTCATTCTTTCTTCCCAAATCTTCCACTTGACTGAGGTGAGTCGGTACAAACCTGTGCCCTGGCATCTGAGAGGTTGAGGCATAAGTGTGATGCCAGGCTGGCTGCATAGTGAAAACCTCCCTGAAAACAAACCAAATCCCCATTGCTTTAACCTTCCTGAGCCCCCTCCTTTCCTATGGCATGGATATTCTTATTGTGATGTGATATTCACCAATAAATGTCATAATTCCTTGGATATTTCTCCTGTCTGATTCTATTTTAGGTTGAAACTCACAAAAGTAGAATGAATGCTAAGGTAAAAGAAAAACAGGACCACAAAACAAAGAAAAAAGGTTGTTTGCTTTGCTTTGCTTCAGAAACAGCTAGGTCTAGAGCTCTGGGGTAGACATGCTGTTTCAAATGAAAAAAAAGTAACAGCAAAGATGCCACTTTAAAACAAGAAAGAATACAGACTTCAAAATATTTCATCTTTACTACAAAAGATATAGAAATCTTAGTACTACTCTAAGTATTAAAATAGTGTGTATTTCAAGACATAGCTGAATATATTTAATCAGGTTTTGAAATTATATTTTACATTTAAATGTTTCTTTAGATATTGCTATCTTTATTCTACTCATATCTTAACATCTGTCAGATAAATCATATTATCTTTATATTACTTTGAGTGAGTGTGTGCCATTTAAGTGAATTTAAAACATATTTATTGCATTATCTAGGTTGTAATTTTCAAGGTCAAAAAGAATTTGAAAAGTAAAACCATCTACTCATACACATACGGCTCTGAAGGAATGATAAAAGGTACCTCTCCTGACAGGGTTTAATGTCTTCATTAATATGACTATTATTCCTTTATATTCGTTTGCACAACTATGATTGCCTTTATATCTTACCCTGGTACTAACTGCTTGCAAACAGAAACTTCCTGAAAGATCCCCTAAAAGAATTCTTAACCCGATAGTGAACAGATTCTTTTTAACCTATTGTCTCAAGAAACCTGCCTTGAGATTTCCATATGGGTACTACACATGCCTGTTGTGCATATACAGTACCATACACACTTAAACACATAAAACAGATTAGAAGACAGAAAATAGAAAGATACAAATTAACTTCTGATCATAAATCAATACTTCTCCTCTGCTTTCTACTCAGTATTACCTGTTGTGGAATATTTGTACCATGTGAAGATATGTTGCTGTAATTGGTCTAAAAAGAGCTGACTGGCCAATAGCTAGGCAGGAGGTATAAGCAGGACTTCTGCACAGAGAGAGAGGAAGTAGGGGATGAATCTACATTTGGGAGACTCCAGGAAACACAAAAGATGCTTGATGGCAGTACGTGATAAAACATAGGTTAGTAGAAATGGGTTAATTTAAGTTATAAGAGCTAGTTGAAACTAAACCTAAAATAAGGCTAACCTTTCATAATTAATAATAAATCTCCATGTCATTATTTGGGAGCTTACTGATGGGAAAGAGAAAGACTCATTACATTTGACATCAAACATGGGGATGCCTATTTCCACATAGGACCTTAGAAAACCTTTTTTAAAAAGCTTTCAAATACATAAATTTGGAGCCAGATAAGGTTTCTTAGTCCTGCAATCTTCCAGGCAGGTAGGTGTTTGGCATACAGAGGCATGGCTACAGGCATCTGACAGTTGGTTGGAAGCCAGTGCCATGCACCATGCACTAATATGAGTCATGGGTGGCTGAAATGGCAGTGTAATGTTTGTTTCATGTGGTCAGAGAATGCTGCAGGTGTGTAATAAAATTGTGTCCAGACATAGAAAACCTCTAAAAAGGTACAGTATGTTTAAAACGTACTTAGAAGGAAGAGGGATTATTTGAACAAAGGGGTCAAGTCATGATGGGGATACACATAGAGAAAGCTGTTCCAAGCTATTGGGAGCTCACTGACACTGGACTGATAACTGGGGAACCTACATTGGAACAAACTAGGCCCTCTGAATGTGAATGGCAGTTTTGTGGCTTGGGCCACTGTCAATGAAACCAGGATTTATCATCCCCGGTGCATGAACTGGACTTTTGGAGCCCATTCCCTATGGAGGCATACATTGCTCAGTCACAATACAGGGGCAAAGGGCTTGGTCCCGTTTGAACTTGTATATCAGGCTTTGTAGACTCCCTATGAGAGGCTGTACTTATTCTGAGGAGTGGATAGATAATTGAGTGGGTAAAGACGGTGGGGTGGAATGTAGAAAGGGAAGGGGAATCATGGTTGATATGTAAAATGAAAAAAAACATTAAATATTTTTTCCTTTTTTTATTGATTTTTATTGAGCTCTACATTTTTCTCTGCTCCCCTCCCTTAAATTTTTTTAAAAAGTAAAATGTACTTAGATGCTAAAGAAAGGAAAATAAGTATAGACAGTCATAAAAATAGTTTAAAAATAATAAAGTAAAGCTGTTCAAGAAAGAGTAAAGTAATATAAAAATAAGACATGTAAAGATGGAAAATACACAGGGTGTCTGGATCCTGTATGGTACTTTGTTAACTCTGAAATGTTTTAAATGCTAATGTGCAAAAACAATAACTGTTAAAAGACATTGGATTATGGAAACTGCTAGATTAAATCCATCTTTATTTTAAAAATGTATTAACCTCAAAATGGAAGTCAGAAAATATGTTGTTTTGAAAGGAAAGTTATGTTTCCTGTGGAAACAAAAGATTATGGTCCTCTTCAAAATTAAAAATATCAGATTTGATTTGGGAAAACTCTATGAAAGTCTTGGCTACAGACATGAGGAAAAAATAGTAAACAAGAAAGGCCATGGGACAGGTGACATATATGCTGATCCCTCCATTATGGAAACAGGTCTGAGACTAGATAAAACACGTTAGCTACAGAATCTTCGTGACTTATTATTGCATGCTATCCTTTTATATGGCATGGACAGAAGTTTGGTTACACAGTCCAAATAGACTTATAAAGTTGGCAGGTAACTTTTACACACTCAAACATAAAACGAACAAAAAAATCTGTATCTTAAACTTTCACTGACTTATACATATCAACCATTCCAATATGTGTGTTAATGCAGATATATAAAGGTTTATGTGTTTTCAGAGAAAAGGCACCAGACTAATCAATGTAAGTAGACCAGGTGATCCAACTTCTCAGAATGTCTCTGCTGCAGTTTCCTCAAAACTCTGTTTCCAGAACAACTTCAAACTTTATCTGAGATTATATAAACTCACAGTCCATCCAGGACTTCAGATAAGCTCTGTACATTTTTCTACCATACAGGGACTAAATAAGAAAATAAAAATACAGCTAGGTCTCCCAGGATTTTCTCATCATACCTATTTTCTCAGGATTCCCTAAAGATGTTGTTGCCCACAGACAACAGGAAGCAGGATGTTCACATTTCCAAGAGGTAATGTGGGTGTCTTTATATCATTCAATGGATTATGCATATTTATCTTTGCTTAGGGGATTGGTAACAAATTGTTATTAGTTGTAGTCAGGAAAAAAAGCTGAACAAAAATTATCTTCAAGCTCTCTTTCTGAAAGAAAAAAGAGGAGATATAGTGTAGAAATGTTGAGATAAAAAGGCGAATTGATTCTACTTTTGAAATAAAAATAACTACTAGTCTCAAATATTTTACATTGCTATGGATTTTTGTATATTGATACATTTAAGGTTATTTTCTCATATATATTGTATATATATAGCTATATATATATATATATTTCTATTTGTTTTTAAGTTATTGTGCCTTTCCACTTCATTTAACAATGTAAGGTAAAGTTCTAGCCCTTAAATGCTATTTAGGATAATAAAGACAGCTTAGTAGTTAATCATCTAACAATCAAGTTTGTGTTCATGTTAGGTATGTTTTCAAGGTCAAACAGAGATATATTTTAAATAAGTAGATGGTCTTCAAACACTTCAGAGACCTACAGAATATGGCACTTTTTTTAATAGCCTAAGGCTTTTAATAACTATTTATAGCCTAAGGCTTTCTATAAAATTAAGACACATCTGCCACTGCAGCACCAATTTACTTCAACAAAAAATGGTGGGCATTGAAGGACCTCCATTTAAAGTTTTCATGCAGTGTGGCAACACTAACTTTGGGCAAGAAACTTTCCTTGCCTCAATTGCTGATAGGATGCTGTCCAGTATGGACTAGCATGACACAAAAAGAGGTGACTGGTGAACATTGCAAAGACAAGACAGTTCTTCCAAATGCCTTCTTCACAAGATATTTTAGGCTTTTGTCCAAAGATGAATGTCCTAACATTACAAAGGAACCTTGGTGTCTGTCTAGGCAGCCAGATGTCTCTGTTGTTTCTTAGTTTTGCAAGTTATTTGTAGTAAGAGGTCACTTGTTTGTTCCCAGCTACTCAGCCCTGAAATAACCACACAGAAACTATATTATTTGCAATACTGTTTGGCCAACAATTTAATCATAGTTCTGGCTAACTCTTATATTTTAAATTAACCTATCTCCATTAATCTGTGTATCACCAAGTGGTTGTGACTTACCAGTAAGGTTCTGTCCAGTATCTGTCTCTGGCAGAGCTATATAGCTTCTCTTGACTCCACATTTCTCCCAACATACAGTATAATTTTTCCTGCCTAGTTCTACTCTGCCCTATCAACAGGCCAAGGCAGTTTCTTTATTCATTAACCAACAAAAGCAACATATATACAGAAGGACTTCATACATCAGTTGTTTGTTCTGCATTTCTTCTTTCATCAGGTAAAGATTCTTTCTCAAAACTTTGATGGGGTTAAAGACTAGATAGTTATAGTTTTCTTGTTACCAAATTGAGAAAAGAAATTCACAAAAGAGGTATAAACTATATAAGGTTGAGAGACATAAAAGCTTAGGTTGTTTATCTAAGAAAACATTTTGAAGTCTAAAAAGATAATTTGCAGTTGGTGACACAAGTTAGGATAGAAATCAAATTATGCACATAACTTTTAACTCACCAAGATAGGACACATAATATTATTTTCTCTGAATTTTTCAAATACAGATATACTGTACATTGTAAAAACAATTCTTACCTGATAATTCTTATTGTTTATACTTTTACTATGTAAGAGTTGAAACCTTTCCTTTTTATTTAGTTAAAATGGGGAAGTGATGTGGGATATTTGTATATTGTGTGAAGATATATATTACTGTGTTTGTTTTAATAAATATCTGAATGGTCAAAAGCTAGGCATGAGGTATAGGCAGAACTTATGGGCACAGGGAGAGGAGGTAGGGTAGGAGATAAATCTAGGTGTGGGAGAGACTTCAGGAAACATGGAAAAAGCAGGATGGGTAGTACATGGAAGAATGTAGATTATTAGGAAATAAGTTAATTTAAGTTATAATAGCCAGTTAAAAACAAATCTAAGCTAAGACCAAGCTTCATCATTAATAATAAGTCTCTGTGTTATTATTTGGGAGCTGGCTGGTGGAACATAAAAAGACTCATTACAGTTTTCAAAGATGTGAAAGCAGTGATTTCTTTCACTGGAATAAGCAATACTGTCTATTGTGCCTTAAAACTTGACTCAATCAGCAAAGACAACTTTCTGCAACCCCTTTCTTAAAATACTTGATTCGTCAATATCTTGACAAAAACATGAACTCAAGGGAAAATAGAAAATGAAAATCTTAGGTCCAGATTTTATCTGACTTCAAAAGAGACTAATGAATGTGGATGAGAAGAATCCTGCCTTGTTTCTAATTTTGACTTTGTAACTTATTATCATTTTTCTCCTTTCTGTTGACAAAACAATTTCTTTAAGAAATCTATTCTCTCTACTCTAGCTGAGACTCTCTCTCTTTGCATTACTAAAAGTGGGGCAATTGGTAAGAGCCTGGACAACAAGAAAGTCCTTTCAAAAGTCACAATAACTAACACACAATCCATCAAAGTCAGAGAATGAAAGAAATTTCATCATCTCTGGAATCCCAGATTGCATGTTTTATGAAGTCTGGCAAAGCACGTGACCACCATTCCCACTACTTGTTACGTACTTGATTGAGAAGAACACCACCACAATGACAGGACCCAATGGCAGACAATATGAACAGACCTGATGACTTAAAAGCTCTTGAACATTGCTGTAGCATCACTCTCTAATGTGGTAATTGATCAGGAATTCAGTTCATCCTAGTAGCTTTCTGGCACAATAATCAAAGCTCTTTCTGTGACCAAAAGAAACATATTAATCGGCTGGTCCCTGGGGCAAGGTGAGCGAACCCCAGGGCAGGGCTAAACGTGCCTCCCTGGACTATTACTAAACTAATCCAGGTTTATCTAGAAACACAATCAAGTGTTTTCCCTAACCTTGGCATGGCTTCAATCATGTTTTAAGCTCTTTGGGTTTGGGATTCAGTTGGGAGTATAATAACTATATTCTTATCATTACAAGCAGGGAAACTACAGATATTTTGCCCTGGAGAGCTTTATCTATAGTTCACTGGTATTTATGCTAGGTGGATGCCTCTCTCTCAGTTCTTGTAAATACTTTTGATATTCATCAAAAAGTAAATTTCAGTACTTGTGTACTATAACATGTTTAAAAACTTAGCTCTTTCATTGGAGAAAACCCATTTATCTTCTCCTAAATTTATTGAAGTATTATAACTGTTATAATTTAAAACTCCTGAAGGAGCTTAAAATTGGCATTGAATAAAAGAATAAATGGGAAACCGTAAAGCAAATACAATTTTAGTCTAAATTTAGAGGAAATGAGAGCAAAAATTTGGCTGAATTTAGAGATATGAAAAAAATGTCTGGATTCCATGCACACTACATTGTAACTATTATTGTAAATAACACTTAAAATAATAATTTATTTAACTAGCATATATAAATGCTTTAGTATAGTCATCAAATAAAGGTTTGATTTTACTTCCTCCCCATAAAGTACATCATATCTACATATTCCTGGAGGTGACTACAAATGTCCTTAGTTCTCAATAGCTTGCAAACACAAAATGCGTTCCTCATACAAACATCATGTCCATCTCATAGCTAACACTCATAGCATAGCCACAAACTGGATCATTAACTGCTTATTATGGCAAAAATTGACAACTCATCCATTAATGATTAAAGCTGCCATTCTCATTGCTTTAACCAAGACTAATGTCAGTGGGGTAGAAAAATACAATTTTGCCCAAGGAAATTCACTAAAGATCCAGTCACTAATGATCCGCTCATGTTACTATTACTCTGAGTGAGAAGAGATTTATCCAAGCCCTGGAATCAAGCAACAGGAGTCAAAGAGAAAATTTGGGTATAAACATTCCAAGTTGATTGGTCTGCTGTCTGAGAAGATCTGAGCTGACAAACAGGTAAACAGCAAAGACTCCAGGATACTATATTTTCTGAACTTACTCTTCTTACTCTTACATCTTGCAGAGGTAGCCATTTATTTGTTAAAATAATCCTATTAAGAAGGAACACAGAGTCAGGCACTGGCGACACATCCCTTTAATATCAGCACTCAGGAGGCTGAGGCAGGAGGATATCTGTGAGTTTGAGGAGAGCCTGATCTACAGAGTGAGTTCTAGGACAAGCTCCAAAGCTACATTGAGAAACCCTGTCTCGAAAAAAAAAATAGGGGCACAGAAAACTGATGAATCTAATATATTTTAAATACCCTCACTGATGAGGCATCCAGTGCTCTGTACAGGATTTTCTTATGCTAAGGATTCAGCAGTAACCACAAGATTAAAAGCATAGTGTTTCCTCAGAGTATTGTCAACATATGATACAGAAGATGAACAGCTGTCATCTGCTACCTTCTATTTCTTTCCAAGGGAGAGAAGAAAAGAAAATTCCTCTTGTCTCTATTGGTGAGTATTTTTAAATAAGAAATATTTCTATTGAGAACAAGAGAATTGCATTCACTTCTTTTTGATTCTTGCTCTAATGTTACCAGAACTTTCTAAGTATGCTTTGCTTTTAGTGATATGCTTACATAATAATGGCCATATTTCAGAAAACTTATTGGCTCAGTGCTGGAGAATTATGACTTTTTTTACTCTTCAAAAAGGAGAAAAAAATTAGAAAGAATCAAGTTTAGTAGGAGAGTTCTAATTTTAACCCTGGAGGTTCCAAAACATGCTTTCTAAAATGAACTAAGATACAGGTAAACAGGAGAGGGAAACATACTTTAATTCACAAGGCCACACAAGATATGAAACTCAAAAATGTTCAATCAGTTATTGACTATAGGAGATAATAAAATTGGTTGATGGAGGGGACAAAGACTATTTTTGAAGAGCGAAGAATATTTGTGGAAACAATGAATAGCCTCCTTTGGAGGTGTAACAAGTTAGAGGAGGATAAAGTACAGAAGTGTGCCATGAACAGGAGCTGCTGCCTAGTTCAGAGAAAGCAGCTAAGGAACTACAGTCTGAAGGCTGCAAACTGAACCTGGGTCCTCTAAGGGAGTAACAGTAATGCTTAACTGAGCTATCTCCCCAATCCTCATGTCAGCCTTATTTTAATGAAATACAAACGAAATTTCCGAGGTTGTAAAAAATTGACAGTAAGACCCTAGTATGCAATAGAAGAAAATACTTAGGCCACTGACCTCAAACACATGAGAGATATTAGTTTTACTTATTGCAAAAGAACGTTTCTGTTGTCCCTTTTGAAATGAATAGAAAAGCAGGAATTCATTCAGGAAGGGTCAAATGCACTGAGGCTGGATAAATGAAATTGATATGGTAATTACTCTTACATGGATCATCATGCCGACAAACATCATAAACACAGCAGTGTGATGAATTACAAGCATTCCATCACAGAGAAGCTGGAGAGATGAGCTTCATGGGCATATTTAAAAATGTGTTGCTCTAACAAAGTGGAAAAGAACAAGTGAGTAAAAACTCTTCCCAGAAGCCATTATAAATAATTCATGCAAAACAGTTTTAAAATTGCTACAAAATTCAATTTAAACTGGGTGCAATTTTTTTTCTCACACTATTCCTCTTAGTCTCCAAATCGGCCTGCATTCTGGAGCCACAAGTGTCCTGAAGCATGAAGGTTGGGGGGGGAGAGTGTAATTCCTATCATTAAAGAGCAGACTTGATTTCAAAAACTATAACATCAACATGAGCAATCTCTCTCCGAGCTCCTACCGAGGTGGCCTCACATACCCAGCACTGCCCCTGGTCCTTTGCCAGCCATTCAAGGTCCCTCTGATGCTGAATTAAACTTGTCTGAGATTTGTAAAGATTTCGTTTCCATTCTGGTTCTTTCAGTCAGGCAACCTTGCACCAATCTCTTAAAACCATCGGAGTTTTACTGCTTTGACACCGACAAAATAACAGCATCTTTCAATTCTATTAATAGTACTTCTATTAAAAAAATAGAGCAAAAGATCCAGAATCTTTACAGGTATAGTTCTGCCTTCTGCGGAGTCATGGAGACCACTCCAAATGAACATTCTCCTCCAGAGACAGTGGTGGTAAGCATGATTATTTCTAGAAGAAAACTTTTTGCTGAGAGACTTGCCTGCATTCTCATTTGCATTTAAAAGAGACAAACTAGCCTGTGTCTGTGATTTAAAGATGATTACTCAGTGTGTGGCCACATTAAGTTTATTTTGTGTTTTTTTTCTTTTCCTTAAATTTACTGTGAAAAACAAAGCAGGCTTAAAGTGTTTTTGCTGAGGCTGTTGTAAATTATTTTTAGACCATTTAAATTCTTACATAATAATTTGCTGAATGAAGTCAACATGTTATATTTCTTTCTTTATTGTTTGATATTATATATGCAACAAGGGTTTTAGAAGAGGAAGTTGTGAATCTGGGAGGGATAGAAGGGAGAAGGGAAAGGAAAAAATTATATAATTATATTTTAAATAAATAATAAATAATTTGACCTTAAACTGATACTAGTTCTAAATTATCCTGACATCAAGCTAAAAGGTTGACTTAGGCCCCTATTTAGTTTATTTCCTATTAAAATCTTTTCAGAGTTTTAATCTTAAAGATTTAAAGTAAGCAGGCAAGATGGCTCCTTGGATAAAGATGCTTGTCACACAAACCAACACTAGACCTTTGTTATACAGTAGAATTTACAGTAGTCCACTTTCTATTACTGTAGCAGAATACTTGCGGTAAACAACATATAAGAAATAAAGATGCATACTATCTTAGCTTCAGAAGTTTTAGTTCAAATTAGGTTTGCTCCTTTACTTTCTACACCCATGAAAAGTACAAGGTAGATGGTTAAATGGAGGAACATGCCTTACTCAGGAAACAAAAGAGGATTGGAAAAGTCTGGAGTCCCAGTATCCTATACAGTTTGCCTTCAGGACCTTGATGGTTTGTTGTTTGTTTATTTTTATTCTCATGCCACTGGACACTAATCCTTTAAACACCCACCTCATCCCTACAGGTCCAGACATTGGTGACCAGGCCTGTGACATGTCCACCTTTGTGATGTGGCTGTCAATATGCTTCTTTATCATTGGTTAATAAATAAGCTGATTTGGCCAATAGCCAGGCAGAAAAATCCCCAAAATTCCATTGTTCTGGGGAATGTGGGCATAGTTTTCTGGGCTACTTCCTGCTGATTGGGGGTGTTGGTAATTTTACAGGGACCCAAAGAAACTTTAGGATTATGGACAAGTCCTGACTAGAATATTCTGTGAGGCTGGATCACCTCAGCCAGAAGTCTTGAAGATGTACTGGATGCATAACTCAGAAGAAACTGCAACAGAGGTGCTCTGAAATGTTGGGTCATCTGGTCTATCCATTTTCATTGGAGGTTTTTATCAGGGGGTCTTTCTCGATCAAACCTTATTTTTCTTAACCCAGAATGAACCCACAGCCTCTCATTTCCTGTGAAAATGAAAGCAAAATCTCTTCTTCAAAGTAAAATATCTTTTGACTGAAATTTGGAAGTCAAGGGATTTTCAAAAAATATAAATTAGATTAATCCAGCAGCATCTATAATAAAATACCTTTTAGCAACTGTTGCTCCTTCCTCAGCAGTCTAACGGTTCAAAGACATTATAAGAGACAGGGTTTCTCCATATATTTTTGGCTGTCCTGGATCTCACTCTGAAGACCAGGCTGGTCTTGAACTCATAGAAATTTGCCTGCCTCTACCTCCCAAGTCATGGAATTAAAGGTGTGTGCTACCATGCCAGGCTACACTATTTTTTCTCTATCCTTTTTTCTTTTTCTCTCCAAAGCCTATGTATATTTTCTAAAACACTATAAACTGTTTTTTTTATTTGAATCTGTCTTTGTTGTATATATTTATCTTTTTCTGAGCACATAAGTCTTTAATAGACTAAGCAGCATGACTAGGATTAAAGCTGCAGCTTTGACAGCTCCCTCTGCCCCAATCCTTAGCCTTTTGAAAGTCTGCCTTCATGGTAGAGGTTCAGGTGAGAGCCACATTTAATGCCCAAACTCTGTAGTTTTTTCTAGGTCCATGGCACCACAAAGAACAGACCCCTGGCAGCTCATAAACACCATTTAAGTGTTTAGTGGGAGGACCTCTTAAAAGAGATGCAAGGTTTTTTGCCACTAATGCTGAGTCAGGAAGACTCTCTTTAAAGGAACAGCACCTATGCTTACCTCTAGTGAGCAGAGCCTACTGGAATAAAGATGGTTACCAAGAAGCTACACTCAACTCTGTTCTTTTTTTTTTTTTTTTTTTTTTT